>NC_064627.1:550589622-551189622 GCF_023864275.1 Schistocerca cancellata
CAGATGAAGAGTAGGACAGGGACAAATGGGGTATCAAATTGACCAATGTGAAATATGGTTTTGCGAAAAAGGATTTAATTGATTTAAAGAGATCAGGCTAATTAAGAAAATGCTATTCACTGATTTGAAGGAACATTAAAATACTTCGTTTATGTAAAAGAGATCTCAAAGCGCTCATGTCTTCGAGGCCTAGCCATTTTCCTTATAAAGAGTTGCCTCGGAGTGATATTTAGCTATCAAAGATGTTTACTTCCAATCAGGTCATAAATCTACACCTCCGTAGGCGGCTACTGTTTTCGCCTACAGCTACTGGCGCATCGCAGCTGAAAGCTGGCAACATCGTTGCTATTTTCCTACGCCTTCTCAACCACATACTAACATAACAGTCGCGACACTTCGCCTCAATTTTGTTGCCTACCGCGCCAGCAGCGCCCCAAGCGGCTAGGAACTTAAACTGTGAGTTCGGCGCGATCGTGAAAGCGAATATTCCGAATAGTGGTTGTTTATTTTGATTTCTACAATGGTTTTTACGAGCGGGAGCGTTTGTAGCGCAATAAATTGCAGCCACAACAGGAAGAAGACACCACAGCTGACTTTTTTTAGGTTTTCTAAGGATCCTGAGAGGTATATACTATCATGTTACTAAACTGTATCGTCAGGATTCACTTGCAAACTGCAGATGTATTAATGATTAATGTTTCATATTAGGGGCAGAAAATGACTACTTAATAGCAGACGAGAAGACCTTGTGAAAATAGACCCAATTTATCTGTATAATAATATTACGTTTTGTTCGCTACATTTCGAACAAAACCAGTTCATGAACGCAGACAACAATAAACTCGTGTGGAATGCAGTACCCACGCCGTTTGACATCCCAAATAAGTCACCTTCGCTGACGATGAAGAGGAAACTGTCAGAAAGATTCGACATTCCATCTAAAGCTGTAAGTAAAACAGTCCAATGATACAGAAGCAGCCAGTTCAACTCTCCATGTATCAGTGCCAGATTCGTGTGAATCGTCAACACAGACCTGCTTTGACAATGAATTGGTCAGATTAAGTACAGTTATTCTTGTCTTCCAAATGCGTAATGTTTGGTATATATTTCATTCACTTCTGTTGTTAGTTATTTAGTTGTCCTTGCTTCCTTCGTGTGATGACATTATTTTGTTAGCACCTTGTTCACTGCCAGATTGAAAATCATTCAAATATTTGGTTTTGCGTGAAATGTCATATAATCAGCTCATCATAATGTTTTCAACATATTTATCCCACTATTTGACAGATGAAGGTCGTACTTGAGGCAACAGGCGACAATGGCAAACACAGTAGGCCTACAGAACGATAAATGAGCTGTCGATCGCTTTTGCATGTAGAGGTACATGTCTGCGCTTCTTATGTGTGAATCTGTGTGTTTATATTCTTTTGATATCAACGTGGAAGGCTGCAATTCTAACCAATGTCACAAGTGTTTCTCTACGAATGTGTTGTACCTTGCCACTCGATTCATGGTTTTTGTCCATACTTGTGTTTATTTTACAATAATTTTTAGAAACATATATGCCTTTTTATTCTACACAAACCCTTGGAGGCAAGAAAATAACTAAAATATTTCGTAAATTACGTAGGAAATGGATGCAAAACAAACATTATGCTTACGACACGTCTGACGTTCACCCTACTTGCCGCTTGGAGCGTTAGTGTCGCTCCATCTGTCAAACGGTAACAACTTTTGCAGCAGTGAGTGTCGCGACTGTTACGTTAGACTGTGGTCTCAACTACAGCAACACCTGAGGTGTGCAAGCCTGGTCGACCACCAAAGACGCCTCCTTATCGTGGAGGTCTTGCAGCAACAGTAAAGGCAGAGAAGTGCGCGGTAAGAACCGAGAACGGAAAAGAGAAATGTGGAGTTAACTGAAAGGGTAGTGATAAAATCTTCGGGACTGCTACAGTCGCAGGTTCGAATCCTGCCTCGGGCATGGGTGTGTGTGATGTCCTTAGGTTAGTTAGGTTTAAGTAGTTCTAAGTTCTAGGGGCCTTATGACCTAAGATGTTGAGTCCCATAGTGCTCAGAGCCATTTGAACCATTTTTTGATAAAATCTTTACCAGCATTTACACTTTTTTCACTTGGTCTTGCTGCGTTTGTGATCGCTAATTGTTTCCACATATTTTCATATGATGTGCAGGTAACAAAAGAATCCGCAACCTGCTGGTAGAAAATGTCTGTCGATGATGGAAAATTATGTGCAAGGTGCTATGAATCATCACAGCTTAAACTAAAACTTCTCCACTTTTTCTTGATCTACACTCCTGGAAATGGAAAAAAGAACACATTGACACCGGTGTGTCAGACCCACCATACTTGCTCCGGACACTGCGAGAGGGCTGTACAAGCAATGATCACACGCACGGCACAGTGGACACACCAGGAACCGCGGTGTTGGCCGTCGAATGGCGCTAGCTGCGCAGCATTTGTGCACCGCCGCCGTCAGTGTCAGCCAGTTTGCCGTGGCATACGGAGCTCCATCGCAGTCTTTAACACTGGTAGCATGCCGCGACAGCGTGGACGTGAACCGTATGTGCAGTTGACGGACTTTGAGCGAGGGCGTATAGTGGGCATGCGGGAGGCCGGGTGGACGTACCGCCGAATTGCTCAACACGTGGGACGTGAGGTCTCCACAGTACATCGATGTTGTCACCAGTGGTCGGCGGAAGGTGCACGTGCGCGTCGACCTGGGACCGGACCACAGCGACGCACGGATGCACGCCAAGACCGTAGGATCCTACGCAGTGCCATAGGGGACCGCACCGCCACTTCCCAGCAAATTAGGGACACTGTTGCTCCTGGGGTGAGCGCCACAATCAGGACTGCATACGACCGAGGCACACAGCGCCAACACCCGGCATCATGGTGTGGGGAGCGATCTCCTACACTGGCCGTACACCACTGGTGATCGTCGAGGGGACACTGAATAGTGCACGGTACATCCAAACCGTCATCGAACCCATCGTTCTACCATTCCTAGACCGGCGAGGGAACTTGCTGTTCCGACAGGACAATGCACGTCCGCATGTATCCCGTGCCACCCAACGTGCTCTAGAAGGTGTAAGTCAACTACCCTGGCCAGCAAGATCTCCGGATCTGTCCCCCATTGAGCATGTTTGGGACTGGATGAAGCGTCGTCTCACGCGGTCTGCACGTCCAGCACGAACGCTGGTCCAACTGAGGCGCCAGGTGGAAATGGCATGGCAAGCCGTTCCACAGGACTACATCCAGCATCTCTACGATCGTCTCCATGGGAGAATAGCAGCCTGCATTGCTGCGAAAGGTGGATATACACTGTACTAGTGCCGACATTGTGCATGCTCTGTTGCCTGTGTCTATGTGCCTGTGGTTCTGTCAGTGTGATCATGTGATGTATCTGACCCCAGGAATGTGTCAATAAAGTTTCCCCTTCCTGGGACAATGAATTCACGGTGTTCTTATTTCAATTTCCAGGAGTGTACATACTCTTAATAACGATAGGATACCGAACGCTACTTAAATACATTTCATGCTTTCTGAACAAAATTTGAAAATAAAAATAAATTTGAAAACGTCAAATGTTTCGTAAAATAATTTGTGTAGCAACAAATAAAATAGACTAAAGAACCATTTGACACACATTTTGACATAAGACTTTTTTTACGCAAGTACAGATAATGAGGTGCCAATTGAGAATTTAACATTCAATGTTTAACTCCTAAGATTTGCGAAGAATCCTGCAGGAAATCAATCTCATGGATTATGTAGGCCGTGCAGTCCGCTTTTAAGTGGTCTTGACGAATTCCATCATGACCGAGGGGATAAGAAGGCTCCAACAATTTGTCAGTCTCAAAACTGTTTCAATAGAGAATGCTTCAAATAACCAGAAAGAGAATGTGTGTGCCGCAAGAAGTAATGTCTCCTTCACAAGTGCTTCCACCATAATTATTCTTGCTCACTCAGTTTTCCCGACAGATGAAGTACATGATTTCAAGCATCATTCAAAGGCGCGACAAATGTATGTTTGATGTATTTTATTTCTTACTTTATTACTATGATTTCACAAAACATTTGAGCATTTTTTCAACAAGTTTTTTTTACAAGAAAATCGATAATCGCTAGAAATTCGGCATCTTGGACTTGAACACTCGTTGCTTGTATGTAATCGTTGGTCTGCTTAGGAATTCCAGTAATGTAGGACTCAAACCGACTGTCGATCTTAGTACGGTAGTACTCTAAGCCTCTCTCTGTTTTGGAGAACAAGAATGAGCAGCATCTCATGTGAAACTATTTACGATTGATGGAACCATAACAGCGTCTCTTCATAAAGCAGACAAATATGCCATTGTACCCACCATATGTTTACAAGTCTACAATATTTTCCTTTTGTGCATGAGAGCATTTCGATAATATCTACTGCGCTGAGTTCTCTGAAGATAGGATATAAAAACGGTTCATATAAATACATTACTTATTGAATGTTGTGGTTGAGAGAGAGGGAGAGAGAGTGAGTGAGTGGTGTGTGTGTGTGTGTGAGTGTGTGTGTGTCGCGTGTCTGTATATCTGTATGAGAGACAGGGAGAGAGAGTGTTTGAGAGAGAGACAGAGAGATATCGTGCCACAAGGACGTCTTAGAACACGTTTAACCTGTTATCAGAACCTGCTAGGCTATGTCAAACAGTGATAAAGTGACACGTCGCTCCGCGCTTTTCTGTTAAAATACGCAGTGCAGAGGCACAGACACACTACGGCAATAGCACCACTCATTGCAGACTTTCTCTTCCAGTGGTACCGAAAACATGGATTTTCTTTGATAGTTTCGTACCTCTGTTCTACATCCACATTTAGAGGAGTACTAAGGAAGCTCCTGTAAAGCGAAGAACAGATCGTTGATTCTGTTTGTCATCAAACGTGAGTGTCTGATTTAACTCATAGAAATATGTACTACTGTATTCTATTTGTATTAATTTTTTTAAAACTTTTGTTGCTTAAGTACTACAGGAATTTAGAATTGCTGTTCTACCCATTATAACAATCAAATTTTGTGCCATGAAATTCCATCGAGAGAAACGTAATTTATACACTTTAGGCGGCTGAAGGCGATCGTTACAACGCTATTTTTCTTGAGTTCACGTTACGAATTTTCGATTCTGCTTCCATATATGACCACTAGAGAACTAAAATTAGGTCAGTTGATGCAATTTAGTTTACGGAAGATATTTTACTTGTTATACTCTAAACTGGTTTGATGGGTCTTTCGTCTTCTCTTCCTGTGTTGTGCTAACTTTTTAATTTAAAGTTAACTGTTACACGCAACATTATCATTACGTTTTACTTATTTTAGTCTTTATGGTCCATACAATTTTCCCCTTTAAAGCCCATTCCAGCACCTTTTACGTATCAGCTATTTTTCGCAGACTTCTTTGCTCTCCTGTTATCTCTAGGGCCTCTTAAATTAACATTTATCGACACACAAAATTTTTTAACAGTGTCCTACATTTCCACATTCAAAGTATTCTCTTCTCCATATTTCCAATGGTCGACACTTAATTTCCATACAATACTGTGTTACGGAAGTACATACCAAGAAACTTAAAATCAGTGCCGACATTTATCGAATGAGTTTTCTTGACCTATACTAAGTCAATTCCTAATTCTCTTACCTTCAGTAGCCTAGCTTCCCAAATAGGGGAAATCATTCACTTCTACTTGTTTTCACTGGTTACGAAATTATGTAAGTATCCTATCAGTAAAAAGCATTATTGATATCTTACGTTTATTTATCCTTAATCCATATATTCTCCTAAATCTACAGTTAATTCCACTCTACGAAATTCGATTACCGCGTCGTTGGGCACAAGGGACGTGTCGACCGACAGCTTTACCGCTGATATCTGTTCCGCTAGAGCTTCCTGCACTCCTTAAGTTTTATTTCATTTTTTTTAAATAACGTGACTTCTATTTTCTCTTTCACGTGGATTTTATGGATTATCATTTTCCCTATTTACTTTCCGTCTATTTTTCTTATGATTTGGAGCGTCTTTCTTCAACTTGCGTTATTGGAGGCTTTCTATAGGTACATAAATTCTCTGAGTGTCATGGTTATTTACTTTCCCTTTCTTTGCTAAGTTCAGACCCTGAATTACGTCTTTTGTACATGCTACTCCAAAAGTATTTGTCGTAGTACGCTTATTGAAAAACGTTGCTACTGCACAATGACTGCAGTTGTTAATTACGTTAATTGTTGTAAGTGTACCAATTTAAAAGTATTAGCACTGGAAATTCATTCTTGTTCTTAGTAAAAACTGTACCTCCCTGCTTCGAATATGACGTAATAATACGGTGATATAATTCATGCAAAATTGTTGTGCACCAGTTTAGTCTTATTGTATAACTTATAAGGAAAAGCAAATTACAAACACATGTTAAAAGCGCTACGATAAAACTGCACGTTCAGACTTTCTTTGAGGTTTACACATGATTTTATAGTTCCCAGGATCTCCCTGACTTGTTTCTCCTATAGCCTTCGGAAGAAGTCCGAAGTCTCGTCTCAATAAATATATGAACAGAGGGCGTATGCCTTTTGCGTGCGTTGTTATGTAACCTACGGTGTCTGCTTAGTGTGATATGAAATGTGAACCATAATTTTTATTTATTTATTTATTTAATATGTTTTTGAGTCATGTCTTTCGATCGTCTGATGCAGCCCGCCACGGACTTTTCTCCTCTGCCAACCTTTTCATCTCAGAGTAGTACTTGCAACCTGAGTCCTCAATTAACTGCTGGACGAATTCCACTCTCTGTCTTCCTCTACAGTTTTTACCCTATACAGCTCACTCTACTAGCTAGCACGGAAGTTATCCCTTAATGTCATAACAGATGTCCTAAATCCTGTCCCTTCTTGTTGTCAGTGTTTTCCATACAATCCTTTCCTCGCCGATTCTAGGAGAATCTCCTCATTCCTTACATTATCAGTCCACCTAATTTTCAACATTCTTCTGTAACACCACATCTCAAATGCTTTGATCCTCTTTTGTTCTTGTTTTCTCACAGTTCATTTTTCACTACCATGCAATGCTGAGCTCTAACGTCCATTCTCAGACGTTTCTCCTCAGATTATGGCCTATGTTTGATATAGTTGATTTCTGTTGGTGGAGAATGCCGTTTTTGCCTGTGCTAGCCTGCTTTTCATGTCCACGTTGCTCAATCCGTTATTGGTCATTTTACTACCTAGGTAAATGAATCCCTTAACTTTATCTACTTTGTTATCCCCAGTTTCTCGCTGTTCTTGTTTCTGCTGCTTATCATCACTTTCCTCTTTCTTCCATTTACTCTTAACCCATATTCTGTACTCCTATTCTTCCCTCTTAATTCTTGTACTGTACATATTTTACATTGCCAGTCTTTCCCTATTTATTCCCATTGTTCTCAGAATTTCCAAGAACTTGCACCATTTTACAATTTGATCTTAAGTCGTTCGAAGTACTTTTAAATTCTCGTTTTAATACTTGATTCCACATCTCTTCCCTATCGACTGCAATATTTTCTTCTATATGGCGTGAGCAAGTCCCCCCCCCCCCCCCCCCATAGTGATATTTTGTGTACTCATTCTACTTATCCTCTCTCTCCTCTGTATTGAACAGTGGAATTTTCATTGCATTCTTAATGTTACTGCCTTACTTCTAATTTCACGTTGTTTTGACTTTTCTGTATGTCGAATCAGTACTTCCAACAATCACTTCTTTCTCCGCACTTATCTTCCTGGTACCTACCATTCTTCTGTCCCAGTTCTGTGATTGACCTGCTTCGAGATGTTCATTCTCATCAACATTACTGCCTACTGAGCTATTCCTTATTGCTGTATCTATAGCCTTTGAGAACTTCAAGCGTATCTCGTGATTCCTTAGTTTTTCCGTATCCCATGTCTTTGCGTCTTGATTCTTCCTGACTATTCTCTTAAACTTCAGCCTACTCTTCTTCACTACTATATTGCGATCTGAGTCTATGTCTGCTCCTGGGTTCGCCTTACAATCCAGTATCTGATTTTGGAATCTCTGTCTGACCATGATGTAATCTAACTGAAATCTTCCAGTATCACCCGGCCTTTTCCAAGTATACCTCCTCCTCTTTTGATTCTTGGAAAGGGTACTCGCTAATACTAGCTGAAACTTGTTAGAGAATTCAATTAGTCCTTCACCTCTCTCATTCCTAGTAGCAAGCTCGTATTCTCCTGTAACCCTTTCTTCTACTCTCTCCCCTACAACGGCATTCCAGTCCCCCAGCACTATTATATTTTCATCTTCCTTTACGTACAGAATCAGCCGTATAGTTTCCTCATATTCTTTATCTTCATCTTTTGATTCCCATGTCGGCACGTTTCTTTGAACTATTGTTGTTGGTGAAGGTGTTCTGATGAGAACAACTCTACCATTGGACTGTTCGTAGCAACTCACTCTCTGCCCTACCCTCCTATTCATACCATTTTCTGCTGATGTTGATTTTACACTAAACTCGTCTGACCAGAATTCCTTGCATTGTTTGCAATTCCCTTCACTGACCCCGCTACACCTAGATCGAGCCTTAGCATTTCTCTTTTGAGATTTTCAAGCTTCCCTATGATATTCAACCTTCATACATTCCACTCCGTGGCCCATAGAGCGTTACCGTTTCGTTGGTTGTTCACTCTTTTTTCTCATGGTCACCACCCCCATGGCAGCTCTCTCCCGGAGATTCGAATGGGTGGTTAGTCAGGAATCTTTTTTTGAATGGAGATATCATCATGATACTTTTTCAGTTACAGGCTACATGTCCTGTAGACACAAATTATGCAGTGGTTTCTATTGCCTTCTGCATCCTCATGTCGTTGGTCACTGCTGATTCATGCGTTATTAGGAGCAGTTTCCCTCCCCAAGGCCAACAGAGTGCCCTGAACCTCTGTCCGCTTTTCTGCCATCTTTGACAAGGTCACTGGTAGAACGAGTGCGACTTCTTTTGCTGAAAGTCTTAGAGTGACGTTGCTGATTTTATTCAAAATTTCAACAATGGTGAGATTCTAACCTGGGATTCAGGACGTTTAGACTATCAGTCATCACTTATATGGTCCACGTGTGGCAGGTAAATTAGTGCATGAGATTGGGCTCGACCCTTCTGGGTAACTGTGCATCTTAACGCCCATCTGGGATGGCGAGGGATGCTGGCCCCATATCGAATCTGACTGGCGAATTAACCTTAGCAGTACCATCGCGTTTCCCATAACATGTACTACCATGGATGGGATACGTTATGACCACCACAAAACAGATTAAAAAATATAAATTTCATTAACTGCCGCTGACTTGTACATCTACATCTACATCTACATCTACATCCATACTCCGCAAGACACCTGACGGTGTGTGGCGGAGGGTACCTCGAGTACCTCTATCGGTTCTCCATTCTATTCCAGTCTCGTATTGTTCGTGGAAAGAAGGATTGTAGGTATGCCTCTGTGTGGGCTCTAATCTCTCTGATTTTATCCTCATGGTCTCTTCGCGAGATATACGTAGGAGGGAGCAATATACTGCTTGACTTTTCGGTGAAGGTATGTTCTCGAAACTTTGACAAAAGCCCGTACCGAGCTACTGAGCGTCTCTCCTGCAGAGTCTTCCACTGGAGTTTATCTATCATCTCCGTAACGCTTTCGCGATTACTAAATGATCCTGTAACGAAGCGCGCTGCTCTCCGTTGGATCTTCTCTATATCTTCTATCAACCCTATCTGGTACGGATCCCACACTGCTGAGCAGTATTCAAGCAGTGGGCGAACAAGCGTACTGTAACCTACTTCCTTTGTTTTCGGATTGCATTTCCTTAGGATTCTTCCAATGAATCTCAGTCTGGCATCTGCTTTACCGACGATCAACATTATATGATCATTCCATTTTAAATCACTCCTAATGCGTACTCCCAGATAATTTATGGTATTAACTGCTTCCAGTTGCTGACCTGCTATTTTGTAGCTAAATGATAAAGGATCTATCTTTCTGTGTATTCGCAGCACATTACACTTGTCTACATTGAGATTCAATTGCCATTCCCTGCACCATGCGTCAATTCACTGCAGATCCTCCTGCATTTCAGTACAATTTTCCATTGTTACAACCTCTCGATACACCACAGCATCATCTGCAAAAAGCCTCAGTGAACTTCCGATGTCATCCACTAGGTCATTTATGTATATTGTGAATAGCAACGGTCCTATGACACTCCCCTGCGGCACACCTGAAATCACTCTTACTTCGGAAGACTTCTCTCCATTGAGAATGACATGCTGCGTCCTGTTATCTAGGAACTCCTCAATCCAATCACACAATTGGTCTGATAGTCCATATGCTCTTACTTTGTTCATTAAACGACTGTGGGGAACTGCATCGAACGCCTTGCGGAAGTCAAGAAACACGGCATCTATCTGTGAACCCGTGTCTATGGCCCTCCGAGTCTCGTGGACGAATAGCGCGAGCTGGGTTTCACATGACCGTCTTTTTCGAAACCCATGCTGATTCCTACAGAGTAGATTTCTAGTCTCCAGAAAAGTCATTATACTCGAACACAATACGTGTTCCAAAATTCTACAACTGATCGACGTTAGAGATACAGGTCTATAGTTCTGCACATGTGTTCGACGTCCCTTCTTGAAAACGGGGATGACCTGTGCCCTTTTCCAACCCTTTGGAACGCTACGCTCTTCTAGAGACCTACGGTACACCGCTGCAAGAAGGGGGGCAAGTTCCATCGCGTACTCTGTGTAAAATTGAACTGGTATCCCATCAGGTCCAGAAGCCTTTCCTCTTTTGAGCGATTTTAATTGTTTCTCTATCCCTCTGTCGTCTATTTCGATATCTACCATTTTGTCATCTGTGCGACAATCTAGAGAAGGAACTACAGTGCAGTCTTCCTCTGTGAAACAACTTTGGAAAAAGACATTTAGTATTTCGGCCTTTAGTCTGTCATCCTCTGTTTCAGTACCATTTTGGTCACAGAGTGTCTGGACATTTTGTTTTGAGCCACCTACCGCTTTGACATAAGACCAAAATTTCTTAGGATTTTCTGCCAAGTCAGTACATAGAACTTTACTTTCGAATTCATTGAAGCCTCTCGCATAGCCCTCCTCACACTACATTTCGCTTCGCGTAATTTTTGTTTGTCTGCAAGGCTTTGGCTATGTTTATGCTTGCTGTGAAGTTCCCTTTGCTTCCGCAGCAGTTTTCTAACTCGGTTGTTGTACCACGGTGGCTCTTTTCCATCTCTTACGATCTTGCTTGGCACATACTCATCTAACGCATTATGTACGACGGTTTTGAACTTTGTCCACTGATTCTCAACACTATCTGTACTTGAGACAAAACTTTTGTGTTGAGCCAACAGGTACTCTGAAATCTGCTTTTTGTCACATTTTCTAAACAGAAAAATCTTCCTACCCTTTTTAATATTCCTATTTACGGCGGAAATCATCGATGCCGTAACCGCTTTATGATCGCTGATTCCCTGTTCTGCGTTAACTTTTTCAAATAGTTCGGGTCTGTTTGTCACCAGAAGGTCTAATACTCTAATATGTTATCGCCACGAGTCGGTTCTCTGTTTAACTGCTCAAGGTAGTTTTCAGATAAAGCACTTAAAAAAATTTCACTGGATTCTTTGTCCCTGCCACCCATTATGAACGTCTGAGTCTCCCAGTCTATATCCGGCAAATTAAAATCTCCACCCAGAACTATAACATGGTGGGGAAATCTACTCGAAATATTTTCCAAATTATCCTTCAGGTGCTCAGCCACAACAGCTGCTGAGCCAGGGGGCCTATAGAGACATCCAATTACCATGTCTGAGCCTGCTTTAACCGTGACCTTCACCCAAATCATTTCAAATTTCGGATCTCCGTCAATTTCCTTCGATACTATTGCACTTCTTATCGCTATAAACACGCCTCCCCCTTCACTGTCCAGCCTGTCTCTGCGGTATACATTCCAATCTGAGTTTAGGATTTCATTACTGTTTACGTCTGGTTTCAGCCAACTTTCTGTCCCTAGTACTATATGGGCGTTGTGACCGTTTATTAATGAGAGCAGTTCTGGGACCTTTCTGTAGACGCTCCTGCAGTTTACTATTAGCACATTAATATTGTTATTCCCTGTTGCATTTTGCCTACTCCTACCTTGCCGCGTCTAAGGAGGCGTCTTGTCGGGCCTAGGGAGGGGATTCTCTAACCTAAAAAATCCCCATGTGCACTCCACACGTACTCCGCTACCCTTGTAGCCGCTTCCGGCGTGTAGTGCACGCCTGACCTATTCAGGGGGACCCTACATTTCTCCACCCGAGAGCGGAGGTCGAGAAATTTGCACCCCAGATCTCCGCAGAATCGTCTGAGCCTCTGGTTTAAGCCTTCCACTCGGCTCCAAACCAGAGGACCGCGATCGGTTCTGGGAACGATACTACAAATAGTTAGCTCTGATTTCACCCCGCGAGCGAGGCTTTCCGCCTTCACCAATTCCGCCAACCGCCTGTACGAACTGAGGATGACCTCTGAACCCAGACGGCAGGAGTCATTGGTGCCGACATGAGCAACAATTTGCAGTCGGGTGCACCCAGTGCTCTCTTTCGCCGCCGGTAGGGCCTCCTCCACATCTCGGATGAGACCCCCCGGCAAGCAGAGTGAACACTGGCCTTCTTCCCCGACCTTCCCGCTATTTCCCTAGGGGGCTCCATCACCCACCTAACGTTGGAGCTCCCAATAACTAATAAACCCCTCCCCCGTGTGCCTGCTCGGACCTTGCTGAAGGAGCAGCCACATGTCCACTCACAGGCAGAGCGGGCGATGCCACACGGCCAGCCTCCACATTGACCCTCCGGCTCGTGCGCCGCGAACGCCGCTGAACCCGCCACTCCCCTTGGGGAGAGGGTGGCCCAACCGCGCCCAGTACCCGCGAAGATGTCTCGACAGCAGTGACAGTGGGTGAAGCATGTAACACCTGGGGTGTACCTTGCGACGCACCAGACTCCCCACTGCCGCTACACTCCGAGGCAGCAGCCTGAAGACGGCTGACCGCGGCCATCAACACGGTCAGCTGTTCGCGAACAGTGGCCAGCTCCTCCTGCGTCCGTACACAGCAGTCACACATCCTATCCATCCTAAGGAATCAATTTACTGAAGAGAGTTAATCAACCTTTAACTAGACTGCTAATTCACTAAAGGCGGCTGTTTATTCACTAAACTGTGGTTGCTAGCCACTTCTTGTAGAAAACAATGAAAATAGCACTACCTGTCTCTGGACTGTATTGAAAACAAACACTAACACTACTGGCACTATGGTTGACTAAAGGGACTCTCTCTGACTGTATTCAAAACAAACACGAAATCTATGGAACACTATTAATAGCATGTGAGAATTAAAGCTTCCTAAAAGCAAATACACACGGAAGAAGAAGTGACAAGTAAGAAAATACAGTTAATACTTAAATTAAGGTAGCTCGCTGCACGGCAGACGTGAAGCAGACGGCAGTTACGACGACACTGACTCTACTGGCACTATGGCTGACTAAAGGGACTCTCTCTGACTGTATTCAAAACAAACACGAAATATATGGAACACTATTAATAGCACCCGACAATTAAAGCTTCCTAAAAGCAAATACACACGGAAGAAGAAGTGACAAGTAAGAAAAATACAGTTAATACTTAAATTAAGGTAGCTCGCTGCACAGCAGACGTGAAGCAGACGGCAGTTACGACGATACTGACTCTACCGGCACTGTACTCACAACACTGTTTTAAAGATATACCTGTATTGATGTGATATGGCAGAAAGGCCGTGGCCGACAATTCTATGTTGAGATGTGTCACTTTTGGTGGTAATTTACAAGTTTGTGCAGGAATCGGTCCACGCTGTGGTCTAGGTTCACACCATCCCTCGTAAGCAGCATTCTTGGGAAGGATATTTATTGATCTTTTTATACCTCCATAGTAAAAGTAATGTTCGAATGGAGTGCGTTGAGATGTAGGAGCTCATCGAGCTGTTCCTCGTCATGGTTCCATAAGAGGAAGGTGGCGTTGACGTACCTGTACCAGACCTTATGGTTACTAGAAACCATATGGAACAACTGTCTGCGAATGATCCATGAAGAAACTGGTAGCCACCAAACTAAGTGGATTCCCCATGGCGACCCTTCCAGCTGGTCGAAGAAATCGCTGTTGTACATAAAGTAGATCTGGGTCAAGCATCCATGAAACAGCTTGGTGAAACCATGCAGGAAAAGGGAGCCGATATGCACCCCAGAGTCACTGAGTGGCACTTCGGTAAACAAAGAAATATCATTAAAGCTGATGTCGACTGGTCCAAATATTAGTTTCTTCAAGTTCTGTTCTAAATGTAGAATTAATTTATTTTAAACAATATTTGATTGAAAAAACTAATCTCCTCACACTATCTCATGTCTTGTTATTGTTTCTCTTGCTTGACCTTAGTTACGAATATACAGTACTACGCGGTTTGGAAGCAATGCAGGAAACGGAAATAAAATATGAGAGTTTCTCTGACTGATGAGAGTGAGGTAGGCTGTCGGAGAGCTTTGCTGTTTTTAGCCAAGCATCCCAGCGAGCATAAGGAGAGTGTGGAGTAGATGGGCTCCAAATTTTGAACGGATTTCCAGTTCTGGCATTAGCTTGATAACGAAGGGAAACCTCCAGATCTCCACAAAACCTAGGTCGGAACTGGGAATACGAGCTATATTTTTATTTCTGGATCTTGACCATTGTCCCAGACAAAAACCAGAAGATTCACTGTGTGTGTGTGTGTGTGTGTGATTATTTCAGTCAGATCACCACTAAATGCTGCTTCAGTCGTTGTGTTTGCTTGACGAGTACCAGATGCCCCTTACCTGGTCGACTTGATGTGTCATCGATTGTCATTTAATTCCGCTCACGCTTTTTATAGCATCGTTCTCTCTTGGCGGTTTTAGGTGAAACAATACAAAACCAAAATCGTACTGCACAACTACATTACAAAGCATTTGCATAATTACTGAGCAGAAGAGATAAGTGTTGAAGACCAACCTCGTTCAGTACGCCATGCAAATCGCGAAACGAGGAAAACATTGAAAACAAAAAGCCGCCAAAAATCAGCGGGAATCGTAGTTTCACGTTCGATCAAATTGAAACAGACAGGCGTGAGGTGGAGCTTGTGAAAGCGGATTTTGTGTGAGGGTCTGCGTATGACACGTGTTGCCGCTAAATTTGTTCCACAAAATTCTCACACAAGAGCAAAAAAACCATGCACATAAATGTTTGTCAGTACGTGAAAACGGAGACTGAAAGTGATCCAAACTTTCTGAACATAATCGTTACAAGTTATGAGAGTTGGTGTTATGGGTGTGACCCAGAAACCGAGCAAGCGTCAAGCTAATGGAGGACTCCCAAGTCCCAGGAAAAAAGCAAGGCACTTAAGGCCTAATGGGAAGATTATGGTCATTGTCTATTTTGATACTCGTGGAACTGTGCATCGGGAATTTGTAACCCTGGACAGGCTTTTACCCGGAAGTTATCAGACGTCTGCGAGAGGATGTGCGGTGGAAAAATTTGGAGCTTTGGCGATCAGATGATTGGTGAGCCTCTATTTGCCATCTTAGGGATGGTCTGTCGTTCAGCATCCTCCGTATTCGCCAGATCTGGCCCCATGCGACTTTTACCTACTCCTACAGATGAAAAAAAAATAAACACCAAAGTGGAAGCGTTAAGATGATGTGGAGACGGTAGAAACAGCACTGCAATGGGTACCGGACGATATGAAAGTTGAAGAGTTCCAGACAAGATTCAAACAATGAAAAAAAAAAAAAGACTTGACAAGTGCATCAGATCTAATGGCGAGAACTTTGAAGCTGGCTGAAGGAATATTATATTTATTCAAAGATTTATAACAAAAATCCGCTTTTGGGGTTCCCCCCTCGTACATTATCAGATTATAGGTCAATACATTAGTGCGAAGCTAAACATTTCCAAAATCGTCTACTTTATTCTTATCTTCATGTAAGTATAATATATGACCCCAACGTAAACAAACTGGTCACATAGCTGGGGCCGCTATGTGAACAAAATGACTACCAGGTATGTAAGCGTATCCTATACAGACGATGGAAGTAGCTGTGCTTTAGTACGTAATCAAAAGGTCCCCAGTTCCGGGTTGAAACCCTCTCCCTGTTCACAATTTGAATTAAAATTATTGGCAATGGTGGCAGAAGATTTCCAGCATAAGAAGTCACCATAGTTTTACCAATAGCCTTGTCAAAGAGTGCATAGGAGCAGACAGAGATTCTCTTCCTCTTAAGGGTGGGAAATTGCTCCTAAAAGGCGGAAGAATCAGCAATGATAACGACATGAGGATACAGAAGGCAACAGAAACCACTGCATTAATGACACGTACTCTGCACCTGAAAAAGTGTCACGATGATTCCTCCAGTGGAAAAAGAATCCGGATTAGTGCCCCGTTCAGATCTCCAGGAGGGAACTGCCAGCAGGCAGGTAACCATGGGAAAAAAGGTTCAATAACCAAAGAAAGAATAAAGTTCTATTAGTCAGGGACAGAAGCTTGTCCGAAGGAATGTGAGATGCTTGAAAGTGGCAGCGAAGCTAGAAAATCTGGAACGGGAACAGCAGAGGCTCACTCTAGATATAGTGGGGGTCAGTGAAGTGAAATGGAAAGATCTGTAGGGCAACATAGAGAGCAGCACAGAATTGTATAATGGGAATAGGATTCGTTATGACTAAGGGGATAGGACAGAGAGTGAGATGCTACCAACAGTCCAGGGATAGGTTTGTTTTCACCGGATTCGACAGAAAACCAACACCAACAACAATAGTTCATATAGACATGCCGATGTCGCAAGCAGTAGATGAAGAGACAGAGAAAGTATGTGAGGATACTGAATGGGTAATTCAGCTCGTAAAGGGAGATGAAAATCTAATAGTCATGGAGGATTGGAATGCGGTTGTGCGGTAAGGACTAGAAGAAAGGGTTACAGGAGAATATGGGCTTGATTCTAGGAATGAGAGTAGAAAGACTAATTGAGTTCATCAGTAAATATCGGTTAGTAATAGCGAATACTCCGCGCAGAGATCGCAAGAGGAGGTGGTTACTTGGCAAAGGCCGGGAGATAAGGGAAGATTCTAGTTAGGTTTCATCATGGCCAGGCAGAGATCCCCAAATCAGATATTGGATTGTAAGGCATACCCAGGAGCAATTATAGGCTCAGATCATAATTTAACGATGATGAAGAGTAGAGTGATGTTTAAGAGACTACTTAGAAAGACTCAATGTACAGAAAAGTGGGGTACGGAAATACGAAGGAATGAAGCGATACGCTTGAAGTTTTCTGAGGCTATAGATACTGCTGAAATGATCAGCTTGGGAACCAGTTCAGGTGAAGAGCAATGGACATCTCTAAAAAGTGGTGTGACAGAAACTTATTGATGAAAACGTATTCAAAGCTTATTCATGAAGTGCAAAAGCTCGAATCTGCTTCCACCTTAGCGATGTGCAATCTAAATTCTGCTTGCACTCTCTGATCAGAAGTATCTGGTCACATTCTGGCGGACACTAATATGTAATGTCTCTATAGGTCGAATCACAGGCGTTGGGTATGAGAAATGCAAACTGGATCTTAAGCGTTCCACTTTGGGGCATTGTAGTGTAATACTCTCGGTGATTCTTTCGGAACCAGACCACGATGTAACACTACCATTCCATTCTGACATTGCTTAATACGTTCCATGTACGTTCCATGTTTCCATGTTCTAAGCCGGCCGTAGTGGCCGAGTGGTTCTAGGCGCTACAGTCTGGAACCACGCGATCGCTGCGGTCACAGGTTCGAATCCTGCCTCGGGCATGGCTGTGTGTGATGTCCTTAGGTTAGTTAGGTTTAAGTAGTTCTACGTTCTAGGGGACTGATGACCACAGCAGTTAAGTCCCATAGTGCTCAGAGCCATTTGAACCATTTGAACCATGTTCTAAACAACATCTCTACGAAGAGAGAAATGGAGTGAAATACTGTAAATGCTTGGGAGAGTGCAGGGGATACGATGCAGACTTGAGGTCACAATTTTTTACCATATAGGACTGCACGCCTTTCAGCAGCCAATTTGCTTGATAGCACTGGTTCTTTTTAGTGAACAAAAATGTATGCATTTTAAATGTCTTATAATACTCTCGGCAGCTAATGTGTACTAAAAGGAGATGATCTACACTATGCCTGTCAGTCCTCTTTCAGAGTTGTACTGTATGGTACTGCCTTTCGCTATATTTTTACCATTAACATATATTCAATTAAAACTGAAATCTTTTTGATATAAGCGGTACGCAATTTTCGAATTCATGATTTTGAAATTCAGTTTATTTATAGTTGTCAGCATTTCTTTTTCTGTAATTGCTACATCACAATTTGGCTAGCGTCCAACAACATACTAATGCATCAATGTTTTTATATAGTGATGAACCCCTTCCACACAACGAAATTGTTGGGTTCCTATGACTTCTGCATTACAGTTAAGAACCAATGTATATTAGAAATGTTCATTTGTACTTGACAGTAGCTCTCATACAACCACCAAGGTCAGGGACCTATGATAGGATGACAGGCTGTTCCGAAATGGTAGTTTACGAGGGCATACTGAAAAGTAAAGGCTCCGAATTTTTTATGTAAAAACACTTAGAGATTTTTAAATAAGACGAACTCTATTAACATTCTACATCTTTATTCTTCATATCTACGTATTGGTTTCTGAACAGATTCACCATTGCAACGAACATATTTCACCAAACAAGAGTCTAGTTTGCTGATACCGTCATTGTAGAATGTTTAACTTTGTTAATGAAGAAGCAACCTCACCTCTGCTTGCGCTGCTTCACCACTATCAAAGTGATGGCCTCGAAAGTGTTCTTTAAGTTCTGGAAAAGATGAAAACTGGATGAGGAAAAGTTGGGACTGTATGGAGCATGATCGATGACAGTGAATCCAAGGTGTCAGATTGTTGCAGATGATGCAGTACTCGTATGTGGTCTGGTATTGTCATGCTGTATGAGAGAGAAACTCGATCACAGCACACAGTGATATAGTTTTGTTACACACTGCCTTGTTACACCTACATTTTGGAGCTCTCTAGCGACAAAGGGTTGCAGCTTGTATCAGCAAAGTGGGAAAGTCGACTGAGTAATATGTATGACATGCAATACCTCAAACGATATTGAGAATGATACTGAGAACAGAGTTATTACTTTTCAGCATGCCCTTCTATAATAACAGGCAACCTAGATATATTTTTCAGGAACTTCTGTGAAATTCCATGGAAGAAGGATAACAACTTTCTGAAACGATTCTAGTGCCTATATCGAAAATCAAGTATGCAACACCTGCGTACCACTTTATGGAAAAAAAACCAAGAATAGAATATAAAAATATAAAAAAGACCAACCTGTTTCCGGCCGGTGTGGCCGAGCAGTTCTAGGCACTTCAGTCTGGAACCGCGCAACTGCTATGGTTCCAGTTCGAATCCTGCTTCAGGCATGGATGTGTGTGATGTCCTTAGGTTAGTAGTTTAAGTAGTTCTAAGTTCTAGGGGACTGATGACATCAGATGTTAAGTCCCATAGTGCTCAGAGCCAGTTGAACCAACCCGTTATTGATGCAGTCAAAAAGTTAAAGAAGGAATTGAAGAATTTGGCAATAATATGCTGAATGCTATTGAAGAAAACAGAGACAAAAAACAAATTGTTCCTCACACTCATCACCATCAGGAATAATTTGGAGGCATATCACAAATTGAACAGTGTGCTAAGCGAATCAGAATAACAACGTTTATTGACAAAATGTGAATAAAAGGTTAAAGACAGATAAAAGACAGCTCAAGCTCAGGACGCTGTTAAAAAAATAAAGGAGGGTGATGTTAGCAAAATAAATACCTAAGCCAAAGAATGCTAGAATATATCAGCAATAGTGAAGATAGACCAGGTGCTAGATTAAAATTCATTGGTAAATTAACAGTAAAATTTGATAGAGGTAAATTAACAGTTGGTGACAGGACATATGAAGGTACAGATGGACTAATGAATCTCTTAAATAAAAAACAGATTACTATGGATGACATGAATACAAGATTTACTGGTTCTGATTTATCACATTATGCAGATATATTGTACCATTCTGGGGCATTGGGTTCCGATAATAATCCAAAGAAAATAAAATCAAGAATTGTAATAAATAAAAAGTTTGATAAAATAAAACGGTGATGATTATTTTCCTGCATTGAAGCAAAGAAATCTAGATGATTCACTGCAAAGTGAAGATCAGAAACTAGGTGAAGGCTTAATAACAAAAATTATGGAAAAACCCACTGAGTGTGTTTGGATAAATGATGGTAGAGATGTAATCGATGTAATAGCATTTATTCATGGAGAAGAAATAGCCAGAAATAAAACTTACCATAATGAAAAAGTGGGACTAAGACACATGTTAGCAAATATATTTAGTGTTTTACTGTCAACAATCCAAAAGGAATTCCATATTTGATTAGATTTTTGAATAAGTTGCCATACATATTTTGGGAAACTGAAAAATATGGAGAAGGATTAGTTAATAGTTTAATTAATATATTACCTTTCGAAATATATCTCCCTGATTATAATTATTATGGTCCAAGAACAACATTAGAAAAAAGATTACCGAGAGGCAATCAATGAATACATTCACTAGATGAAACTTGCAGAAAACATGATGTTGCATATATAGATAATACAGGTGTAAAACAGACATGAGACAGATAAAGAACTTCAAAAGAAAATTGCTTCTGATGCTTCAATTGGAGAAACATTAGCAATAACTGCAGTTAGGCGAATAAGGTATGGAAAGAGAAAAATTGGTATGTGTTTAGATGATAACGATAATGGCTGGGGACCTACGAACTTTTTTATGTATATAAACGAATAGCTTCAGCATTGATTATACTCTACTACTTAGTGAGAAAATTAAACAAAAATCAATTAAATGAAACTCAATAATAATAAATTCTTAGCTGATGCATAAAGATGAAAGACTGGCAAAAACTGATAGTGATTTACTCATAACATTAGATATATATTTTGTGAAAAAATTATGGAATACCTAACAAAAAAGAAAGAAGGTTCAGCTCTAACAAAACATGAAGGAGTGTTTTCTTCCTTTATTATTCGTAGCATTACCATATCTAACTACTATGGGATCACTAGCTGTTGGAGCAACTGGTATTGCAAAAGCAATAGTGAACAAGAATAAAGATGATACAGAATTGGAAGAACAAAAAAGGCATAATTTAGCAATGGAGAAGAAAGCTTGCTCTGGAATAAAAGAAACTGCAGAAAATAACTCATATATATCCAGACACATTACATAATTTTGATATACAAAAACTTGCTAAAAAATTTAAAATCAAACACATCCATGGGGTTTCTATGATTGATGTATTATTCATCACAGAAAAAATGGATCTGGGCTAGTTAATTTAGATACATCTGATAATGTTGGCTCACACTGGAGCTCTTATTATACATGTGTGGGAATAAAATGACTAGTAGTTAGAAAACAGATATGTGTAATTAATTTATTTCAAAATTAATTAAGTTGCATTTTTAAAGCAACTAAAGGTTATATTGATTTTAATGGTAAGTGAGTGGTAGATTCTGTAAATGGCTGTGATGCAGTTCCCAAACAATGTTTAGTAAATGGCTTAGCTAATCTTGTTACATAACCTGAATACATCAAGATTCTCAGGGATTTTAAGGAAAGAAATGGGATTTCTGATGGCATTTGGAATATCATAATAAAGAAATAAATAACATGAAGACAAACCACCATCATGCTTAGATAAGACAGAAGTACTAGAAAATTACTTAAGTCATTAGATTTATTAGTAAATAAGAATTTAAACATCAGAGTTAGTAAAGTTCTGGAAATGTTGAATTTTTAAGAATCAAATAATTGAAATTCAAAATTTAATAAATTGAATCTTATATAAATGAACAATCTTTCAGGCAACCATATTTGGTGTTGAGAACATAAAAAGTTTACTGGCACACAACATGCAAATACAACAACAAAAAATGAAGATAAAGAACTGAAGGAATTTGTGCAGTATGTAAAACTAAAATGGGTAAACTTTTTTAAAGAAGTTGTGAGTGATGGTCTGAATATTTGTGAGGAAACTGCCAATGAATGACTCAAACCAGTGAGAAAAATGCTGTAAAAGAATATATGTAGCCTCTCTAGATGTAGATGATCTAGCAGCCAATCTAGTGGAAATGGATTCTGGTGAACAGAAATAAATTTAAAAGATAAATATAAGATGTACATATTTATAAACTGTAATCGATGCTTTTTCAAAATATGCTTAGTCTATTCCAGTTAAAGGTAAAACTAATAAAAATGTAGTTGATATTTTCTGAAAAGTATTTAGAGAGGGACCACCAAGAAATTTACAAACAGATAATGGTTAAGGACTGTATAATAAACATTTTCGAGAAGTCATGAAAAATATAATATTAATCATTATTAAGTTTTTACTTTATTGAAAGCATCTGTTGTAGAATGATTTAATAGGATGCTTAAAGAAAAGCTGTGGAAAAAAATTTGCTCTTCAAAATAATTATAAATGGATTGACCTATCTCAAGAGCTGGTAGATGAATACAATAAAAGAGCATTCAACAATAAATGAAGCCAATAGAAGTTAATGAATAAAATTATAAGCCAACTATCTGTCTATCTTATGATAACATTTAATATAAATTTCGTGTTAAAATTAAAATCAGAAAATTTAAAGCAATTTTTGAAAAAGTTTATACAGCTAATTGATAAACATACATTTTTAAATCAAAGATGTTATTCCTTCTAATCAAATCTAATTAAATGAAAGGCATTGCATGGCAAAAAATATGAAAGGAAATTTTTATGAGTATGAACTATTGAAGACAAAATATCATGATGTATATCTAGTTGTGAAAGTTTTAATGTAGAAAGGACATGAAGATATGTTAAATGGTTGGGATTAGATAATTCACATAATAGCTGCGTAATTGGAAAGAAGCAGGGTGAATAACCCACCTTCTATGTTTTTATTCATTTTAACTTACACCTATTAATTTGATGGGTTTAGCAGGATAAATATTTTTATATGTAAAAATTTTATCTAAATGAATGCATCATACAAGGGGAATAAGGAGACTAATACTTTCATATTTTCTGTTTGTAGGTTATCTTGATGATCATGTATGCACATTCATAGATCAAACAACAGAATGAGAATGTGAATTTTTTATGCATTCTAAATAAAAAGAAATATGTATTGTTTATGATTAATTTAAAAAACAGAACTAAAATTTGTATTTCACTCTCTAACGAAATATTCCTTTAGTAAAATTATGTGTGTTAATTTCAACATAGTCAAGATTGTAATTATTTAAAGATTCTAGTAAATGTCCACTTGATTCCCACAGTTTTCCAGTCTCCAGCATGCTGGAGGCAGAAATACCATTGTGAATAAAACTTAAAATATCATCAGTAATCAGTACTTTTTTCTCAAGTAATAAGTAGACAGTTCTATGTTTTACTAATAAAAATACTACTTATAAATGAATAGTCTAAAAGTAACTGAATTATAAGCTAGAGCAAAGCAATTAGGAATATGAGGTTATTTTTGAAACAGCAATTTATTAACCTTTTCCACAATAACATCAACAGTCCAGAGACTACACACAGTGCACAGACTGCTTGTAACATAAAGGAACTGAAAACTAAAGCGAAAAGACTAGGAATTGAATGATATTGTGAACCCTGAAAGATAAAACTTATTGCATTCATTAATTACGATTTCGAAATATTTTTAGTTGTGAAGACTAAATGAACTGTATTCAAGAACAACAGAAACATATAGAAATAAAATTGTTTACTAAATCAAAATTAATAATATGTGTAGTAATAGAGGCATTAACCGAAGATTTTAACAGATAATTTCAAGATAAATTACATTGGGAATTTATTTTAATACTGAAGATTTTATTACAGAAGTTCAAAATAAAATTAATTTGTATGCTTTATGACATATACAATATTTATCTGAAGATTTTATGAGAGAAAAACTCATGAGAAATTAGACTGGAATTCAATTTCATTTCTAAACCTAACTAAAACTTATGAGAGAAAATCATGACAGATTAGATAGGAGTATTATATGAAAAAAAGAAAAATCTGTAGATATTATAAAAGAAATTCGAAATAAAATTAAATGGGAATGTATGTCAAATAAAGAAAAATTATCAGTAGACCTTATTTGAGAGTTTCACGATACAATGAGTTGGAATAAAATATCACAAAGCAAACTGACAAAAATTTCGTAAGAGAATATGTAAATAAAATAGATTGGTCTTAATTATGGAGAAAACAAACATTATCCAAAAAATATATAAGAAAGTATCAGACTAAAGTAGACTGGAATAATATATCAGCGTATCAAGAATTATCCAAAGACTACATGTAATAATTTTAAGATAAATTAAAGTGGGAATGCTTATCAGTTGACCAAGAATTATCTGAATTCTTTATGCAAGAATTTCAATATAGTTAATTTGGGATAATAGAGCATATAATGAGAAATTATCTGAAAATTTATTAGAGAATTGCCTTTGTAAATTTTGCGGTAATGCTTTTAATGAGATAATAATTCTACTCATGGTTTGCATCAAATATAAGTAAAATTACATAAGCTGGTCTTAAATTATAATGGAATATTTGAGGAACAACATTCATTCATATCTCTGTTATTTTTTGGCTTTATTCCCATAGCATTATCAACTATTCCATTAAAATTGTCTCTATTTCCATACTTATTTTTGTTTACAGTTACCAGGTGGATTATTTGAGCCAAATACATCTCCTTAATTTTATGTTCTCCATGTTTATGAACTGATGCTAAGAGTTATTGATAAACTCAATGTTGAAAGTTTTCCACAAAAGTCATTTTGGATCTCATAACTAAAATTTATAGACCAGGCCCCTTGATAAATTTTGATGGTTTTTGTTTATACTTAGGCACTGGGTCCATACCAAAGCTGTCGATTTTCTTCAGTACTGTTCCTTAAGAAAAAGTTTTACAGCATCTCAAGAACAAGCTGATCCTAAAAGGGTAACAGATTGATTTGCATAACCATATATTATGCCTTTCATCAATACAAATAAATACATGCTTATTAATATATGTAAGTTTATTTTTTATGAGACATATGACTGACTCCACTAAGTAAAAATACTTTTTTATAATAATTTTTCGTAATTCAAATAATAAATCCTGGTTCATTATTAAAATTAGAAATTTTACTTTTTCCTAATAAACATTTTTTCAGTATGAATGGAAGTAATCCAATCTAAACTGCATAAATACTGCATAACTGGGAAATCTATTGATAATTTTACTTCACAGAAATATGCAAATGATGAGTATAAGACAATACTGGAGAATGTATAAATTAATATAAGAGTATATGATAGTAAATGAATTCCTTGTGTGTGTAGAAAAAATGTTTCTATATATCATTATAAAAATCACTTAGAATGAATTCCCAGTGACGTACATTCGAAAATATTGCTGTTGATGAAAAATGCTGAACAACAGACTCAGACAGAAAACACACAAAAAATGTGTTGATTGTAAAGAGATTAAGGAAATAGAACAATTTTTCTCAAATGCGTCCTGTAAAGACAAACATATGAGCAGATGAAAAATTTACTCAAGGACATACTGAAATACCCCCCATGAACCATAGGACTTGCCGTTGGTGGGGAGGCTTGCGTGCCTCAGCGATACAGATAGCCGTACCGTAGGTGCAACCACAATGGAGCGGTATCTGTTGAGAGACCAGACAAACACATGGTTCTTGAAGAGGGGCGGCAGCCTTTTCAGTAGTTGCAGGGGCAACAGTCTGGATGATTGACTGATCTGGCCTTGTAACACTAACCAAAACGGCCTTGCTGTGCTGGTATTGCGAACGGGGAAACTACAGCCATAATTTTTTCCCGAGGGCATGCAGCTGTACTGTATGGATAAATGATGGTGGCGTCCTCTTGGGTAAAATATTCCCAAGGTAAAATAGACCCCATTCGGATCTCTGGGCGGGGACTACTCAAGTGGATGTCGTTATCAGGAGAAAGAAAACTGGCGTTCTACGAATCGGAGCGTGGAATGTCAGATCCCTTAATTGGGCAAGTAGGTTAGAAAATTTAAAAAGGGAAATGGATAGGTTAAAGTTAGATATAGTGGGAATTAGTGAGGTTCGGTGGCAGGAGGAACAAGACTTCTGGTCAGGTGAATACAGGGTTATAAATACAAGATCAAATAGGGGTAACGCAGGAGTAGGTTTAATAATAAATAAAGGAATAGGAATGCTGGTAAGCTACTACAAACAGCACAGCGAAATCATTGTTGTGGCCAAGATAGACAGGAAGCCTATGCCTACGACAGTAGTACAAGTATATATGCCTACTAGCTCTGCAGATGACGAAGAAATTGAAGAATTGTATGATGAGATAAAAGAAATTATTCAGATAGTGAAGGGAGTCGAAAATTTAATAGTCATGGGTGACTGGAATTCGATAGTAGGAAAAGGAAGAGAAGGAAACGTGAATATGGAATGGGAGTAAGGAATGAAAGAGGAAGCAACCCGGTCTAATTTTGTACAGAGCATAACTAAATCATAGCTAACACTTGGTTCAAGAATCACAAAAGAAGGTTGTATGCATGGAAGAAGCCTGCCGATACTTTAAGGTCTCAGATACATTATATGATGGTAAGACAGAGAATCAAGAACCAGGTTTTATATTGTAAGACATTTTCAGCGGCAGATGTGGACTCTGACCACAATCTATTGGTTATGAACTGTAGATTAAAAGTGAAGAAACTGCAAAAAGGTGGGAATTTGAGGAGATGGGACCTGGATAAACTGAAAGAACCAGAGGTTGTAGAGAGCTTCATGGAGAGCATTATGGAATGATTACAAGAATGGGGGAAAGAAATACAGTAGAAGAAGAATGGGTAGCTTTGAGTGACGAAATAGTGAAGGTAGCGGAGGATCAAGTAGGGCTAATAAAAATCCTTGGGTAACAGAAGAGATATTGAATTTAATTGTTAAAGGAGAAAATGCAAAACTGCAGTAAATGAAGCAGGCAAAAAGGAATACAAATGTCTCAAAAATGAGATCGACAGGAAGTGCAAAATGGCTAAGCAGGGATGGCTAAAGGCCAAATGTAAGGATATAGAGGCACATATCACTAGGGGTAAGATAGATACTGCCTACAGGAAAATTAAAGAGGCCTTTGGAGAAAAGAGAACCACATGCACGAATATAAAGAGCTCAGATGGAAACTCATCTCTAAGCAAAGAAGGGAAAGCAGAAAGGTGGAAGGAGTATATAGAGGGTATTTACAAGGACGATGAACGTGAAGGCAATGTTATAGAAATGGAAGAGGATGTAGATGATGGTGAAATGGGAGATATCATACTGCGTGAAGAGTTTGATAGAGCACTCGGGAGTAGACAACATTCCATTAGAACTACTGACAGCCTTAGGAGAGCCAGTCCAGACAAAACTCTACCATCTGTTGAGCAAAATTTATGAGACAGGCGAAATACCCCCAGACTTCAAGAAGAATATAATAATTCCAATCCCAAAGAAAGCAAGCGTTGACAAATGTGAAAATTACCGAACTATCAGTTTAATAAGTCACAGCTGTAAAATACTAACGCGAATTCTTTACAGACGAATGGAAAAACTGGTAGAAGCCGACCTCGGGAAAGATCAGTTTGGATTCCATAGAAATATGGGAGGACGTGAGACAATACTGACCCTACGACTTATCTTAGCAGCTAAATTAAGAAAAGGCAAACCTATATTTCTAGCATTTGTTGACTTAGAGAAATCTTTTGACAATGTCGACTGGAATACTCTCTTTCAAACTTTGAAGGTGGCAGGTGTGATATACAGGCTATTTACAATTTGTACAGAAACCATATGGCAGTTATAACAGTCAAGGGACATGACAGGGAAGCATTGGTTGGGAAGGGAGTGAGACAGGGTTGTAGCCTCTCCCCAATGTTGTTCAATCTGCATATTGAGCAAGCAGTAAAAGAAACAAAAGAAAAATTCAGAGTAGGTATTAAAATCCATGGAGAAGAAATAAAAAATTTGAGGTTCGCCAATGACATTTTAATTCTGTCAGAGACAGACTTGGAAGAGCAGTTGAACGGAATGGAGAGTGACTTCAAAGGAGGGTATAAGATGGACATCAACAAAAGCAAAACGAGTGATGCTGAGGGAACTAGATTAGGAAATGAGACATTTAAAGTAGTAAATGAGTTTTGCTATTTGGAGAGCAAAATAACTGATATGGTCTAAGTAGAGAGGATATAAAATGTAGACTAGCAATGGCAAGGAAAGCGTTTCTGAAGGAGAGAAATTTGTTAACATCGAGTATCGAGTTAAGTGTCAGTAAGTCGTTTCTGAAAGTATTTGTATGGAGTGTAGCCATGTATGGAAGTGAAACATGGACGATAAATAGTTTAGAGAAGAAGAGAATATAAGTTTTCGAAATGTGGTTCTACAGAAGAATGCTGAAGATTAGAGGGGTAGATTACATAACTAATGAGAAGCAATTGAATTGAATTGGAGAGAAGAGAAATTTGTGGGACAGTCTCTGACAGAATTACAATGTCATCAGCGAACCCCAAAGTTTTTATTTCTTCTCCATGGATTTTAATACCTACTCCGGATTTTTCTTTTGTTTCCTTACTGCCTGCTCAATATACAGATTGAATAACATTGGGGATTGGCTACAACCCTATCTCACTCCCTACCCAACCACTGCTTCCCTTTCATGCCCCTCAACTCTTATAACTGCCATCTGGTTTCTGTACTAATTATAAATAGCCTTTTGCTCCCTGTATTTTACCCCTGCCACCTTCAGAATTTGGAAGAGAGTATTTCAGACAACACTGTCAAAACTTTCTCTAAGTTTACAAATGCTAGAAATGTGGGTTTGCCTTTCCTTAATCTATTTTCTAAGGTAAGTCATAGGGTCAGTATTGCCTAACGTGTTCCAGAAATTGTACGGAATCCAAACCGATCTTCCCTGAGGTCGGCTGCTACCAGTTTTTCCTTTCATCTGTAAAGAATTCGTGTTAGTATTACGCAGCCATGGCTTATTAATCTGATAGTTCAGTAATTTTCACATCTGTCAACACCTGCTTTCTTTGGGATTGGAATTATTATATTCTTCTTGAAGTCTGAGGGTATATTGGCTGTCTCATACATACGTATTGCTCACTAGATGGTAGACTTTTGTTAGGCCTGGCTGTCCCAAGATTGTCAGTAGTTCTAATGGAACGTTTATACTCCTTGGGCCTTGTTTCGACTTAGGTATTTCAGTGCTCTGTCAAACTCTTCACACAGTATCATAGCTCCTATTTCATCTTCATCTACATTCTCTTCCATTTCTATAATACTGTGCTCAAGAACATCGTCCTTGTGTAGACCCTCTATATACTTCTTCCACCTTTCTGCTTTCCCTTCTTTGCTTAGAACTGGGTTTCCATCTGAGCTCTTTATATTCGTGCATGTGGTTCTCTTTTCTCCAAAGGCCTCTTTAATTTTCCTGTAGGCAGTATATATCTTACCCCTAGTGATATGTGCCTCTATATCCTTACATTTCGCCTGTAGCCATCCCTGCATAGCCATTTTGCCCTTCCTGTCGATCTCATTTTTGAGACGTTTGTATTCCTTTTTGCCTGCTTCATTTACTGCAGTTTTACATTTTCTCCTTTAACAATTAAATTTGTTACCCAAGGATTTCTATTACCCCTCGTCTTTTTACCTACTTGATCCTCCGCTACCTTCACTATTTCGTCTCTCAAAGCTACCCATTCTTCTTCTACTGTATTTCTTTCCCCTATTCTTGTCAATCGTTCCATAATGCTCTCTCTGAAGCTCTCTACAACCTCTGGTTCTTTCAGTTTATCCAGGTCCCATCTCCTCAAATTCCCACCTTTTTGCAGTTTCTTCATTTTTAATCTACAGTTCATAACCAATAGATTGTGGTCAGAGTCCACATCTGCCGCTGAAAATGTCTTACAATGTAAAACGTGGTTCCTGATTCTCTGTCTTACCATCATATAATCTATCTGAGACCTTACAGTATCGGCAGGCTTCTTCCATGCATACAACCTTCTTTTGTGATTCTTGAACCAAGTGTTAGCTATGATTTAGTTATGCTCTATACAAAATTAGACCAGGTTGCTTCCTCTTTCATTCCTTACTCCCATTCCATATTCACGTTTCCTTCTCTTCCTTTTCCTACTATCGAGTTCCAGTCACCCTTGACTGTTAAATTTTCGTTTCCCTTCACTATCTGAATAATTTCTTTCATTTCATCATACATTTCATCAATTTCTTCGTCATCTGCAGAGCTAGTTGGCATATAAACTTGTACTACTGTGGTAGGCATGGGCTTTGTAACTATCTTGGCCACAATAATGCATTCACTATGCTGTGTGTAACAGATTATCCACATTCCTATTTATTAGTAGACCTACTCCAATATTACCCATATTTGATTTTGTATTTATAACGCTGTATTCCCCAGACCAGAAGTCTTGTTCCTCCTGCCACCAAACTTCCCTAATTCCCACTATATCTAACTATAACGTATCCATTTCCCTTTTTAAATTCTCTAACCTACGTGCCTGATTAAGGGATCTGTCATTCCACGCTCTGATTTGTAGAACGCCAGTTTTCTTTTTCCTGATAACAATGTCCTCCTCAGTAGTCCCTGTCTGGAGATCCGAATGGGCGATTATTTTACCTCAGGAATATTTTACCCAAGAGGACGCCATCATCATTTAACCATACAGTAAAGCTGCATGCCCTCGGGAAAAAATTACAGCTGCAGTTTCCCCTTGCTCTTAACCATAAATTAAAAGTAATAAATGTTCTATGCAATATAAAATAAAAAAGATGGTGTATGTGAAAAAAAAATTAGTGAAAAATATGTAGCCAAAGACTGTCCAAAAGGTAATAAAATGGTTGTAATGTTATCAGAGAATTGAAATATTATTATACCTTTGAACGTTCGAAGTGCAATAATATAGTTACAGCAAAAGAGATTAAGTGTTGTATAAAAGCATCCTCAGAGAAAACTTCTTGTACCTCTATGAAAAATAATTGTTGTTTGATTATGAAGCATAAAAACAAACACAAATACATATTTAAAATTTGATAATGGTTCACAATTTCAGTGAAAGATGAATTCTGTAGATAGATGGTACCTAAGAAACTTAATGATCATAGATTTACAGCATATTATGCTAAGGATTATGATTCACAATTCATTCTGATGTACTGTATTCAAAATACACTCCTGGAAATGGAAAAAAGAACACATTGACACCGGTGTGTCAGACCCACCATACTTGCTCCGGACACTGCGAGAGGGCTGAACAAGCAATGATCACACGCACGGCCAGCGGACACACCAGGAACCGCGGTGTTGGCCGTCGAATGGCGCTAGCTGCGCAGCATTTGTGCACCGCCGCCGTCAGTGTCAGCCAGTTTGCCGTGGCATACGGAGCTCCATCGCAGTCTTTAACACTGGTAGCATGCCGCGACAGCGTGGACGTGAACCGTATGTGCAGTTGACGGACTTTGAGCGAGGGCGTATAGTGGGCATGCGGGAGGCCGGGTGGACGTACCGCCGAATTGCTCAACACGTGGGGCGTGAGGTCTCCACAGTACATCGATGTTATCGCCAGTGGTCGGCGGAAGGTGCACGTGCCCGTCGACCTGGGACCGGACTGCAGCGACGCACGGATGCACGCCAAGACCGTAGGATCCTACGCAGTGCCGTAGGTTACCGCACCGCCACTTCCCAGCAAATTAGGGACACTGTTGCTCCTGGGGTATCGGCGAGGACCATTCGCAACCGTCTCCATGAAGCTGGGCTATGGTCCCGCACACCGTTAGGCCGTCTTCCGCTCACGCCCCAACATCGTGCAGCCCGCCTCCAGTGGTGTCGCGACAGGCGTGAATGGAGGGACGAATGGAGACGTGTCGTCTTCAGCGATGAGAGTCGCTTCTGCCTTGGTGCCAATGATGGTCGTATGCGTGTTTGGCGCCGTGCAGGTGAGCGCCACAATCAGGACTGCATACGACCGAGGCACACAGGGCCAACACCCGGCATCATGGTGTGGGGAGCGATCTCCTACACTGGCCGTACACCACTGGTGATCGTCGAGGGGACACTGAATAGTGCACGGTACATCCAAACCGTCATCGAACCCATCGTTCTACCATTCCTAGACCGGCAAGGGAACTTGCTGTTACAACAGGACAATGCACGTCCGCATGTATCCCGTGCCACCCAACGTGCTCTAGAAGGTGTAAGTCAACTACCCTGGCCAGAAAGATCTCCGGATCTGTCCCCCATTGAGCATGTTTGGGACTGAATGAAGCGTCGTCTCACGCGGTCTGCACGTCCAGCACGAACGCTGGTCCAACTGAGGCGCCAGGTGGAAATGGCTTGGCAAGCCGTTCCACAGGACTACATCCAGCATCTCTACGATCGTCTCCATGGGAGAATAGCAGCCTGCATTGCTGCGAAAGGTGGATATACACTGTACTAGTGCCGACATTGTGCATGCTCTGTTGCCTGTGTCTATGTGCCTGTGGTTCTGTCAGTGTGATCATGTGATGTATCTGACCCCAGGAATGTGTCAATAAAGTTTCCCCTTCCTGGGACAATGAATTCACGGTGTTCTTATTTCAATTTCCAGGAGTGTATAATTAACCCATATGGTATCTATACAGGAACTAAATTTATATTATTTGAGATAAAACAATTAGGCCTATAAATTATAAATAGTAGCAAGTGTATACAATGAAACTTAGTAAATATCCAGAAACATTTGATTTGAAGGTTTAATTAGTCACTTCCAACATTTATTCATTACATGGGAAAATTAAAATTACATAGGACCGATTCCTGATATCAAATATTACTGTGTCGATGCTATGAAAGAGAAAATACCTTAGATGGAGTTAAAGCAGAAGTCTTCAATAAAGAAAACAATACTATGTATCAATACCATTGCTGGTTTCGGCATGGTTGTAAAAAATGATTTAAAGCTGAAACGATTAAGGAAAAAAGTCGAGAATCAGTGGATGATTAATATGAAGACATTGTTAAGAGTACAGAAATTCGAAATTCAGGATATTTTTTGATGAGACTTGGAAATGTAATTGGATTAATTCAGCAGTCCATGAAAAATCTTAAGAAATTAAAACTGTTCCCTGAAGTCATCAAACCATTAAATCCAAGAGATGCTTTTTATGACAGCCATAAAGGAAAATTAAAAGCTAAAGCAGATGGTGTTAACATAAAAATAAAACACATCTATGTATGTAGTCTTTATGCAACAGTAGAATATTATCCTGTAGATCACCAAACAAAAATATATAAGATGTGATTTTATTCTAAAAATGATATGGGCTTATAAAATGTAAAGTAGAGGGACATAGAGGTTTGTATCATCCTGTTTCGCCCATATAAATGAAGACAAATAAAAATTAAAAACTGTTGTTTCCTCTATATGTAAAATGTCTAAAGGGAAGAATATATAAATTTAATTACAAAGATAATGAAAGAAGTTTTATAGGAAATTGGACAACTGAAGAGGTTAATAAAGCTACAGAAAGAATATAATATTTTATGTATCCACAAAGCGTAGAATTTTAGAAACAAAAGGAACCTCTCATTTATAATAATGTGAAAGACTTTATAAAAGTAAAATTGGACACTAACTCAATGCGTTTTAAACTAGTAAGATGTATTTCAAATATGAAAAAAAGGTATTAACTTAGATTCTGATAAGATAAAAGAAAATCAAGGAAAACGAGCTTTTACTGAGATATGTCTAAATTTATCATGAAGAAAATATGACCAAAGACAAAATATGAGTAAAACTGAGTACACATCATATTTACAATAATTTTATGAGATTCTAGTGAATGATCAATTGCATACTATGCAAATAATTGTTATTAATGACAACATAGTTCAGATGAAGTACAGTTTCTAGGTTTATTATTTGGAAAGTTACACAGCAACAAATATTTTTATAGCAGAGTTCACTAAATCAAAAGGAAGATTCAGATCACCTGATGATGTTAGATAAGCTAGGTAGAGCTGTTATATATTTTGAAACAGACAGTGTAGTACATATAGATAATGGTGAAAACACTGAGGAATAATGTTGTATGCTAGGTGAGTGGACCAATGAATTAGAGCTCTTAGCCCCCAATCCCCCCCCCCTCCCCACACACACAAAATGCGCAGACACCTCTGAAAGATTCAGAACAACTGCCAGGAACATCCACTGTCAGCCATCTTGTTTTTGTACATTCTACTGTTCCACTGTCAGCCATGTTTGCTTTTACAGCTGGTAAACAGTGAAACAGTGACAGTGACAGCTCAATATATAGTGTTTGACAGTGATGAAAACGAGGAAGACGTAAGGGAAACATAACGTAAATACACACACACACACACACACACACACACACATACACACACACACACACACACACACACATACACACACACACACACACACACACACACACACACACACCACACACACACACATGTAGAGTTAATTAATTTCAGGCATAGGAATAACAATTTTCAAATCATAGTTTTGCCTCAAAGAATTTATGTACTTTAAAGTGTAAGTGGTTGTAGACGACAAACTGTGGAACAAAACAGTCACTGTAGAAACACTGTTGTTGTTGTTGTGGTCTTCAGTCCTGAGACTGGCTTGATGCAGCTCTCCATGCTACTCTATCCTGTACAAGCTTCTTCAGCGCCCCATACGTAATGCAGCCTACATTCTTTTGAATCTGCATAGTGTATTCATCTCTTGGTCTCCCTCTACGATTTTTACCCTCCACGCTGCCCTCCAATGCTAAATTGGTGATCCCTTGATGCTTCAGAACATGTCCTACCAACCGATCCCTTCTTCTAGCCAAGTTGTGCCACAAACTCCTCTTCTCCCCAGTCCTATTCAATACCTCCTCATTAGTTATATGATCTACCCATCTAATCTTCAGCGTTCTTCTGTAGCACCACATTTAGAAGGCTTCTATTCTCTTCTTGTCCAAACTATTTATCGTCCATGTTTCACTTCCATATATGGCTACAGTCTATACAAATACTTTCAGAAACGACTTCCTAATGCTTAAATCTATAGTCGATGTTAACAAATTTAGAAACACTATACATCAGAAACACTATACATCAGAAAAACCACACCATGTGGTAAAAAGGTATGAATTAATAATTTCATGTGTTTTTTCAAATATCTATAATTATGATTTAAAAATTAATAGTTGCATGTATACAAACAGTAAAGAACAGTCTTTATCTTCAACAGCTGTAAAATAAAAGCCCACTGAAGATGATGCAACCGCAGTGTAACATGTTTGGGCTAAAAAATAAAATTGTGTTTAGCTTAAGGCAGACCCTATCCAAAAACATATGAATTAAGAAATAACTGGATTACAGAGTGGGCTTCAACTGGACCTAAACGTAGTTATTTTGAGAAAATGAAAATAAAGGGGTAACTTTAAACTACTAGAATGTTCAAAAGCTGACTCTCAAATCTATGATAAGAGTAATTGAGGATGAAGTGAAAGGAAAGATACAATTAGAGTACAACAAAATAACTAAAGATGTAAGTAGCAAAACTTTAGTAAACAAAAGAGTCAAGAAAATATTCACATTTCAGTATGATAAAAGAATAGCTCTAGAAAATTATGATACACCACCTTACAGATTTCAAATTTTCTTAATAAATTTTATTCTGTATAGATGGAAGCCTTACTGAAGAACCTCGATAGTGACAACAATAGTAATTTGTTTAAAAAGATTAGTGAGGTACAAGTAAATGTTTGATGGAACATAATTAGTTGTGAATGCTTGAATACTAGATGTGGAGATAAAATTTCCTTTGAACTGCATAATGAATTTAAAATCATTTTAATTCAATCAACTGTGGATTCTTCGTGAAATATTGTAAACTAACTAAACAAACAATAATTTTTCGCCTTGTTTCACAAATTTTATTATTAATGTTACTGCACAACGTAGGTTTCGGCTTATAAGCCCATTTTCAAGTCATTACTGATTCCCAAAGATGATAATGCACAGATAACCATGATGACAAGGCACAGATAATCATCTCAACTTCAAAAGGTGTCGATCCATAGCTTAATGTAAGGTTACATCGATGACCACTTTTTAACAAAATACAGGGCTATTACAAATGATTGAAGCGATTTCATAAATTCACTGTGGCTCCATTCATTGACATATGGTCACGACACACTACAGATACATAGAAAAACTCATTAAGTTTTGTTCGGTTGAAGCCGCACTTCAGGTTTCTGCCGTCAGAGCGCTCGAGAGCGCAATGAGACAAAATGGCGACAGGAGCCGAGAAAGCGTATGTCATGCTTGAAATGCACTCACATCAGTCAGTCGTAACAGTGCAACGACACTTCAGAATGAAGTATAACAAAGATCCACCAACTGCTAACTCCATTCGGCGATGGTATGCGCAGTTTAAAGCTTCTGGATGCCTCTGTAAGGGGAAATCACCGGGTCGGCCTGCAGTGAGCGAAGAAACGGTTGAATGCGTGTGGGCAAGTTTCACGTGGAAAATTGGCTCATGCCAGAACTGGAGACCGACAGCGCCGACTTTATCTTTCAACAGGATGGTGCTCCACCGCACTTCCATCATGATGTTCGGCATTTCTTAAACAGGAGATTGGAAAACCAATGGATCAGTCGTGGTGGAGATCATGATCAGCAATTCATGTCATGGTCTCCACGCTCTCCCGACTTAACCCCATGCGATTTCTTTCTGTGGGGTTATGTGAAAGATTCAGTGTTTAAACCTCCTCTACCAAGAAACGTGCCAGAACTGCGAGCTCGCCTCAACGATGCTTTTGAACTCATTGATGGGGACATGCTGCGCCGAGTGTGGGAGGAACTTGATTATCGGCTTGATGTCTGCCGAATCACTAAAGGGGCACATATCGAACATTTGTGAATGCCTAAAAAAACTTTTTGAGTTTTTGTATGTGTGTGCAAAGCATTTTGAAAATATCTCAAATAATAAAGTTATTGTAGAGCTGTGAAATCGCTTCAATCATTTGTAATAACCCTGTACATACATAATTACACAATTCAGCAATTACACTAACATCACAGGAATAATGTTATACATCAGCCAAGAACCTTTTATCTACCAATAGAATGGGGCCCAAAGTTTTACTTCTATTCCAAGGTTGTGATCTCATCTAAAAGAGGTGAGTAAATGAATTGGATTTACTAGTTTAATAACAGGTGTCGGGATGTACAAATCTCTCTTTTAATTTCCAAAATTTCGGATTGGTTGAGTTTAGCCTCCTTTTCCTCTGTGTGTAGGACCATACATCTGTTATTTATTTGTAATTATTCGTTAGGCAATGTTCCACTAAGGTGAATCAGGCAAACAAACTGGTAGAGAAATGGTTGCAGATAACCTTTTATAGGAAAAGCATCAAGTAGGACAAGTAACATTTTGAAGTAAAAGGGTTTCTCTGTGTTTTTCTATGTCACTCAGTTGCTTGTTCAATGTTAAAGACAAACAACTAGCTATTAAAAAAACTGGGTTCTGTAACATCACATGGTATGAGTGTCAGTCTTGTTACATTGGACAGATGGGGGAGGTCAACCTGCATCAGGCTTAAAGAACATCACAGAAGCTGGAGACTGAAGAAGCCTGATTCAGCCTTTGTGGAACATCGCCTGAACGATAACCATAGATACATAATAGATGTAAAGTCCTACACACACAGGAAAAGGGGGCTAAACTCAAGCAATAAAATATTTTAGAAATTAAAATACAGCTGTGTACATCCCCACACCTATTATTAAACAAGCACTATTTTAGATGAGATCGTGACCCCAGGATAGAAGCAAAACTTAGGGGCCCAGTGCTTCAGTAGATAAAAAGTTTTTGGCTGATCCATTATTTTAGTCCTGTCATGTTAGTGTAGTTGCTGAATTCTGTAACTACACATGTAATTTGTTAAAAAATGGTCTTTGATGTAATCTTATGTTGAGCTATGGATTAAGAAGTTGAGATGATTATCCTTGCCTTGTTATCATGTTTATCCATGCATTATCGTCTTTGGGAATCAGTATTGTACGTGAAAATGGGCTTATAAACTTAAACCTAGGTTGTGCAGTAACATTAGTAATAAAATTTGTGAAACAAGGAAAAACAATGTTTGTTTAGTTAATGAATTTAAAATTATTTTGCCAGACAGATATTTGAAACTAATTACAAGGCGGGATTTTCAGTTTTTTGGAGGAGGGGTATTGAAATGAGATATAAAGCAGTGAATAACCTTAAAAATGATAATAATGAATTTCATGATCTGGAACTCTTGCTCTGATTATTTTATAGAAATCGTTTGTTCCATGACCATGGAACACTGAACACTGAATAAAATATTAAATATTAAAATCGTGTCATTTAATCTTTATAAAAACAATGTAGTATAATTAATTTCTAAGAAAAGGTTATTTATTGAAAGGATGCCAAGTGTGCTCAATGTACCCATCTACTCACAGCGCAACTATACACCACCAAGCTCCAACTTAGGGAGGCCATTTAGAGTTGTACATTTATTAAAGCCTTAGCCTCAAGGTCCTTTTATTGTGAGATGTTTCTCTCAGGAGAACAATACATCTCGCCCAGCCAGCTATGGACATTGTTACCAACTGACTCTGGTTAATACATGATGTTGAGAACCTGAATGGGGACCACAAGCTTGATTATAAAGTTGGAGGTGATTGACCGAACAATTTTTCTTGTGCATTTCAGAGGTTAGTCGGCTGCTTGTTCCAGTTTTCCAGTTGGATCAACCTACAGTCTGTAAGTGTGCATACTGATGTAGTTACTTGAATATTGCTGATGCCGGAGTGCTTTCTGGAGTTCTGGAGTCACAGATTCATGTTAGGAACTATATATTACACATTTAAAACGAGTTTTGTAGAATGAATTTTCTATAGTAGCTACAAGTAGCGAAGTATGCGATTCCCCATTTCATTATTTACACAGCACTACCAGCCTTCCACTGTTTCTTTTGCTTATAATGACTCCACGTCTTTTGAAACAGATGGGGGTGACACGAACTTTTCTAAACAAAAATGTATTTATCGCTCTGATATGCTCTCCATACAACACACAGTGATGCAGCTGTAATTTGCAATGGGTGTAGTAATTCTACTACTTACTGATATGCTTTTCTCACCAAGATTTGCTTTTTGCAATTTGCTGCAACATGGAGTCAAAAGGGGTAAATTGCTGCAATTCGGTTTGCTTATGTGTAACCAAGAATACTAACAGATACCCTAAGAGCATCTGTTATACATATCTATTCTGACACCAAATTCGGTGCTTTCAGTAAAAAGTCACTGATTCAGGGTGCGACCTAATGAGTAAGATTTCTTGTTAGAGAAAATTCCAACATCTTAATAATTTACTGCTACCAAGGCCTGCCATACACCTTAAAATGTTTTTAGCTGTGCATATTAATTGAAGCGGAAATAATATTTAGTCAGGGAATGTAATGAGATGATATCAAGCTACACATTTCTTTTCTAAGCATAGTGTTATTCTGTATCCTCAATCACGTATGCCAGACGAAATTTAGTGGCACATAATTAGTCGTCTTTTAATGGAAGATGTCACTCCCAATCAGACATCAAGTCTCTCCCAAGCATTTGTATACAAAATTCTAAGTAAAAAACAACATACTTGTAGCAAACTGTTTAACTTGGAAGTTACCCCAGTGTGGGGATCACTACCCTGAGGTAAGAAAAATCATAGTACAGCGATATACAGAGATACAGATGACGATAGTATTGTGTACAAAGGGCATTAAAGGGCTGTCATTTGTATTTATGTGATTCATGTGAAAAGGTTTCTGACGAGGTTATCACCGCCTGATGGGAATTAACACACTTTGAAAGTGGAATGGTAGTTGGAGCTAGAAACGTAAGACATTCCATCTCAGAAATCATTAGGGAAACCAATATTTCAAGATCCATTGTGTTAAGAGTGTGTGGAGAATAAAAAATTTCAGATATTATTTCTCACCATGGACATTGTAATGGCTGACAGCCTTCACTTAATGACAGAGAGCACTGGCGTTTGCATGGAGTTGTCAGTGCTAACAGACTGCAGTGTGGGACATACAATAAATGTATCCGATAGCCCAGCGTGGAGAAATTTGTGGTTAATGGGCTATGGCAGCAGACAACTGACACAAGTGCCGCCTCTCCTGAGCTCTTGACCATATCGTTTGAACCCCACCCCCTTTTTTATGTCGTTAGGCTTCTGAGTGGTTTGATGCAGCCCACCAAGAATTCTTCTTCTGTACCAACCTCTTCATCTTAAATTAGCACTTGCAGCCTAAATCCTCATTTGTTTACTGGATGTATTCCAGTTTCTCTTTTTATCTATAGATTTTACCCTAGTCGACTGGAAAACTGTGGCCTGTTCAAATAAATTCCGATTTCATTGCTAAGAGTTGATGGTAGGATTAAAGTGTCGTGCAGACCCCACGAATTTGTGGATCCAGACTGTCAACAAGGCACTGTGCACGCTGGTGGTGGCTCCATCATGGAATGGTGTGTTTACATGGAATAAACTGGAGCCTATGGTCCACCTGAGCCGATTACTGAATGTAAGTGTTTTGGAGACTTTATGTTCCAAGACACTGATACGATCGCAATTGTTCTCACCTGGTTTGAAGAACAGTCTGGATAATTCCAGCGAATGACTTTGCCACCCAAATCGCTCGAAATGAGTCCCATCAGACATTCACGGGACATAATCGAGAGGCTAGTTCAGGCACAACATCCTGCAATGACAACATTTTTGCAACTATGGACGGCTACAGAGACAGCATGGCTCAGTGTTTTTGCAGGGGACGTCCAACAACTTTTTGAGTCTATGTCATGTCAATCTGCTGCACTATAATGGGAAAAACGAGGTTTGACACGATGTTAGGAGGTATCTGATGACTTTTGTCACCTCAGTGTATAATGAATGGCTGATACTGATATACGTTTATATAGGTTTAGCAGAACTAGGATGAACGTTTTGACAAAGCAGTATGGGAAATTCAGATGTCAAAATAGCAGAGATTATAGTGGTGCAAATATATTTATGTTCCTGCACTGATGATTTCTCCCATCGTTATTGAACATTGCTAGTCTCTTAGATATCCTATTTAACATTATTTATGACTGGTAATTGTTTATAGATGTTTCTTATTTGCTCCATTTACAGTTAGTTTCCTAAATCTACTTCTTTATTTTTCATTTATTTGTTACATGTTTTGCTTCCAATAATTACAGTGCTCAGTTGTTTAAGCCAGATTACCCTGATTCTCCATTTTTTAAAATAACCGTAATAGGTTCACTACAAGTTAGTCTGATGTATCCATATTGGCCTTTAAGTGCGACATATTTTGATGTTGTGTGCTGGTTGTTTTGGGAATATGTATTTCCGTTCTATTCCTGTTGACTATCAGGATAGATTTTTTAAGTTTCACAATTAATGTGAAATACTTGTATTCACAGCACCTCTGTGTACTATTGTTAAGGGACTCTTCGGTAAGCCATTGAGTATTTTACACTATGGACCATTTATTGATAAACCTGTTTAGTTTTTCTTGTATCTATGATAATGAAGCTTATTAGTAATATACTATAAACTTCAATTTTTATCACTAACTCAGATTTTTCCTTTGTTCTGGGTCCTTGTTCAGTGGGACATGTTATATACTGAATTGTATGACATATTATAATCGAAAATTGTATATAATGATGCTATTGACACCTTAGTTTTAATTTTTTTCAGAGTCGTTTGTCACAGTTTACCTTATTGTCATTCTGTTTTTATTAGACACATAATATACAGTAATATGTATGTGACAATTTTATATATACAAAATAGTGTTATGGTAACTGTGATTAATTTAATATCTTATTATCCTGCTCTGGTACACATGTTACGTATGACTTTAAAATTTTAAGAAGTTTTTTTCACTACAGATTTGACAGTGATAGGTGCAAAATATTAAAATTCAGTGAACAGTCTCAATCACAACAATAATTGCTGGTGGCAGCAAAATCAAGGACTGTTAGCAGTTGATGTCCATGTTTTTACAGATTTTCCTCCATCCACTACCACCACCCACTATGTTGATACTCATGGCCTGAAGATGATCTAAATTAAAGACCAAAACCGGCTGACAACTATAATAAACATCTGTTGCAATAGAGTCGGTTTTACTCAATTTAATAACTTTTGACTTTGCTATAATGGTTCTTATTATTACTGTTTTATTTTAAAATTATTCTTGTGTGCTACTGCTTATATTGATCACATATCTCTGTGGTTTCATTTTTGAGGTTATGAGTACTTTGGTTATTAAGGTTATGTCCTCAATGCATATTTTGTGTATGACTATATCTGATTGAGTGTGATGATAATTGTTCATATGGGACAATTATTGTCTGCATTGCTATTGTTCATCAACCTGTTGACTAATCTGATTTCATGTTCCTATATAAGTGACATGTGATTTGTATTCGCCAGTTTTTCTAATTAACATCTGATTATTAATATTTGAGAATCTTCAGTCCATTTTTTAAAAAAAAGTTCTTATGAATTGATGGAATTCACAATTAATGAAGACTGTTGAAGTTGTTTTAGCTATTATGTAGTCCTTTATTTGGAAAAATTATTTGGAAAACTATCTTTACAGGTGCACCTCTGGTCATGTTCTGTTAATTAAAATGTTTTATTTATTTCAGAATAGATTTTCTTAAAATCGGAAATTGTTTTTATATTTGTGTAATGTGCATTGTGGTAAACCAATGACAAGTGAAATAAAAGTGAAAGCAAAGTTATTTACCAAAGCTTCTTTCCAGGGATATCTTAATAAAAAGCGTGAGTTACAACTATTTTTTTAACTTATACACAAACACAAGGGTTGGTTATGGGTTCTCACCTTGCATACGTTTAGCTAACATTTATAAGACAGAGTATGAATATGAGTTTGTACAGTGGTTTCCTTTGTATGGGGAGAAGTTTATAGCTTTGCACCAATATGTTTCTGATGATCAAAGGCCCTGATGCGAAATGTGACATGTTAGTCATACACCAGACTTCATATCATCCCAACAAGTATAAAGATTGTGTTCAGACCATATTACTAAGACTTCATGGTGTACCTCTTTCTAGAGAATAACTTTATCAAGAATATAAAGCTATACGATTCGTTGCTTGGTGTGACAAATGTGATGTAGATTTATAAAGTAGGATCAGTAATGAAGAACTGAAGAACTAGAACGCTGCTGTAATAAAATCTAATAGCTTCATCAATACCCTGCTACCAATAAATAAGGATAACAAGAAAAACAAGCTACCTCTGGATACCATACTTTGGATAAGTATCAGAATGATTGGGAGGACAGCAAAAAGGGAAAAGTATTATTGTGGCATATTTCATTCCAAAAAATGTATGGGCGAAGTATAGACACCATAAAGTTCACATTTTATCAACTACAAAGGCACAGCTGTGTACACAATTTCTTGCAATGGCTATCAAAACGAATTTATCAGGCAAACTGTCCATGGTTTCCGTAAATGATTTAAAGAACATCTTAATCTGCTTAATTAAAAAACTACTGTAAATACACACCTTTGTGAAAGTGTGCATTCCATCTTCGGTCTCAAGAACAACTTAAAAATTCTATCCAGTGAAAGTAAAGGGACGATACCAGCTAACCCAGAGGCAATGAAAATTATGGGAGCAATAACGCAGTCCCCCACCCACACTTTGAATACCCAGACCAATCTTAGGCTTCATAATATTTCGACAAACTTCGATTGCTTTAGCACACCTGGTTAATTACGTCCTGCCATGATCATATGACTGTTTCTATTTAGAACTGGCATAACCTGTTGAATCCATTCTATAAAACATGATTCATTTATCCCAAACAATTTGTTATTAAAGCATGTGTCACAAAAGCGGAGGAAATGTGTTTTACTTTATATATATATATGAAAAAATGAAAAATGAAGTCCCATGCTTCTTTACAGAGCGTAGGGGAACGATGCGGGAGACCCGCACCGCCTTACTAGGCAAGGTCCTAATGGAGGTGGTTTGCCGTTGCCTTCCTCCGACCATAATGGGGATGAATGACTATGATGAAGACGACACAACAACACCCAGTCATCTCGAGGCAGGAAAAATCCCTGACCCCACCGGGAATCGAACCCGGGACCCCGTGCTCGGGAAGCGAGAACGCTACCGCGAGACCACGAGGGCGGACAAATATATATATATATATATATATATAGGGTTCATCTGTACTTTTATGATGTACATATATATTATTATCACCACACTGTAATACAATGTCCATAGTTGAATTGTTGACAAATTACGTGTATACACAATCCTGTCTAACATTTTGATATTTGCAGTTCTTCTTTGCCAAAATGCAACCCGATTCCGGTTGCTAAAGAACCAGTCTGCTTCATGCAGTCTACAACAGTCATGCTGAGCAAACATGTATTATCGAATGCTTTTACTTATTTTATGCTTTTTATTAAGGTATCCCTGAAAAACCTCTCGTAAGTCACGTTACTTTTACTTTTATGGCAGTTGCCATTGGTTTACGATAATGGTCAGCCAGATATACTGCAAGTGGTTCTTTGCTATAGGCTCATTCATTCTGATAATTTCCCCTCATGGGAATCATGACTGATGTATTGAACTCGGAACGAATGTCTTCCAATATGAGCTTCTAGCACAACAACACCAACTGCCAGTCCATAACACTGGCATAACGAACAGCTGCCGTTTTCATATCCTTAAAAGCATCAGTACATTTGGTACGTTGCAGTTATTTACTTTTGTAGAACCCACAGACATCACATGCCATGAACATTATTATGGTGTTTTACGTGCTTTATCCATAGATGTTAGTGGCTGTAATTATATTTAACACTGAGTCTTATCACCCCATGTGTTCTGTTTTACATTCATCTACTGATACTTACTGCCAATTTTAATGTTGACAATGGTCTCTAATATATCAACATTTTTGATTTGCAACTGAAGTATGGGCACATCATAGATTCCCAATTGTTTTAGGGCTAATCATGTCTCTAATGGCTTCTGAAAATTGTTTTAACAGTTTTATTAGCTAATGCATGTTTGACAAATATTTTTAAGAATTTTATAAAAAATCTCTTTTTATAAAATTCTGTCCTAAGAAAATAGTATTTTAATTGAAAATGCATCACATGAGGAGCATCAGTAACATTACGAATCTGGTAGTGTTCCCATTAAAGGGCAACATAACAGCTAATGCACCTTGAGGAGTCTTCAATCACTGTTGATCCCATCAATTCATAAGAACTTTGTTAGTGAACCAACTCGTTTGAAGTTTCTTAAACATTAAGAATGTACCTTTTTAGTTGTGACTGTTCCATGTATAATGTTGTGTTAATGATTTTATATTAGTGTTATGTATAGGACGTTTTGTATTTTGAGTTTCTCAGCATTAATAGAGGTAGAAGACAATAGTCTAAGACAGAAATCAGTAGTAAATAAATAATTCCAATGCTGCTTTGTGTCACGAGTTCCTTGAAATATATACCTGCTGCTGATAATAGCCTAAAGAAAAATGTTTGAGTCTCCATGTTGTTAGCAAACAGTTAATTGAAACAGTGTGCTGACAGAACACAGTTTATAATCTTCTGTCATTCATGATTGTCTAGAAGGTTTACTTACACACCAGTCTACATCCATGTAATCTTATTGTGCAATAGACAAATTGCAAAACGCTGATACATGGAGTGTAACAACCGTTCTGTAAGCTATCTGATAATTTACATCACATGGGACTGATTTCCTACAGAGTACAGTGTAGTATTTTTTTTTAAATTATTGATTAGCATTTACACAGCTTTCAACAGGGTCAAACATACCCAGTGCACTCTATAGTTATCAAGCACAGCTTGTAATCTGATAACACTAAATTCTTTAGCCAGGGAAAATATAGAAGTTTCTACTAAACCTGTATCAGGGCTTGATAAAATGGTTACCGATTACTTCATTCACAGTTTATGATTTGACGTATAAAATTGTTATGTATCTTTACAATTGCAGCTCATCCAGATTAAGTAACATTATCGTTGTTTACAACAACATTATCGTTCCCCTGCTAGTCTTCTTCTTACACTAAAATGTAGACTTTCACGGCCAGAAATGTGTTGTCCATAGTAATTATCTGGGCTATTATGCCGTGGTCAGTTGATAATTCTGTGTCAATTCCCAACGTTTTGTCCCTGTCTGGGGGGGACATCTTTATGGGGGTCTGTAGCTCGATGGAAGGTCCAACACACCTACTGGCTGCTGCTGTCTGCCACTAAATTCCGTGTCCGCGCGCTCCGGCGCCGAGGCGTGAAATCACATGTTTTGAAAACGTCAGTGCAATTGGCCGCTGTCCGCTGCCGTTGATCGCCGTTGCCATCACCCAGTGGTGGACGGGTTGTACACATCTTCTTTAACACCGGCACCCATATACCGATTAATTTCACGTCCTCCTCCTTTCGATTGAAATTATTAGGGTGTTTGGCGATTCTGATTGCCTCCCTGTAGAGCCTTTTATAATATCCGCTTGTGGCCGCTAGTACTTGCGTCTCCTCAAAACGAATATGGTGGTTACCTGGTTGGTTGCAGGCTCCGCAACATCAGATCGTTCCGTTTCTCCTCTTCTACAATTGCCCTTGTGCTCTTCCAAACGTTTTGAAACAGTTGTTTTAGTGGTACCCACATAAACATCTCCACAGCTGCATGGGATCCTATACACTCCAGCTTTTTCCAATGGCTTGCGAGCGTCCTTGGCAGGCTTAAGGTATTCCTTTACCTTCCTGGTGGGCTAGTAAATTACAGTAATATTCCGCTTCGTCAAGATCCTCCCTATTCTTCCCATTACATTTTTAACAAGTGGCAGGAAAACCTTAGATTTTGCAGTAGCCTGTACGTCACTATGGTTTCTGCAAGGCTATCTCAACGCACGTTTTATTTCGGCGGACGAATATCCGTTCTTCATTAGTGCATTGTGGAGATATTCCATCTCAGCGTCGAGTAACTCAGGTTCACAAATATTTATAGCTCTGTCCGCTAACGTCTTGATAACACCCCATTTCTGTTGTGGGTGGTGGTTCGAATCCTGGTGCAAATAACGGTCCGTGGGCGTGGGTTTGCGGTATACTGAGTGGCCCAAACTACCATTTTCGTTTCTAAAAACAAGCACATCGAGGAAATGTAATTTTCCGTTTACCTCCTACTCCATTGTAAAATGAAATCTCGAGTTTATACTATTCAGATGTTCGTGGAACCAGCTTAGTTTCTCCCTGCCATATCTCCACAACAACAAACGTGTCATCCACGTATCGAACCATACATTTTGTTTTTTGCTGGCATTACCTAAGGCCTGTTCTTCGAATTTCTCCATAAAGAAGTTTGCAATTACGGGACTTAGGGGGCTTCCCATAGCCACGCCATCCATTTGCTCATAAAACTCTTCATTCGACTTGAAGTATGTGGTCGTCAAACAACACTTAAACAGTTCTGAAATATCAGCAGGAAAAATTCGATCCAGCTATACCAATACATCATTAAGTGGAACCATGGTAAACAGCGATACCGCATCGAAACTGACCAATATGTCCTCTGGATGGACCACTACGCCATTCAATCTGCTGATGAAATGTGTCGAATTCTTTATATAAGAGCCCAAATGGCCCACATGTGGTTTTAACAGTGTAGTCAAAAACTTGGCTAATTAGTAGGTGGGCGAACCAATGACACTTAGTATCGGTCTTAATGGCACGTTTTCTTTATGAATTTTGGGCAATCCATGATGCCTCAGTGGTAAAGCAAACCGAATTGCTGAGACCTTTCTGTACACTCTCTTCAATGGATGACTTTTTTATTAACCATGACACAGTTCTAAGAACGTTGTTAGTGGGGTGCTTATTCAACCTCTTATATGCTTGCGGATCCAGTAGATCAGTAATCTTACTCTGATGGTCAGCCACATCCATAACCACTGTTGCGCTTCCTTTGTCAGCAGGGAGAATGAAAATACTATCGTCATCATTCAGGAGTTTTAAAGCTCTTCCCTCACCCACAGTTATATTACTCTTCGGCGGTTTTGCATTGGCTAACATTCTCACTGTTTCTATACGGATTTCTTCAGCTGTTACAGAATCCATACTGCGAGTTCCTGCTTCTACACTGGCTATAATTTCTTCTGTGGGCACAAAACGCGGACTAACAGCAAAATTTCCTCCCTTGGCAAGCTCAAATGTCTCGTTGTCAGATAACGAAAGTTTGGGTAAATTGATAACGGTCTGGGAAACGTCTAAATGCCGAGCAGTCTGATCCGCATTTTGTGCACACATAGAGAAGTTCCAAATTCCCGACTGCTCACCTATGTTGTGGTGTGTCGAAGTGTACATTTCGACTTGGAGGTACTCTGGTAATCACCATATGGTCAGGAATATGCACTGTTGGATTTCCATCTGCCTTGCCCACTGAGGAGAGTATTGGACAGGTAACACATTCCTGATGCTGAGATTACATCAGTTGTGTGCAGATGATTCTGCTCTCAGCCAACATTGATTTTCGTACAAAGAATCTAGAATTTCCTATCCCATTCGTAGTATAAGCTGTGGGTACTGGCACACTTCCCAATATTGGCCATTTTTAGATATAAAATAAGGCATCTCTTCTAGCATTTATCACTGATTTTAACAGTCAGATCATTGTTCAATATTAAAATTGGCCTTTCGAAAGAGCCACTTTTATTTTACAAAAATTGCATAAGTTTTTCATCATTGATAGATAACATAAATGGATAACAATCCTGAAGATTTTTTACCATGTAAATGGACACTCTAAATGTAAGCCAATTAAAAACTAAAGCTAAGCAACCAAGATTAAAAGGTTATTCTAAATGAAAAAGACAACAACTCATTGATTATTATCCACACTGCCAATACAAGAAAAAATTATACTTTAAAAGCTCTCAAAGATAAAGAAAAAGAATTAGTAACTAAAAGTTATTCTAAACTAAAAACACAACAACTAATTGATCTAATTACGAATAAAAATGATTTATATCTTATGTGAAAAAACTGAAATTTAAAACAGTGAAGTAAATTGTATTCAGAAAACGATACATGTAGTACTATATTTGATGGTTATATTAAAAAAGAAAATCCATTTCATATTTCAGACTGGTGGCATATATCAAAGAATACAATTTTATCTGAAGGATTCATAAGAGAATTTCAAGAAAAAATTGATTCATGTGCAATATCAGAATATGAACAATAGTCTGAAAATTGTATTACATAATTTAGAAGATAAAATATATTGGATATTTATATCAAGATGTGAAAGATTATCTGAAAACTTTATAAGAGAATTTAAAAAGGAAGCTAATTGGAATGAAATCTCAAGATGTCAAAGACTATCTGAAGATTTTATCAGGGAATTTGGAGATAAATTGGACTGGAATAAAACATCAAGTGACCAAAAATTATCTCAAAACTATAGAAGAGAATTTAAGTATAAACAAGATTGGAAGACAGTATCAACATGTCAAAAATTATCTGAAAACTATAACAGAGTTTAAAGATGTAATTGATTGGAATGAAATATCAATATGTCAAAAATTATCTGAAGATTTTATAAGAGAATTCGAAGACAAAGTAGATTGGTATTAAATATCATTTCATCAAGAATTATCTGAATATTTTATTATACAATTTAGAGATAAAGTTAATTAGGTTGAGATTTTAGAATATCAAAAACTGTCTGAATCATTTATACAAAAAACAACAAGATGATATGAAATAATTGAATCTTCAGAAGTAGATTGCACTATATATTTAACTGATGAAGATCGTCAGTATGTAAAAACTATATGTAATCATGTCTTCCACACAAAATGTGTTGATAAATGGTTTGTAGATCATTCTTCTTGTCCAATGTGTAGGTGTTATTAAAAGAATTTTAAATATATAAACAATGCTACTTCTCCTGTTGGTGGTTATGAAAATAGCAGTTGCAGTAAATCAATAAAATACATAAATGATTTTGGTTATTTGGGTGTACCAGATAATGAAAATACTCAAGTGAGTGATGAGCCCTTTAGAGAGGTTTTGATGCTATTTCAAGTAAAATATAATAATGAAATAAGTGGTGAATTAAATGAAGATACTTTCAATTTTATGAATAAGTCTAGGTGTGGTGTAAAAAATGGATTTCATAGTTATAGTACCAGTACATACAAATGGAATAAGAAAAATATAAAATTTTCATTATAAAAGTGCAAATAAAAAGGTACTACATGTAGCAGATGCAGCATTTCGTTTATGGAAAAAATATATTAATATTCAGTTTGACCACGATAATAAGTACCCTGATATTTTAATTACAAATAAAAGACAGTCACATAGATTTAAAATCTGTGGTGTAAAATATACAAAAGATCTAGACAGTCAAGGTGACATCTTAGGGCATACATATCAATAATCATCCAGTAGAAATAGATATGGATGATGAAGAGCTGTGGTACTTGAAAATTGATGGGAATACACCAAAAGATGAAATAAACTTATTTCAAGTATTAGTGCATGAAGTTGGTCATTCATTAGATTAACAACATGCAGATGTTTAGGGATCAACAACGTATCCATACTGCAATGGTCCATATTAGCAGTGATCTCAAGATGCTATTGATGGTATTCCTAGTTGGTATGTTGTAGTGTCAGTAACACCTACAAAACCAACATAGACATCAACACAACATTATACACCAATTGAACCAGTTGAACCATTACATTGATATAAACATATCGATCACTTATTATTTATGAATGAGAGTTTATATGTTTTTATAAGAATTTGGTACGGATTGATGATAAACCCCAGTTAATAACTAATTGGTTGACATTTTTACCCCATTATCTACAAAGTATAAGTGGTATGTACCAGACTCAGAGACCTAGTGATGAAATTGTAATATTTGTTGACAACATGATCTATATGATGCATTTACACGTACTGCAATTAATTTCAGGATATCCAAAACCAATATTGAATACTGGTTTATGACAAAATTTTAAATTAAATGGTATAGTCAACACATAATCAGATAGGATATGTTTAGTCTTTAATGAGACTTTCAAATTTACAAGATTACCAGCTGGTATGACTTCTGCATTTAGATACATTAATGGCATGTTGTATTTGTATTTTTTCAAAGATGATACATTTTATGAGTATAAAGAGTTCACAAGAAAGGTAATAATAACTGGTACAATGAATTTATCATTGTTTGGAATAAAATGCTCATTAATACTGCAACTAATAATTACACTAAAAATGCAATACAAAAGCATGAATATTTTTTAATTATAAGTATACAATATTATAGACAACAAAATATGGGCAACAAATTCCAATGTTTTTTTAATACAATAAATGGACAACAATCTAATGAAGAAATGTAGTAAATGTAGTGTCTCAAAGGATATAAATGAATTTGGAAAGAAATTAGGTAAACCAAGATCAATTTGTAAAAAATGTATAAATCAAGGCTGAAAAATTGATATTATTTGAAGAAAAACAGCACCAGGAAAAATGAAATAGAAAACAGTACTAAACAAAATGAAATAGAAAATATTAATCCATTTTTACAACAATTCCAAACAGCTAAAATTATTGATGTACCACAGTTATTTGAATCTAATAAACCTGAAGATGAATATACACCTATTGTAATTAAATCATTCAGCAATTGCAAACATCGAGAAGAATATTTGCTTACGAAGCTCTATAAATTTATGAAGACTGGTCATAATGAAGCAGTTGTTTCGATGTTTACTATTGCTGATAAAGGAAGAATAAGGAAATTATTTCTAGTGTTTGTAAAGGAAAAGCTTTACCACATAAATATTTTATTCCAAATACAGCAGAGTAGTTAAACATTGATCACAGTGTTGAAATGGAAGATATAAAAAGAAATGTTAAATCATAGCATGAATTTTTAAATATGAATCCAATAGAGAAGATTCAAGATTAATTTTTGATATACAAATGGAGAAAAATGAACTTGTTGCAAAGCTCAACAGTATTAATAAATGTATACCATTAATGAAGTTAAAATGAGCTTGATACAAATCAATCACATGAAATTACAAATGCAGAAAATATGCATACAAAATATGGCTATAAAACCTTTTTGTCAAATAATAATCGGTTCAAAATTACCTTAACACACAAGTATGCTAAAGAGCTCAGTTGGGAAAATGATAATGTGATTGCTGGAATAAAAATGAAGCATAATGGGATGAATAATAGAAGTCATGATATAGATTTTTGATATAATAAATGGTTAACAAAAAGATATGTAAGAACTGTAAAACTGAAAAAAACCATTGACAGTTATCATCTATATTCCTATGTAAGAGATGAACATGTACACATGTGTAAACAATGTTACAAAGAATATGATAAAGTATATCAACCTAAGTCCTATGTAGTAAACAAAGATAAATTACTTGAAAAAGTCCCCTGTGAATTTGGTAAAAGTGTTTGCACAGTATACTTAAAAAAACATTCACAATCATCAACTCACAATAACATATATGTGAAGACTTCTCAACTCAAACATGTCCTAATTTTAATGAGACAAAAGATATTAATTGCTTTTGGAAACATAAACAAACAAGAGATAAAAATTGGAAAATGTGCAAAGTTAAAGAAATAAAAATTAATTTTATACATTTTATACACAACACAAATGAACAGCTATCCTCAACAATTTTTCCCAATATAAACGGAGCTACAGATGATGTATATTGTTGAGTTAAAATCTTTGCTGAGAGGTTAGGCTCACATCATTACTCAAACTTTGCAAACCACAGCTATTCAGTTAATTCAAAATCCACCTATGACCCTGAAACACATACTGCCATTGAAAGCTGGTATATACAACAAACAGAAAACAAAAAATGTAAATAATATTTATAAAAAATATATAAAAATGTATACTCTACCACCATTTAGATCAAACACATAATTCAAAACCTCATAAATTAACTGATTTATGAATATAGATACATTATCATCAGGATAACAAAAACGTAGAAATAAGTAAAGTACAAACTTCATTATTTACATGTACAACAAAAGTCTAACATCCTTCTAAAATAACATTCCCTTTATTTATCCAACTAATATGTGAATTATCAAATCCTAACCGTTTAATATATTTTCATCACCTTTCTGTCTTAGCACTTTCTCAATAAGTTATACATCTGGATATTTAGCTTTCTGTAGTTCGTATTCATAAAAATTTCCTTTAAATAACTTTCAATTTTTATGTATTTGGATCTGAATATATAACATCTTCAATTTCAACTCAACTCTGTAGACCAATTGGCAGAGTATCGTTTTTCAAATACTCGTTTACTAATTCTCACTTTATATCCTTTTTGAAATTTTGGAGATGCTAGACGCCCCTCCCAAATTGGTCACAAATTTTTTTCATTAACTTGTATTGGTTTCATTTTCTTACTTTAATGTTTTGTGTTGATCTATTCATCACCTAATTTTGAAACAGTATCTATCCACTTCCAGTTTCCTTGATGGCAAAACTTTTTCTACGTTTTTTCTTTAAGTGTTCTATTAAATCTTTCAACAACAGATGCTTTAAATTCACTAAATGTTGAATAACAATTAATACACTCCTGGAAATTGAAATAAGAACACCGTGAATTCATTGTCCCAGAAAGGGGAAACTTTATTGACACATTCCTGGGGTCAGATACATCACATGATCACACTGACAGAACCACAGGCACATAGACACAGGCAACAGAGCATGCACAATGTCGGCACTAGTACAGTGTATATCCACCTTTCGCAGCAATGCAGGCTGCTATTCTCCCATGGAGACGATCGTAGAGATGCTGGATGTAGTCCTGTGGAACGGCTTGCCATGCCATTTCCACCTGGCGCCTCAGTTGGACCAGCGTTCGTGCTGGACGTGCAGACCGCGTGAGACGACGCTTCATCCAGTCCCAAACATGCTCAATGGGGGACAGATTCGGAGATCTTGCTGGCCAGGGTAGTTGACTTACACCTTCTAGAGCACGTTGGGTGGCACGGGATACATGCGGACGTGCATTGTCCTGTTGTAACAGCAAGTTCCCTTGCCGGTCTAGGAATGGTAGAACGATGGGTTCGATGACGGTTTGGATGTACCGTGCACTATTCAGTGTCCCCTCGACGATCACCAGTGGTGTACGGCCAGTGTAGGAGATCGCTCCCAACACCATGATGCCGGGTGTTGGCCCTGTGTGCCTCGGTCGTATGCAGTCCTGATTGTGGCGCTCACCTGCACGGCGCCAAACACGCATACGACCATCATTGGCACCAAGGCAGAAGCGACTCTCATCGCTGAAGACGACACGTCTCCATTCGTCCCTCCATTCACGCCTGTCGCGGCACCACTGGAGGCGGGCTGCACGATGTTGGGGCGTGAGCGGAAGATGGCCTAACGGTGTGCGGGACCGTAGCCCAGCTTCATGGAGACGGTTGCGAATGGTCCTCGCCGATACCCCAGGAGCAACAGTGTCCCTAATTTGCTGGGAAGTGGTGGTGCGGTCCCCTACGGCACTGCGTAGGATCCTACGGTCTTGGCGTGCATCCGTGTGTCGCTGCGGTCCGGTCCCAGGTCGACGGGCACGTGCACCTTCCGCCGACCACTGGCGACAACATCGATGTACTGTGGAGACCTCACGCCCCACGTGTTGAGCAATTCGGCGGTACGTCCACCCGGCCTCCCGCATGCCCACTATACGCCCTCGCTCAAAGTCCGTCAACTGCACATACGGTTCACGTCCACGCTGTCGCGGCATGCTACCAGTGTTAAAGACTGCGATGGAGCTCCATATGCCACGGCAAACTGGCTGACACTGACGGCGGCGGTGCACAAATGCTGCGCAGCTAGCGCCATTCGACGGCCAACACCGCGGTTCCTGGTGTGTCCGCTGTGTCATGCGTGTGATCATTGCTTGTACAGCCCTCTCGCAGTGTCCGGAGCAAGTATGGTGGATCTGACACACCGGTGTCAATGTGTTCTTTTTTCCATTTCCAGGAGTGTATTATATTTCTTCAACAGTTGTTTAAAATGGTTATTGTAGAATTCTTTTCCATTATAAGTTTGTAAATTTTTTGGAACTAGGTCTCTAAATATTTTTTCGAAGACGTCAGCTACCATTTCAACAAAATCAGCTAGCCATAAATCATCTATTCCAGAAGCTACAACTTGTCTTCTATTGTAATTTTTTCTCATTAGTTCATGGAATTCATTAATTTTTTCTTCACAACTCACACCTTCACCTAGAAATTTTTATTAATAAATTTACTCTTTAGAGTTTTACACACTAAACAAATACTTTTAATCTTTGTCTTCCATTTTTAGTTGTTTCTCTGTGAGGATTATGTGTTTCCATAAACTTTTTACATTTAAAACACCGAATGTGATCCATTTATATAGCTTAAAATTGTTATTCATAATCAAGTAATGTAAATAAGTCACCAAATACATAAACACTCTAACAGGTTTAAATTTACTTGACCCATCATATTAAACTTTCATCTCCATTGTGCAAGATCAGTGAAAGGTGTTGATGGAGGAAACATAGACATTTTAAAGCTTTTAGGATCAACTGCTACAGCCATTTCTGTATATGCCTACATTACAGTTTTCTTGACCGTAATCCAATATGGAAATAAACATTGCTGACACTCAATAGGATCATTAAAAGTAATGACAGTTCTAATTGATCATGTACACTATTTTCTAGATCAATGAGAGTAGCTTTGATCTTTTGTATTTATTTATTAAGACGCACCATGATACTGTTATAAATTCAAAATCTTTTATTACAATCTGATTTCAGATTATTAACTGTTTCATCAATAGGCATTATACACTGACAGACTCAAACGCTTATAACGGGTGGCAGGGAAAATGAATCCAGTCAAATTTTTTTACGTGTATGATCTGAAAACTAACTTGAGCAGCTAAACAGAGAACTTATTCTTGGCGATAACATATTAGACCTTCTGGTAACAAACAGACCCAAACTATTTGAAACAGTTAATGGAGAACAGGGAATCAGCGATGATAAAGCGGTTACTGCATCAATGATTTCAGCCATAAATAGAAATATTAAAAAAGGTAGGAAGATTTTTCTGTTTAGCAAAAGTGACAAAAGCAGATTTCAGAGTACTTGACAGCTCAACACAAAAGTTTGGCCTCAAGTATAGATAGTGTTGAGGATCAGTGGACAAGTTCAAAACCATTGTACAATATGCATTAGATGAGAATGTGCCAAACTGGACGACATGGAAAAGAGCCAGTATGGTACAACAACCGAGTTACAAAACTGCTGCGGAAGCAAAGGGAACTTCACAGTAAACATAAACACAGGTAAAGCCTTGCAGACAAACAAAAATTACGCGAAGCAAGATGTAGTGTGAGGAGGGCTATGCGAGAGGCGTTCAATGAATTCGAAAGTAAAGTTCTATGTACTGACTAGGCAGAAAATCCTAAGAAATTTTGGTCTTATGTCAAAGTGGTAGGTGGAAGACAGACTAAAGGCCGACATACTAAATGTATTTTTCCAGAGCTGTTTCACAGAGGAGGACTGGGCTGTAGTTCCTTCTCTAGATTGTCGCACAGATGACAAAATGGAAGATATCGATATAGACGACAGAGCAATAGAGAAACACTTAAAATCGCTCAAAAGAGGTAAGGCCGCTTCACCTGACTGGATACCACTTCGATTTTACACAGAGTACGCGAAGGAACTTGCCCCCCTTCTTGCAGCGGTGTGCTGTAGGTCTCTAGAAGAGCGTAGCGTTCCAAAGGATTGGAAAAGGGCACAGGTCATCCCCGTTTTCAAGAAGGGATGTAGGTCATCCCCGTTTTCAAGAAGGGACGTCGAACAGATGTGCAGAACTATAGACCTATATCTCTAACGTCGATTAGTTGTAGGATTTTGGAACACGTGTTATGTTCGAGTATAATGACTTTTCTGGAGACTATAAATCTACTCTGTAGGAATCAGCATGGGTTTCGAAAAAGACGATCGTGTGAAACTCAGCTCGCGCTATTCGTCCACGAGACTCAGAGCGCCATAGATACAGTTCCCCACAGTCGTTTAATGTACAAAGTCAGAGCATATGGACTATCAGACGAATTGTGTGATTCGATTGCAGAGTTCCTAGATAACATAACGCAGCATGTCATTCTCAATGGAGAGAGTCTTCCAAAGTAAGAGTGATTTCAGGTGTGCCACAGGGGAGTGTCGTAGGACCATTGCTATTCACAATATACATAAATGACCTTGTGGATAACATCGTAAGTTCACTGAGGCTTTTTGCAGATGATGCTATAGTATATCGAGAGGTTGTAACAATGGAAAATTGTACTGAAATGCAGGAGGATCTGCAACGAATTGACGCATGGTGCAGGGAATAGCAACTGAGTCTCAATGTAGACAAGAGTAATATGCTGCGAATACACAGAAAGAAATACTCTTTATCATTTAGGTACAATATAGCAGGCCAGCAAATGGAAGCAGTTAACTCCATAAATTATCTGGGAGTAGGCATTAAGAGTGATTTAAAATGGAATGATCATATGAAGTTGATCGTCGGTAAAGCGGATGCCAGACTGACATTCATTGGAAGAATTCTAAGAAAATGCAATCCGAAAACAAAGGAAGTAGGTTACAGTACATTTGTTCGCCCACTGCTTGAATATTGCTCACCAGTGCGGGATCCATACCAGACAGTGTTAGATAGAGGAGATCCAACAGAGAGCAGCACGCTTCGTTACAGGATCATTTAGTAATCGCGAAAACGATACGAAGATGATAAAATAACTCCAGTGGAAGACTCAGTAGCTCAGTATGGGCTTTTGTTGAAGTTTCGAGAACATACCTTCGCTGAGGAGTCAAGCAGTATATATATCTCGCAAAGAATCCATGAGGATAAAATCAGAGAGATTAGAGCCCACACAGAGGCATACCAACTATCTTTCTTTCCACAAACAATACGAGACTGGAATAAAAGGGAGAACTGATAGAGGTACTCAAGGTACCCTCCGACACACGTGGCTTGCCGAGTCTTCATGTAGATGTAGATGTGTTATAGTTATCATCATGAAACTGCATAATTTTTTCATAAAGTTTTTCTGTGGTGACATAGTTATTGAATTGTGTTCTAACTGAATACTTGTCTATTCAGGTCTTCTAATAAATTCTTTCTCTAAGTATTGTTTGGTAACTGTATGATAACAATTTATAGGATCTTTTATGTTTACCTTTTTATGTCTACCTTTAAAATCAATATAACCATTACTTATTTTAAAAATGCTTCTTCATTCTTATTGAAATTGCTTAATTATATTTTCTATTTACAATTCTAAATCTTTCTATTTTTTGTAATCCTTTAGATTTGTTTTTCACCACTTTGTTTGCTTATTTTATTTCCAAAAATGTTCATTCATTAGATTCAAAATATCATCAAATTCATAACCATTTAGAATTTTAATACAAATAAACACAAATGATCACATATTACTTCATTAAAATTTTGTATCTTCTCATTTTTATAGGACAGATCATTTTTCTTCAAATAATTAACTATCTGTTGAGGTATATTTCCACCAAATGAGTCAAACAAAATTCTTTTTATAATTATTCCTATAGTAACATATCCATTGTGTACCAACATGATGAGATGTATTTAAATTAACGATTCCACTTGCAAAATTTTTAGTTTATTAGGGAACTCAACAGTCATAAATACACCATGAAAAAGTTCAGTTTTCAATTGCTTTACAAGGTTCTCTAAATTGAAGTTCTTAGTGCATTAGGATACTTGTCAATTACTTTTTGCAAAGTTTTTTAACCGTGTACCTTTCTTTTCCACTTCTAAATTACGAGCCTTTTGCTCTTCTAATTCCTTACCACATTTCATTTTATTCATAACAGCATTTGCAACTGCTGCAGCACCACCTGCTAGTGTACCAGTAGTAGTTAAATATGGTAATGCTGCCAACAGTAGTGGTAGAAAATCACCTTCGTGTATATTGAAACCAGATCCTTCTTCTTGTTTGGTTAGATATTCAATATTTTTTTTCACAACAGGAGTTGCTAATGTTATCAATAAATTTTCTTTTTTGTGCTTCAGTTAAAAACTGATCAATACTGTACAGTTGATCATTATTAGCTTTGATTTTAATTGCTGTTGCTTTAATTTTACCACTAGGAAGAAATTTTTTTTAACAGTGTCAAAACTATTCATTTATACAATCAAAAATTATAAACCTCATCCATTGTCATCAAGGTCAAGTCCCATTCCCAGTTTTCTTTTTCCATGCATTATTCCTCTATCTGCAGTAGCTGCAGCGTTTTCACCAACTGAAGCATCTGGAGCATGCATTCTTTCTTTTGCAGCTAATTGAAGCTCTTTATCTGCTTTGTGTCTTTTTTATAAGTCTTTATTATCTCTATAGGCTGTACCATTTTGTTTGCAAGCTTCATATAATCGATTAACTCCTTTATCTCCACATGCTAGTCTATCTTCTAGCTTAGAAAATGGACCACAGTAATAACATACTGGAAAATGCATCTCTGACGTTGGTAAATTATTTAAAGCCCAATTTACTAATCCTTTACCACATTTTCCATTTTCCCAAAATGTATGTTTGTCGTATTTCAAAATATGTTAATATGAAATATGACAAAAACATTTTTCAAAAATTGAATTAAATAATAACTATAACAGTATTATCAGTTATAATAATGTGTTTATAAAGCAATTGAAAGGTGAGACACTCGTAAATAATACAATGACTGAGAACTAAATTTAACTGAAAATCTTTAACTGCCCTTAAAATATATTCTACAATTAATTGAGATAACAAATGGATGCCCATTTGCTGTCCATCAATTATATGTAATTATTTTGTGCTTCATTTGAATTTTTTTTTAAATCGATGAGAAATGGCAATTGGGGTAGTATCTTGGACGTTTTATGTTTAGATAGTAAAAAAATCTTCAGGATTGTTATCCATTTTTATTGTCTGTCAATCACTAAAAACTTACGCAGTTTTTGTAAGTGTGTCTCATTCGAAAGGCCAATTTTTGTATTGAAAAATGATCTGACTGTTAAAATCGGTGATAAATGCTAAAAGAAATGCCTCATATTATATCTAAAAATGGGCAATATTGGGAAGTGCGCCAGTACCTACATTCTTATACTACTCCTGTTGTGAGGGATGTGCCAAGTTGACTGATGCGTTTGTTTCATAATAACTAAGGCGATGTCAGTTTTTTCCATTTTTTAATTTTTGGAACACCGTAAATACCTCATGAGTAGATTTCTGTGTACTGATTTTGAGTCTGCTATTGTAACTGATTTTGAGTCTGCTATTATAGTTTATTAACTTTCCAATAGGGGGTCTACCATTTCTAATATCGTGTTTCTGCATGTGCATATCAGGAAGAGATGGCCCACACTGGTGAGAAGACCACACTGCCAGAGTGGATCGACGAAAAGTTCGTGGCTTCGTCGTTGAGAAAGGCGGAGAGTGACGATGATCTGCACGTGGAATCAATGGACGTAGCCGGGGCGGACGCTAGCGGAGGCGGTTTCCACGGCGAGATACACCGTGTGGTGGCGAGGGTGCGAAACGGCAGCGGTCAGGCGAGGAAGCGGTCGATGATTGTGAAGAGTCTCAGTCGGTCAGGAGCTAGCATGGAGGCTGCGCACATAGGCGGCCTGTTTCTCAGGGAGACCCTCTTATACAAGGAGATGCTGCCCGCCGTAAGCTCTGCTCTGAAGGCCGTAGAAGGCAGCGACTGGCAGCCACTGGCTGCCAGTTGTTACCACAGCGGCTCTCTGCCCACAGAGTATCTCGTCCTGGAGGACTTGCAGGAATCGGACTTCAAGGTGGCCGAGAACGGGAAACTCCTGGATCGGGAACAGTGTTCGCTGGTTGTGAAGAGTCTGGCGCGCCTGCACGCTGCCTCTCTTTTGTTCGCAGGCCACGAGTCCCTCGCTGGTCCCACGTTCAAAACCCATCCATTGCACCTAGAGGGAGCTAAGGATTTCTTCCGGACCTACACGCACAAGGCTTTCGCAGCAGTGGCGGAAAATCTGGGAAAGCATACCGGTTATGAGAAATACGCAACCAAATACAGAGAGCTGAGTGCTGACATTTTCGACAGGGTGGAACATGCGGTGGCTTCTGTGACACCGGTGCTGGTGGTTCTGCTTCACGGCGACGCGTGGAAGAACAACCTCATGTTCAGATACAGCGGTGACCACGTGACAGACGTCAGAATCATCGATTTCCAAGTGAGTTTACAAAAACTAAAAAAAAATACTGGAATTTGCTGACTTTTCAATAGACTGAAATGGAAACGCGGTCACAAGCAAAAAACGCGTTAGGATAACATTTTATTTTTTGTTCTACATTATTTTATTTCAGTAAAATGCATAAGTGTGAAAAAATCAACTTAACCCTTTGTTGTCTGAACCATCAAAAACTCGTAAACTTCCCAGTGTTCTCCTGAGTAACTGCAGTAAACAGCAACAAAAATTACAGATATCTCTTTTCGGAATTTTAGTTTTATTTTCTTACCATTTTAGGAAGGTGGTACTTTTGAGTATCATCTGACCCCCCCCCCCCCCCCCCCCCCAGTGCAGTGGTCGTCAAACTTCTTGTTCAAGAGACAATACTGACGTTGTGAAGCGGCGCCTCGGCTGGCAAATCTACCAATCTTATTACACATTGATAATGTACTTAATTAGTATGTTATGGGCCTCCAACAGACTATCTCTCCTAAGAGTCGTCAGGCGCATAATCTCTGGTGTTTCGGCATATGTTTGCAATTTTGCGTTTACATTCGATAGAGCGATCACACATTGGTCAAGAAGAGCGATATTCGTTTTATCGATATGTGTTGACGGGGACAGTACAAAACAAAGAATAATCAGTATTCTAGCAGCGACTGAGGAGCGTTGGTGCACAACAGTAGCAGTCATCGCAGGCCAGGGCAGTGATGTGACTGCTGGGGTACTGGTTATTCTTTGTGTTTTACTGTCCCTGTTAACACCTTTCGATAAAACGAATATCGTACGTGACTAATCTGGGATCGCTCTGTCGCATGGGAACCCAAAATTTCGCATTCTGTCGAAGCTCGGCATCGCATGAAAGTTGTTATGAGCAGTGTTTCTTTCTGGTCGACTCCAGATGCACAGTGCGAAAAGGAAATTGCGAATATCCGCTGAAATACCAGAGAAAATGCGCCTGACGACTCCCAGAAGAGACACCCTGTATTATAACGGCGCGATAAGTCGCCAATGGTCTCAGGTGCGGGCCCGAAATTTGTGACACTGTGATTGCCTGGCGATACGCTGTTGTGTTGTCTGAGTGAGCAAATAATGGTTAATAACAACTATTGTACTTACATTTAAAAACCGTATGCAATATGAGACACGGTCACAAACGTTTACAAAATGTTTTGAATGTCACTTTTCTTCTACTCATTGCGTTGTATTACAACATTCATTGCTCAAAATAATGTGCACATTAACGAATGTATGTTACTTCCGTGTCCAACTCTACAGTACGCCGTTGCTTCTGATTGGTACGACTGTGCGCGCCTGTCAGTTGTCAGTACTGGAAGACAAACAGTGAAATATTCCCCCTCTCACATTCACTAAACCCGCAGTCGCCACGCTACTTACCCCTCGCCCCTTAAGGAAGCGGCCAGTTTACTTAGCTCACGCCAGAATTTACCAACGTCAATTAAAACTAAACCTGTCTTAAAATATTGTTGGTTCTGTAAGTACACTCCTGGAAATGGAAAAAAGAACACATTGACACCGGTGTGTCAGACCCACCATACTTGCTCCGGACACTGCGAGAGGGCTGTACAAGCAATGATCACACGCACGGCACAGCGGACACACCAGGAACCGCGGTGTTGGCCGTCGAATGGCGCTAGCTGCGCTGTATTTGTGCACCGCCGCCGTCAGTGTCAGCCAGTTTGCCGTGGCATACGGAGCTCCATCGCAGTCTTTAACACTGGTAGCATGCCGCGACAGCGTGGACGTGAACCGTATGTGCAGTTGACGGACTTTGAGCGAGGCCGTATAGTGGGCATGCGGGAGGCCGGGTGCACGTACCGCCGAATTGCTCAACACGTGGGGCGTGAGGACTCCACAGTACATCGATGTTGTCGCCAGTGGTTGGCGGAAGGTGCACGTGCCCGTCGACCTGGGACCGGACCGCAGCGACGCACGGATGCACGCCAAGACCGTAGGATCCTACGCAGTGCAGTAGGGGACCGCACCGCCACTTCCCAGCAAATTAGGGACACTGTTGCTCCTGGGGTATAGGCGAGGACCATTCGCAACCGTCTCCATGAAGCTGGGCTACGGTCCCGCACACCGTTAGGCCGTCTTCCGCTCACGCCCCAACATCGTGCAGCCCGCCTCCAGTGGTGTCGCGACAGGCGTGAATGGAGGGACGAGTGGAGACGTGTCGTCTTCAGCGATGAGAGTCGCTTCTGCCTTGGTGCCAATGATGGTCGTATGCGTGTTTGGCGCCGTGCAGGTGAGCGCCACAATCAGGACTGCATACGACCGAGGCACACAGGGCCAACACCCGGCATCATGGTGTGGGGAGCGATCTCCTACACTGGCCGTACACCACTGGTGATCGTCGAGGGGACACTGAATAGTGCACGGTACATCCAAACCGTCATCGAACCCATCGTTCTACCATTCCTAGACCGGCAAGGGAACTTGCTGTTCCAACAGGACAATGCACGTCCGCATGTATCCCGTGCCACCCAACGTGCTCTAGAAGGTGTAAGTCAACTACCCTGGCCAGCAAGATCTCCGGATCTGTCCCCCATTGAGCATGTTTGGGACTGGATGAAGCGTCGTCTCACGCGGTCTGCACGTCCAGCACGAACGCTGGTCGAACTGAGGCGCCAGGTGGAAATGGCATGGCAAGCCGTTCCACAGGACTACATCCAGCATCTCTACGATCGTCTCCATGGGAGAATAGCAGCCTGCATTGCTGCGAAAGGTGGATATACACTGTACTAGTGCCGACATTGTGCATGCTCTGTTGCCTGTGTCTATGTGCCTGTGGTTCTGTCAGTGTGATCATGTGATGTATCTGACCCCAGGAATGTGTCAATAAAGTTTCCCCTTTCTGGGACAATGAATTCACGGTGTTCTTATTTCAATTTCCAGGAGTGTATGTTTATTTTTTACGGAGTAGGAAAATTGTACCCTTAATGTTAGTTGACGGTTTTGGATTCAACTGTTAGTTACTAGATGCATGTTATAAATGAAATCGGCTGAGAACCGGGGGCCGCACGAGCACTTTTTTTTTTAATCTCATTTTATTCGCTTTTGTTCGTTGCATCTTCTCGGGTCGGACGTCGTAAGACATCCGTTTAAGTTCGTTAATGATCGATTAATTCAGTTTTTTTTTTTTTTTATTACATAGGGCACGCAGCCCTCTGACCGAACACGCTATGCTACCGTGCCGGCTGCACTTGACGCATGCAGCCCACTGTCCGCAGTTTGGTGACAACTGCACCAGTGGCTTTCCGAGCAAGAGTTCTTAGTACAGCACTTTTCCTAAGTAACGAATCCAGTCGTGCTAGAATGCACTAAGGCTTCGAATCAGTGAACATTAAAATAGTAACTGTACAGTTACATAATGGCGTTAAAGAAAAATATTTATATCTTCATTGCAGCTGAGAAATACGCCACAAAATATACTTTTTGAATTTGGTCCAGATTGAATTTTTCTTACAACATTCCTGTATTTACTGCAAAAGTGATAAAATTTCACCTTTTCTTTCCCAATTTTACATTCTTTAGGACTAATTACTTCTTTTTTGCATCTATTGCTTTCTGTCAAAACTGTCTTGCAGCTCTTGGACTGATATTCTTTTCATTCATTTGTCCCATCAGTTCCTGAGCAACATTTCTCCTAAACTCTGTAAGTGGAATCTTTCTATACAACCCGCAAAATAGGTCATGACGAGTTAGGAATGCTGTTTGGAGCTTATTCCCAACCGATAAGCAGATTTAAGTCTGTCAATGTGGTTCACAAATTCCATATTAAAACACTAGACCTTTACTACAAAGGACGTTTAATGTTGATTTTAATGGCATCCTTCTGCTTTCTGGAGTTTAAAATTACTTCTGTTCTATAATACTTGGAAGCCAGACACCCAATTTTATTGTCTCCAACAAAGTACCTCAATTCTAAAGGATGACATCTTATAATGAAAGTAACCTCTTTTCATCTCCTTAGAAGATGAAAGGTTTGGTGGGGAACTTTTCCAATTTATCCTCATTATGCCACAAAAGAGAATTGTCTCTATTTTTGCATTTTGCCCTCTAGGTAGGAAAAAGTATGTCAAAAAGTTATCGAAGTCCTGCCCCTTGTGTTTATTCCAATACTTCTACGAAAAAATAATCCTGACGCACAGATTTCAAATTCACTGCCCAAAGCTGTATTTCTCCCTTGATAAAAAATCAAAGGAAAGAATGTAGCTTATCAGGTCAACAGTACGCCACAGTTTGTAGCCACGTTGTACAGGCTTCATCGCTTTGTATTATTTCACCGGGTTTTTTTCTCTGAAGAAAATAATTGAGTTGTCTACGTCTCACCCACCTTCTGTCAGTTTTAGTCTCAGACATCGTTCTACTTTTGAAAGGATTTTCATGTAAGCAATCTCTTATGTCTTTTCTCATTTTTCTACAGTTTCACGTAAACTGATGTTGAACTTCACTGGTGCATATTCTGTCAAAAATCTTTCCAAACCGAAAGATTTTGAAACCTGCAGGATTGTTAGCATCATTTGCAAGCGTATCATTGTCTCTTTGACTAGCAAACGAGATGTAGAGGGCAGCGTAGTATTCTTAAACAACTGTTAGTTTAGGATGTGGGAAATATGTGTGTAAACAAAACAAAGAAGGATCGACATTGATGGTAATTAGAAGTACCAACAGGCAACAAACTGTCGATTCATAATGATGGTACGATGGTACACATTATTATGGTAGGCCAACTAGCTTTTATCGAATGCTGCACTACATGTCAGAGTCACGCAGATACAAGTCGCTATTTCTCAACTTAGTCACCAAGGCTCTGTAAACAACGGTCGTAACGTTCTACCAATCGCTCAACTCCCCGACGAAAGAAATCCGGTCGTTTTCCAGTTTCTCAAGGAGCCATTCGGGAACCACTATGTGAACGTCTTCATCGTTTGAAAGTCACTTGCCTCCCTCCTCCCTCCGCCCCCAGCTCCCTCTGGCCTCCACGACCTGCAGATGTTTTTGCAGCTTTCAGAAAGAGATGGAAATCGCATGTGGAAGATCTGGAATGCTCCGATCACACATGTCTATAAGATTTTGGCCAAATTATTTGAACCATTTCGCTACTGCTGCATGTGATACTGCATTTGATCCATATACTACCGGACTTTCACAGTTAATCTGTGTGTATTTTAGGCGTTTTGTCAAATTCATATTGTTCCGCGTACTTATCTTTCTGCCACGTTTCCAGTTGCCGCGCCGTTTCACTCTCACACCGTACTGCACCTGTTATCCGAACCGCAGCAGAATTGTCTCTGCAGGAATGCCTGAGCATATACTCTCTAGTGACAATGTGCCACTCTCGTTGTACAATGGCCTTAACGTCGCTGAGTACATCATCAAATAAGATACCACCTTGTCTGAACTTACAGAGGTATTCAACCACTATGATGGACCACCACTCGCTGCTTATTGTAAGTGTCATTGACACAGATGTTTCAGTCTCGATTCTGCTCTTTATTGCTGTTCTTTGTCGTAAGATTGACTCTAATTGTTCCACATAGCCTCATAAGACGGAGATAACCCTTTTTATTTTGGGTCTAGGCTACTTCATTCATGCAGTCAGTATTATACGTAATTTTTATGTATCATACAGATTTTAAGATTAATTATACTGTGCCCGCTATAAAATGCAAATGCAACTATCATATCTTTCCTTCAAGCACTTTTAGTGTGTGATTGTAACATACATAAATTTCTTAAGGCTTTTGACAGTGCTGATTAGCTAGCTTGAAAATAATTTTTCACTTGGTTCAGCAATTCACATTTATTGACGCGTTTAGGGATTAACCCATCATCAGAGAATCTTGGCATTCTTTCTACACATTACAATATCATGTGTGCGGTAACTGCTTCAGAGTACAATTGTATTTAAATTGATTACGTTTCACAAAAATTAATCCTTAGTAATGTCGGCATTGCATATAGATTCCAAAAACCAAAAAAAAGGATAGTTCACCAGTTTGCCTTTACATGTTGGCATTAGTTTGGTAGTAAATCTTAAAATATTATACATAATAAATAGCAGTGAAAATCATGCTTAAATTCTCATTTTACCTATCTTTTCTAATAGTTGGCTAGAACATATAAGAGATTTTTCTAATCGTCATTGCGATTAAGTAAGCAGTGACACTAACTTGCAAGTATCACAAATGGCGTTAAAGTCGAAGGGCTTGTAACAAGCTGCGAAACAATCAACTCCTTTTTAATAATTGTTATGATATGAACATATTTTTATTTCTTCTAACGATATGAGGTTGTATGTAATGTCACATGTCTGGAGTTTTCGCTTCTTTCTTGTCGCGGGCTGGAAAATCGGATCTTGCACACATTTGGAATTACCACCACGTACTCATTGCAGCACAGTTTCAGCATATCAGAACAATTTGCGCTGGTATCATTCCATGTGATTATATGATGTACAGAGCTCCTCTACAGTACATGTATTATTTTTTATTTTGACACTTTATGTGCTTGCTTTTTAACACGTCACCAACAGGGCAATGTCTCTAACGAGCGAAACCGGTAAAAAAATAACAATACGCATCTTGTGGCTGTGTTCTGTATATTTTATACAACGGCCACTGCGTTCCCAGGAGTCGATTTTTGTATTTACTGTTAAAAGCTGTGAACCTTTCGTGAAGTTGTTACTTCTTTCTATTGTTCACAATAACGCAGGAAATGCAGTATAATAGCACGTTTATCGATTTCGTAAGTGGGTATTTAATGTGCACAGTTTTCTTCTTCATTTTTGCTTAGATACTAGAATCTCACTTCACTCAGCACGATGACCTTCCTGCCATAATTTGCACACTATCGACTTAGCGTAGTCAAGTTACGTATTTCGCCTGTATTGCGTATAACATTTATTACTTTCAGTTTCTACTTCTAGATTACGTCATAACTCTCTTTTCATTCTTATCTTCAATTAATTTTATAACTTTACCAGCAAACCGTCGTGGTTGTTCATGAAAGAATTTTCCACCCCCAGTGATCTCCTACTACGACAGCAGAGTGGCTCTGCTGGTCTCAGTACAAAGACCACATTGTTCTCCTATGCTTTTTAGGGTGAAATTAATAACCTATTACTGTCATTTTACTTATGATTAATGGTCTATAAGTGTCATTATAATCAACATTAGTTATATGCGAGATGTCGACCTAATAGTGCACTTGTGTTCATGTTTGACTAGGAGTCCGAAATTGTCATAATAAAGATGATAATTTATGACCCAAAAATGACATCTCCCCTCCCCTACCAGTGCAGTGTGTTCCTATTGGCCCTTCCTACACCACCACGGCCCCTCCTCACTTAGTGTCTACAGGATTTATTTGGCATTCTTAATCTGTACCGCCGGCCGGTGTAGCCGAGCAGTTCTAGGCGCTTCAGTCTGGAACCGCCCGACCGCTACGGTCGCAGAATAGAATCCTGCCTCGGGCATTGATGTGTGTGATGTCCTTAGGTTAGTTAGGTTTAAGTAGTTCTAAGTCTAGGGGACTGATGACCTCAGACGTTAAGTCCCTTACTGCTTAGAGAAATTTGAACCATTTAGATATGAAGAATAATGATGTTGAATGTTAACAAAATTTGTTTTATTTAAAAAACTTTAAGAGTTTTCTCATAAAAGTTAGGAGGTATTACTTTTCAGCACATTCTTGTAAAAATGAGACACTCTGCACAGATATTTTACTTAAACGGAAAATTTTTGCAATACGAAAGCGTAACTACAAAAAGCAGCAAATATGACATGTCAGCATCGTAAACAACTAGCTAAACACGGAGCCTGTTTGGTTTGCTTACTGTACTACTACGAATCTGAGGAGTAGTAAAATCTGTCAACAGGGTTCCACACGTACGGAAATTCGATCTCAGATCACGGGCGAAATTTCTGTCTTTGCGTCAAGGATAAAATAGCACATTAAAGTAACTAAAAATCAAAATACTTAAATATCTCTTATATAGCACAAATACATGTGGCTCACTTATTGTCACTACTAATCTAACTTTAAGGTTAAGATACACTTCGAAAGTACTGAGTTAAGCTATCATATAGTGAAAACTACTGACTCTTTGATAAAATAAGATATTGAGCAGTAGTTTTAAAGTCTGAATGTAAAACAATTTCGTATCAATAAGAAACAAAAGATGACGAGATTTGAACTAGCCACTTTCAACTACTTTTCAAAGTCAGCCGAAAACGTATGACCCCCATGCCAGGACATTAACCTTGTCTTGCATTAGAAAAAATCTATATTTTTCCATGTATTGTGTTTAAAGTAATCTGTTGGGCTGTTTCTTTCTTTTTCCAATGGGGTAGACAGTATGGAAACAAATTTTATTGCAAGAATGGCTTCCTGTTTTATGCGTATTCATTTACACAACTAAAAGAACATTACTTTTTAAGTCAGAAAATTAGCTAAAGCCCATGTGTTTTTAATATTACTGTATCCCATTGCTAGGGCATTAACTTCGTCTTGCAGTAAAAATCGTTTGCCGTCTTCTGCTGATAATGCTTATACTGTCACACAGTGGTAATTATACGACACTTCTATATGAAATAGAGAATGGGGAAAAAGGGAAGGGATCGTCGGAAATTAGTGGCTTCCAGGGAATTTACCGCTTTTCATGAGCGTATGCCTTAAACGCTTTTTTTTTGTGTAAAAATAGAACGTGCCATATTATGCCGTCATCGGCTAGCTTCCTTCAGCTGTATTCAAGTTTCCTCAAGTAACTAAATTCTTCTTGTTTAAATTCAACTACAAACTTCAGTTTTGTCTTGGAACCAAAACATTCTTTTTGCTAGGATACTGGTGTGTTATTACTTAATTCGAGGTGACATGTTAGTAGAATTAAGATTATTTTCTGACTATACTTGAAATAAGGGAACTATACTTCTAGATAAACTCTGAACTTCTTCTGAAAAGTAACTGTTGGGTGTTTTCATTTTTAAACGTACTTATTTTTAAAATAAAAAGTGTATGAATGGGCTCAATTTTCCCTTTTTCCAATTGCTTCTGACGACTTTGTGCCGTGCTTGGTGCAATTGTAGTTTGAAATCAGTTACAGATTCACCTCCGTCGTTGATGACATAGTTTAGATAGGAAGATGCACTGAGGTGACAAAAGTCACAGGACAGCTCCTAACATCACAACGGACCTCGAATTGCCAAGCGTAATGCAGCAACTCGACGTGGCATGGACCCAGCAAGTCGCTGGAAGTCCCCTCTAGAGATATTGAGCCGTCCTGCCTCCATAGCCACCCATAATGGCGAAAATGTTGCCGATGCCGGATCTGATGCACGAACTCAAGTCTAGATTTTGTCCCATAAATGATATATGGGATTCATGCCGGGCGACCTGGGTGGCCAAACCATTCACTCGAGTTGTTCAGGATGCGCTTCATACCAGTCGCGAACAGTTGTGTTTTGGTGACATGGTGGATTGTCATCCGCAAAAATTTCATCGTTGTTTGGGGATATGAAGTCCATGAATGGCTGCAAATGGTCTCCAAATAAACGAACATAAGCATTTCCAGTCAATTATAGGTTCAATTAGAGCAGAGGACCTATTCCATGTAAACACAGCGCACACTATTGTGAAGCCACCAACAGCTTGCATAGGCCCTTCGTGGCAACTTGAGTCCATGGCTTCCTGGGACCTGCACGACACTCGAACGTAACCCATTAACACCAAATATCGCCCCACTGTCCTAATGCATACGTTCGTCGTACGCCGCACATTGACTTCTGCGGTTATTTTACGCAGTGCTACTTGTCTGTCAAGACTGACAGCTCCACGGAAAAGCCGCTGGTCTGCATCGTGAAGTGTGGGGCGTCAGCTTCTGCGTTGTCTGTGGCGAGAGGTAATGCCTGAAATTTGGTATTCTCGACACACTCTTGACAACGTGAGTCTCGGAATATTGAATTTCCTAACGCTTTGCGTAATGGAATGTCTCCAGCAACCATTCTGCGTTTAACGTCTGTTAATTCCCATCGTGCGGCCATTGTCATGTTGGAAATCATTTCGTATCAATCACCTCAGTAAAAATGACAGCTGCACCAATTCACTACCCTTTTATACCTTGTGTATGCGATCCTACCGCCATCTCTAGCGTTTCTCTATCCCGAGGCTTTTGTTACCTCGGTGCATAAGCCAAGTGACTGCTCTCGTTTTAGAAGCCGGGAACTTTTTAATATCTACGTACACTATCTTCCTGGCGTTAATTCCAGCCGTTGTTGTCCATAGTAGCATTGTACATTTAAATTTAATCCATTTCCACAGGCCTAGAACTCGTGAGCAGCCTACTTTTCGGTGCACCGCTGTGTCAGTCAAGCCACAATGTTCATAGTAAGTGTTTCTCGTGATCGTCAGGTAGTGTCACCATCATGCTATCGGAGAAAGATCGTTTAAGAACATGTAATCGGCCGAGCGCAGCGTTGAGCTTATAGTCGGATCCGAAAAGTTAGACCACATTGTCGTCCAGTTCAGATCTGTGTTTTATTTGGCTGGCTGGTGTGTGGGTTTCTTCCTTCTGTAGTTCTTCCATAACCTTTTTCATAGTGAACTTCTTTTTATTTGGGAGTTTTTCGAGAATGTCTGTTGTGATTTTAAGAATGTAAGTAATATATGTTGGTGCCCGTCGTTGAGTTTTACTTCTGGTAATTCCCCCACGCGGCCTTCAATAAATACTACTGATTTTGTGGTTGTTTCTAGAATTTTATAACATTTTTAACTAAGGAGGGCTGTGCATTTTATCTCACAATCTATTAAGCCTAATCCACATTCATTTGACGACATGTTAGCTGGACACTGGCTTCAAGGTATAGCATCCCTTTTCAGATGAACCATCGATGTACTTATTAATTTGAGCAATTTAGCTCTATGGGTATTATTTGAGCTATGTACCACATCTTCGAAAGAGCCAGTATATTGACGTATTGTATCCACTGAATAAGATTCAAGTTCTTACAGCGCTGTTCGCTAGTAAGGCGCCTCTTACTTCGTCCGCCATTGATTTCAAACTATCCTCAACTAATTAGTTCACGTTCTTCTTCAGTTTAACGGCGAACACATCCGTTTCGTCGCATTCTGTGAAGGGATGTGGGGTGACGGTTGCTCCTGCTGCTTCCTTTCTTTACGGGTCATCAGTCTGCTGACTGGTTTGATGCAGCCCGCCACGAATTCCTCTCCCGTGCTAACCTCTTCATCTCAGAGTAGCGCTTGCAACCTAGGTCCAGTATTATTTGCTGGATGTATTCCAGTCTCTGTCTTCCTCTACAATTTTTGCCTTCTACAGCTCCGTCTAATACTATGGAAGTCATTCCCTAAGCCTTAACAGATGTCTTATCATCCTGTCCCTTCTCCTTATCAATGTTTCCCACATATTTCTTTCCTCTCCGATTCTGCGCAGAACCTCCTCATTCCTTAACTTACCAGTCCACCTGATTTTCAAGATTCGTCTGTAGCACCACACCTTAAATGCTTCGATTCTCTTTTGTTCCGGTTTTCCCACAGTCCATGTTTCAGTACCATACAATGCAGTACCCCAGACGTACATTCTCAGAAATTTCTTCCTCAAATTAAGGCAGATAATTGATATTAGTAGACTTCTCTTGGCCAGGAATGTCCTTTTTGCCATTGCTATTCTGCTTTTGATGTCCTCCTTGCTCCGTCCGTCATTGATTTTTTTATTGCGTAGGCAGCAGAATTCCTTAAGGGGGGTAGGACGTCAAACGGGCCGACTTGGAGCAGGAGAGGCACCACAGGACATTTTAATTTCCACTGTCTATACTTTTACAAATAAATTCATAAAACTTTGAAAGCATGATCAGGAAGGATTCAAGATTCATACTCTTTGGAGTGGAAGCTCAAAAACGTAACAAAATACATTTCTTTACATGTGAAATTTCATCATTTTTTCACTTACTACTGGCTGCATTTGTTGCTATAGGTACACTTTTCTTCCTAAGTAAGAGAGATTCTTCGATGAATTTTGCACAGCATAGAAACTATAGTTACATGTGTATGAAACTCTACAGTTTATTTAATTTATGAAAAAATGAATGAACCGTTACATTTTAAACTCCATGTTTAGAAAAAACTCAAATTTTATAGTTAATTATCTCAATTTTTACCACAGTTTTTAATAGATTTGGAAAATTCTAGAGTTTCGCACACCTGTAAGTACTGCTTGTATGCTGTGCAAAATTCATCAAAGAATCTCTCTTACTTAGGAAGAAAAGTGTACCTATAGAAACAAATGCAGTCACTAGTCAGTGAAAAAATGATGAAATTTCACATGTAAAAAAAGAAAGGTATTTTGCTATGTTTTTGAACTTCCACTGCTATGAGTGTGAGTCCTCAATCCTTCTTGGTCATGCTGACAAAGTTTTATGAATTTATTTGTAAAAGTATAGACAGTAGAAATTAAAATGTCCTGTGGTGCCTCTCCTGCTCCAAGTCGGCCCCTTTGACGTCCTACCCCCCTTAACTTCATCTACTTCGTGACCATCGATCCTGATATTACGTTTCTCGCTGTTATCATTTCTACTACTCCTAATTACCTTCGTATTTCTTCAATTTACTCTCAGTCCATAATCTGTACTCATTAGACTGTTCATTCCATTCAGCAGAACATGTAATTCTTCTTCACTTTCACTCAGGACGGCAATGTCATCAGCGAATCGTATCATTGATATCTTTTCACCACGAATTTTAATTCCACTCCTGAACCTTTCTTTTATTTCCATCATTGCTTCCTCAATGTACAGGTTGAACAGTACATCTACATCTACATCCATACTCCGCAAGCCACCTGACGGTGTGTGGCGGAGGGTACCTTGAGTACCTCTATCGGTTCTCCCTTCTATTCCAGTCTCGTATTGTTCGTGGAAAGAAGGATTGTAGGTATGCCTCTGTGTGGGCTCTAATCTCTCTGATTTTATCCTCATGGTCTCTTCGCGAGATATACGTAGGAGGGAGCAATATACTGCTTGACTCTTCGGTGAAGGTATGTTCTCGAAACTTTGACAAAAGCCCGTACCGAGCTGCTGAGCGTCTCTCCTGCAGAGTCTTCCACTGGAATTTATCTATCATCTCCGTAACGCTTTCGCGATTACTAAATGATCCTGTAACGAAGCGCGCTGCTCTCCGTTGGATCTTATCTATATCTTCTATCAACCCTATCTGGTACGGATCCCACACTGCTGAGCATTATCAAGCAGTGGGCGAACAAGCGTACTGTAACCTACTTCCTTTGTTTTCGGATTGCATTTCCTTAGGATTCTTCCAATGAATCTCAGTCTGGCATCTGCTTTACTGACGATCAACATTATATGATCATTCCATTTTAAATCACTCCTAAGGCCTACTCCCAGATAATTTATGGTATTAACTGCTTCCAGTTGCTGACCTGCTATTTTGTAGCTAAATGATAAAGGATCTATCTTTCTGTGTATTCGCAGCACATTACACTTGTCTACATTGAGATTCAATTGCCATTCCCTGCACCATGCGTCAATTCGCTGCAGATCCTCCTGCATTTCAGTACAATTTTCCATTGTTACAACCTCTCGATACACCACAGCGTCATCTGCAAAAAGCCTCAGTGAACTTCCGATGTCATCCACCAGGTCATTTATGTATATTGTGAATAGCAACGGTCCTATGACACTCCCCTGCGGCACACCTGAAATCACTCTTACTTCGGAAGACTTCTCTCCATTGAGAATGACATGCTGCGTCCTGTTATCTAGGAACTCCTCAATCCAATCACACAATTGGTCTGATAGTCCATATGCTCTTACTTTGTTCATTAAACGACTGTGGGGAACTGTATTAACGCCTTGCGGAAGTCAAGAAACACGGCATCTACCTGTGAACCCGTGTCTATGGCCCTCTGAGTCTCGTGGACGAATAGCGCGAGCTGGGTGTCACATGACCGTCTTTTTCGAAACCCATGCTGATTCCTACAGAGTAGGTTTCTAGTCTCCAGAAAAGTCATTATACTCGAACACAATACGTGTTCCAAAATTCTACAACTGATCGACGTTAGAGATATAGGTCTATAGTTCTGCACATCTGTTCGACGTCCCTTCTTGAAAACGGGGATGACCTGTGCCCTTTTCCAATCCTTTGGAACGCTACGCTCTTCTAGAGACCTACGGTACACCGTTGCAAGAAGGGGGGCAAGTTCCTTCGCATACTCTGTGTAAAATCGAACTGGTATCTCATCAGGTCCAGCGGCCTTTCCTCTTTTGAGCGATTTTAATTGTTTCACTATCCCTATGTCGGCTATTTAGATATCTACCATTTTGTAATCTGTGCGACAATCTAGAGAAGGAACTACAGTGCAGTCTTCCTCTGTGAAACAACTTTGGAAAAAGACATTTAGTATTTCGGCCTTTAGTCTGTCATCCTCTGTTTCAGTACCATTTTGGTCACAGAGTGTCTGGACATTTTGTTTTGAGCCACCTACCGCATTGACATAAGACCAAAATTTCTTAGGATTTTCTGCTAAGTCAGTACATACAACTTTACTTTCGAATTCATTGAACGCCTCTCGCATAGCCCTCCTCACACTACATTTCGCTTCGCGTAATTTTTGTTTGTCTGCAAGGCTTTGGCTATGTTTATGTTTGCTGTGAAGTTCCCTTTGCTTCCGCAGCAGTTTTCTAACTCGGTTGTTGTACCACGGTGGCTCTTTTTCATCTCTTACGATCTTGCTTGGCACATACTCATCTAACGCATTATGTACGACGGTTTTAAACTTTGTCCACTGATCCTCAACACTATTTGTACTTGAGACAAAACTTTTGTGTTGAGCCGACAGGTACTCTGAAATCTGCTTTTTGTCACATTTTCTAAACAGAAAAATCTTCCTACCCTTTTTAATATTCCTATTTACGGCTGAAATCATCGATGCCGTGACCGCTTTATGATCGCTGATTCCCTGTTCTGCGTTAACTTTTTCAAATAGTTCGGGTCTGTTTGTCAGCAGAAGGTCTAATATGTTATCGCCACGAGTCGGTTCTCTGTTTAACTGCTCAAGGTAGTTTTCAGATAAAGCACTTAAAAAAATTTCACTGGATTCTTTGTCTCTGCCACCCGTTATGAACGTCTGAGTCTCCCAGTCTATATCCGGCAAATTAAAATCTCCACCCAGAACTATAACATGGTGGGGAAATCTACTCGAAATATTTTCCAAATTATCCTTCAGGTGCTCAGCCACAACAGCTGCTGAGCCAGGGGTCCTATAGAGACATCCAATTACCATGTCTGAGCCCCCTTCACTGTCCAGCCTGTCTCTGCGGTATACATTCCAATCTGAGTTTAGGATTTCATTACTGTTTACGTCTGGTTTCAGCCAACTTTCTGTCCCTAGTACTATATGGGCGTTGTGACCGTTTATTAATGAGAGCAGTTCTGGGACCTTTCTGTAGACGCTCCTGCAGTTTACTATTAGCACATTAATATTGTTATTCCCTGTTGCATTTTGCCTACTCCTACCTTGCAGCGTTTCAGGAGGCGTCTTGTCGGGCCTAGGGAGGGGATTCTCTAACCTAAAAAACCCCTATGTGCACTCCACACGTACTCCGCTACCCTTGTAGCCGCTTCCGGCGTGTAGTGCACGCCTGACCTATTCAGGGGGACCCTACATTTCTCCACCCGATAGCGAAGGTCGAGAAATTTGCACCCCAGATCTCCGCAGAATCGTCTGAGCCTCTGGTTTAAGCCTTCCACTCGGCTCCAAACCAGAGGACCGCGATCGGTCCTGGGAACGATACTACAAATAGTTAGCTCTGATTTCACCCCGCGAGCGAGGCTTTCCGCTTTCACCAATTCCGCCAACCGCCTGTACGAACTGAGGATGACCTCTGAACCCAGACGGCAGGAATCATTGGTGCCGACATGAGCAACAATTTGCAGTCGGGTGCACCCAGTGCTCTCTATCGCCGCCGGTAGGGCCTCCTCCACATCTCGGATGAGACCCCCGGCAAGCAGACAGAGTGAACACTGGCCTTCTTCCCCGACCTTCCCGCTATTTCCCTAAGGGGCTCCATCACCCGCATAACGTTGGAGCTCCCAATAACTAATAAACCCCTCCCCCCGTGTGCCTGCTCGGACCTTGCTGAAGGAGCAGCCACATGTCCACTCACAGGCAGAGCGGGCAATGCCACACGGCCAGCCTCCACATTGACCCTCCGGCTCGTGCGCCGCGAACGCCGCTGAACCCGCCACTCCCCTTGGGGAGAGGGTGGCCCATCCGCGTCCAGTACCCGCGAAGATGTCTCGACAGAAGGGACAGTGGGTGAAGCATGTAACACCTGGGGTGTACCTTGCGACGCACCAGACTCCCCACTGTCGCTACACTCCGAGGCAGCAGCCTGAAGACGGCTGACCGCGGCCATCAACACGGTCAGCTGTTCGCGAACAGTGGCCAGCTCCTCCTGCGTCCTTACACAGCAGTCACACATCCTATCCATCCTAAGGAATCAATTTATTGAAGAGAGTTAATCAACCTTTAACTAGACTGCTAATTCACTAAAGGCGGCTGTTTATTCACTAAACTGTGGTTGCTAGCCACTTCTTGTAGAAAACAATGAAAATAGCACTACCTGTCTCTGAACTGTATTGAAAACAAACACTAGCACTACTGGCACTATGGCTGACTAAAGGGACTCTCTCTGACTGTATTCAAAACAAACACGAAATCTATGGAACTATTATTAGCACCCGACAATTAAAGCTTCCTGAAAGCAAATACACTCGGAAGAAGAAGTGACAAGTAAGAAAAATACAGTTAATACTTAAATTAAGGTAGCTCGCTGCACAGCAGACGTGAAGCAGACGGCAGTTACGACGACACTGACTCTACTGGCACTATGGCTGACTAAAGGGACTCTCTCTGACTGTATTCAAAACAAACACGAAATCTATGGAACACTAACAGTAGGGGCGAAAGACTACATACTTGTCCTACACCCTTTTTAATACGAGCACTTTGTCCTTGGTGTCCACTCTTATTATTCCCTCATTACTCTTGTACATACCGTGTATGACTCGTCTCTCCCTATAGCTTACCCCTATTTTTCTCAGAATTTCGAGCATCTTGCACCATTTTACATTGTCGAACGCTGTTTCCAGGTCGACAGATCCCCACTCATAGCGGCTTTCAAAGTGATCTTTCCACCTACCAGCTCTCTCACTGCGTTTAACAGTGGAATTCCTGTTGCACTCTTAATGTTATTACCCTTGCTTTTGATGTCACCAAAGGTTGTTTTGACTTTGCTGTGTGCTGAGTCAATCATACCGACAATCATTTCTTTCTCGTTTTTTTCACATTTTTCATGCAGTCATTTTGTCTTAGCTTCCCTACACTTCCTATTTATTTCATTCCACAGCGACTTGTATTTCCGTATTCCTGAGTCTCCCAGAACATTTTTGTGCTTACTCCTTTCATCGATCAATTGAGTACGGTTTCTTCGCCGTTAACTTTTTTGTACATATGTTTTGTTTCCCAGCTTCTGTTATCGCCCTTTTTAGGGATGTCCGTTCCTCTTCAACTGTACTGCCTACTGAGGTATTCGTTATTGCTGTATCTATAGCCTTAGAGAACATCAGCAGTATCTCGTCTTTCCTTAGTACTTCTGTATCCCACTTCTTTGCATATTGATTCTGCCTGACTAATGTCTTAAACTTCAGCCTACTCTTTATTACTACTATATTGTGATCTGAGTCTATGTCTGCTCCTGGGTACGCCTTACAATCCGTATCTGATTTCGGAATATCTGTCTCCGTATCTGATTTCGGAATATCTGTCTGACTATGACGTAATCTAACTGAAATCTTCCCGTATCACTTGGCCTTATCCAAGTATACCTCCTCGTCTTGATTCCTGAACAGAGTATTCGCTATTACTAGCTGAAGTTTATTACAGAACTCAGTCTTTCTCCTCTCTTATTCCTTGTCCCAGCCCCATATTCTCCTGAAATCTTTCCTTCTACTCCTTTCCCTACAACTGCATTCCAGTCCCCTATGAATATTAGATTTTCATCTCTTTTTACATATTTTATTATCCTTTCAATAGCCTCACACAGTTTCTCTATCTCTTCTTCTTCAGTTGCGACGTCGGCATATATGCCTGAACTATCGTTGTTGGTGTTAGTCTGCTGTCGATTCTGAACTGTTCTTAGTAACACACTCTCTGCCCTACCTTCTTATGCACAACGAATCCTACTCCCGTTATATCATTTCCTTATAAGAATCTCTTATTTCTAATATCTTCCCGAAGTGTTGATGTTGCGTGATTACAATTGTTATCGTCGCAATAAGTCTTAGCAACGAACCTTCATGCACCAAAACTTATTGTAGCGTTTTGCTTGGTGATTGCACTGATCACTGGTTCCAAGGAAATTATAAATAATATCATGAATAACGAGCATGGTGTCCTGACTGAGTGCTAAGTTGAGAACTCTCCCCTGAAGTGGGTATTTATTTCTATTTTGGACACCACTGGATTTCGGTCTGGTATATGGGTGAGTCAAATGAAAAGCTTAAATATTTTTTTAAAATATTATTTACTCTGCAGAAGTGGTACAAAGCTGTATCACTTTTCAACATAATCTCCATCACGCTCAATGCAAGTCCTCCAGCGCTTACAAAGCGCATAAATTCCTTTAGAAAAAAATTCTTTTGGTAGTCCGCACAACCACTCACGCCCCGTGTGGCGTACCTCTTGATCAGAACGGAACTTCTTTCCTCCCATTGCGTCTTTGAGTGGTCCAGACATATGGAAATCACTTGGGGCAAGGTCTGGTGAGTATGGTGGATGAGGAAGACACTCAAAATGGAGGTCTGTGATTGTTGCAACTGTTGTACGGGCAATGTGGGGCCTTGCATTGTCATGTTGCAAAAGGACACCTGCTGACAGCAATCCACGTCGTTTTGATTTAATTGCAGGCCGCAGATGATTTTTTAGGAGATCTGTGCATGATGCTAGGAGATCTGTGCATGATGCACTCACTGGTGAGAGTGGTCCCTCTAGGCATTCAATGGTCCAAAATGACGCCTTTTGCGTCTCAAAAGAGAGTCAGCATAACTTTCCCTGCTGATGGTTCTGTTCGAAACTTTTTTGGTTTTGGTGATGAGGAATGGCGCCATTCCTTGCTCGCTCTCTTCGTTTCCGGTTTGTGGAAGTGAAGCCAGGTTTCGTCCCCAGTAACGATTCTTGCAAGGAAGCCATCACCTTGTCGTTCAAAGCGCCGAAGAAGTTCTTCACAAGCATCAACACGTCGTTCTCTCATTTCAGGAGTCAGCTGCCGTGGCACCCATCTTGCAGACACTTTGTGAAACTAAAGCACATCATGCACAATGTGGTGTGTTGAACTATGACTAATCTGTAAACATGCTGCAGTGTCATTCAGTGTCACTCGGCGGTTTTCCTTCACTATGGCTTCAACTGCTGCAATGTTCTGTGGAGTCACAACTCGTTGTGCCTGACCTGGACGAGGAACATCTTCCACTGAAGTCATACCATTTGCGAACTTCCTACTCCATTCGTAGACTATCTGCTGTGACAAACGTGCATCACCGTACTGAACCTTCATTCGTCGATGAATATCAATAGGTTTCACACCTTCACTACGCAAAAACAGAATAACAGAACGCTGTTCTTCCCTAGTGCAAGTCGCAAGTAGGGCGGCCATCTTTATACTGATACTGCGACGGTATGTGTGCATCTGCACTATGCTGCCACCTACAGGCCATTCTGCACGCTGTTTGTAGCACGCTTGCCAGCTTACAGGATAACGCCGCGAAATTTTGATTTGTTATTACAAATTTAAGTTTTTAATTTGACTCACCCTCATAGTAAAAAATCAACTGTGGCCTGTGGGAAGTTATGGTGTTACAACGCATTCCTTACATATTGACGATCGACTTTGTCAAAGGCACTTCCTAGGTCGGTGTTCAACAGTCCTATTATTCCGTTTTTGTCAGCCATTTGAAGAGGGCAGTGTCTCTCAGAGAGGAAAGTCCATCAATGATCTACCTGTTGGGAACACTAAACGTTGGGCCAGTCCCGATTATGTCTTGAAGAGTCTCTTTTAGACTTGCGGCTATTAGCGCGCCATTATTTTTTAGCGGGTGCACAATTTAGTTATTGGCCTATAATCAGTTATTTTAATTGGTTTCAAAGTTTTGGGTACGAGGAATATAATTACTGATTGATTTGTTGAGTACATTTGAGCCAGTCTTTATGTCTCTTTTATGAGCTCCGTGAATTCCGCTTTGATAACGACCAAAAGACTTTGTAAAATTCAGACGGTTGCCTTCAACGCCCGGACTCATATTTCGTCATAAGTGCTTTATAACGTCTTCAATTCCTTCTTCCAATATCCCTTATCTTCGTGAATTATTATGTTGTAATCGATTTCTTTTTCCTGTAGTTCTAGAATCCACTTTCTTAAATTATTCAATTCGTGAGATCGGTCTTCTTCGTTAGCCACTTTTCCTTCGATTTCTCGAACAGTCATGTAATAGAATTCGATGTTTTCCCTTCTAGTTTCACTGATTCTATACACTACGTTTGTGAACAATTTACGAATTCCAGGTTTCATCAGTTTATCCCGCCATTCAAGAACGTTACGAAAGAACCGCTTTCACCGAACCCATGTTCGATAACGTTCGCACAATTCTGTTTTACCCCACTCAGTGTTCAGTAGGTTGCAGTTTAATTTCCAGCATCCCTTCTCCGTCACTCTGGGCCGGGGTAAACCTTTTATTGTAACGGCAGCTTCGTGGTGGTCCAAAAAGCTGGCGGGGATTACTGCCTGTTGTGGTACAAAATCTGTCCTGTCAGGCTGACAGTGGAGATACGTATCCACAGTGGGATCGCGTGATGGGTGGTCGATCCCTAACGTCTACCAGTTTCAGTTCACCAATCACGTTGTGTAAGGGGCTACATTTAGGGTTTTATCCTGTTATGTCTGCCGATCTAGCAACACAATTAAAATCTCCACCATCAACAGAACAAGCTCTGCTAACGGTATACTACGCCTTCCACATCCCTGGCAACGGGTTCTACATAACGCTGGTGACTACTTTGAAGGACGGTAACAGATGCAAACATGTAACTCTTTTGTATCGGTTGTGAATAAATAGTTGCCACTATTTAAGTTCCAACCCTCGTATTACGTGTGCCTTTCAACCTTCTACAAGGACATGGAACGGGATGTCGGACGTAACAAACATTCCTACAGATCTGATCCTGTTGTAGCAATGAATGCTGTATCTAGCAGACCATTTTTCCAATTGGTTGCTTTTTACCTGTCCATAATCAGGAAGTACCTGTATCAAGTCCTTGTTGTCTAGCACTGAGGGCAGATTTATCACCCTGACGTTTTTCAGTTCGGTGTTAGCGTTACTTCTATCAACGGTACCGACAGAATCATCACGACGACGGAATTCATATGTGCTCTGGGCTCTCAGTAACAGCATGTACAACATAACAGAACTATGAAATTTTTCAAAAAATAATATTTCTCATTATCCATTTGAATGAACTCAGCGTTACAACCAGAAATAGCGAAATCTTCATGCAGTCAGTCTTGAATATCTAAAGCCGTATGTCTCGTATTCTTGTCAAAGGTAAACTTCAAAGTATTTTCCCTGGTCGAATCGATGGACATTATTTACAGGTACGAAGTGGGACTTAACGCTTCACGAACAGTAAAAAAAGGCAATGAACAAGAAGTATTAGTACTTACCAATTCGGTGGTTCCACAAGGAAAGGAATATACACCTACCGTTAACACTTGTTTACTTAGCCAATCAGCTACAACATGGAGCCCCGCACAGTACATCCACACAGGTGGTTATTCAGGGTTTTGGCAGGTAGTCACTTTAATGTGACTGGACAGTGTATGCCTTAGGCACTAGCCGAGCAGGTCATCGGCATGGCTGGACTATGCATCGGCACCTGCCATGTTTCGGTCTCCACCGTGATTTGCCAACGCCTGTCTGACGCATTCGAGCCGGATTACATCAGGTCATATCCATTCTGTCACCGTTTCCACAAGGCCTCTTGGCAGGGATCCTGTTGCCTCAGCACTGTCCAGATGTGAACTGAGATCACCCCAGCTTCATGCTGCTTTGGTGTGACGCCAGCAGACACAGTACACACAGGCCACAGCTGTCTGCTGATATCAAGGGTACCCACCCACCACTGGGCCGTGTGTCTGAGAAACGCTTACAGTGACGCATCCACGCCGGCATGCATAGGTCAACGGTTTAACGCCCGAGAACTGCCGTTTTCTTACTGCAGGCACGTCACACTACGTTTATTTATGATTAGCAGTAAAGAATTTTGACAATATCTAGCTGTCTAAGTTTCCTACGCCTCCGCCTATCGCCAGCAGAGAACCACTTGCCCACTCCATCCATTCAAACATCTTTTACAATTAATTCAACACAGCTGTCCCCTCTGGCGACACCCTGTGCAGCCCTCACTTCTGTAATATGAGAACAAGACACATGTAAATATGAACACGACAAAAAGTGACTTTGCTGACTAAGCAGGAAGAGAGATATTAAGCAGCCAAAAGTATCAAGTTATTGATGCTGTTGCTGGCAGGGCTAGCAACTTTCTGTGCATATGTCATTAAGAGACTTCGAATTATAAAATGTGTGCCAAGCATGTGCTATATACCACTACTACTAATGAACTTCGTATTTTGCCTTTCAGTTACTTGTTGTAATTCAAGAAACAGAGATTATTCTGCTTCCAAATTACAGAATTTGAAGCGTTTGCATGGAAAGGCTGTCCCCATTATGCATGGGAGAAAAAGCACCTGATCTTCAGAGCAAGCGCATCATCACGAAATTTAGTACAGCACCCTTGATTTTGAAGTATTGCAAGGCGTATTTGCTAGCAAGAATCTCAGAATTATTACCAGCAGAAGATGGCAGTCAATTTTTACTACAAGGCAAAGTTAATACCCTTCCATAGGCCATAATGTAAAAAAAGAACAATGATATACTTTTATTTGCGTAAATATGTATAAGCGAAACACAATAAACTATTTTCGTAATGAAGTTTACTTCCCTATTCGTTAACCCATTGGAAAAAGCTGAGCTTACAAATTACTTTATGCACCTAGTCTGCGCATGTTTGCCTATCTGGTCGGCTTCTTGTTCCCGAGCGCCAGGTGTTATGTCGACTATCGCCTGTGTTTATTCCGGCTGCGTTATTATCTGGGCTTTACATTCTGCCATTCTTCAGTTCTTCAGTGCCTTCTGGTTTGTATGTTTCTCTAAATCTATTCCCCCCCCCCCCCCTCCCCCCTGACAACACATCTTTATTGGCTATTAATGCTCCATTTTTATATTTTAAGTTTCTTGGTTTATTGTGGCTGTTATGTGATCTGTATGCTACTGCCAGACATGTCTATTCCTCAGTTTTGTTTCTGTCCTAGCGGCGAGGTTACCTAATTATACACGTCTTATTAATTACCTTCATTTTAATTCCACATTTTCAAACTTTGAATTTTAGACCCTATCACTTCCCTTGGATTTCAATATAGGATCTCTTACTATATGGGGTGTTTGACTCCATTGTTCTGCCGATTTTGCCACCTGACTACCGTTCATTCGACGGATATTTTGTTTTGATTTGACTGAGACAGACTTTTTAACTTAGTGTACAGACAACATTCTTTATCATACTTTTCCCTATTTTTTTCCTACTCAGTTGTATATCTCGCGATGCAGCTGTCAGCTACGAACTCGGCCGTTTTAATAAAGGATCACTTAACAGCTGTTGCGGTCCTTCGCTTATCGAGGTTTTAAGCAGAGTATAAAAAAGAATCCAGACGTCTTGTACTGCAAGATAAATGTATTACCGTAGCGTGAAATGTAATTTTATTACCGTAGTGTGGGAGTTATTATAATATTTTTCTGACTTTGAAATATTGTTGGAAGTAGGTAGTTATAAGCATCACAAGCTGCGACATTGTGACGAATAAAACAGTGACCTGTATGTACAATAAGTTTCCTTTAATTTACGTCTATGGTCACAAACTTTTTGTTTACAGATTACCGGTTTCGGTCTATAATGACCATCAGCAGATCTGTTTTATAAAAACAAAGCCCCAATGTACTGCAGCCATAGTGGCATCGTCAAATGTTAAATGCAGAATCAGCACCAGCATCGTCAAATATATATAAATAACATCATCTGCACGAGTCATGTTTTCAGTAGTACTACTGTTCAAAACGAAACAAAATAACCACTATGGCGGCAGTAAACTAGGACTTTGTTTTTACAAAACAGACTGATGATGGTCATTATAGACCGAAACCGGTAATCTCTTTACAAAATTTTTGTGACCGTAGGCGTAAATTAAAGGAAACTTATTTTTTTATTTATAAAAAGTTATAAGCATAGCAGTCATTGTTACTTACTTGTAGAAATGTGTACTGTCGAGTAAACAATGTCTGTTCTCTCTGGCGCTAGGTCAGCTCAAGTTTGAGACACTCCAGCACCCGTCCTATAGTCCTGATCTCTACCTACGTGGTTATCAGAACCTTAAAAAAGGCCTTGAAAGATCTACGTTTCCTGTCGGACAAGGACGTGCAGTAGGCAGTTACGGGCTTCTTCACGCAGCAGGACATGGCGTATTACCAAACGGATATCATCAACCTGGTGCTTCGGTGGGGTGATTGCCTCAATACTGACGGTGATTTTGTCTGATTAGCATGCAGATTCTAGACTGTACGTCCTCCGAACGGAAATTTTTTTGATCGCCCCTTAAATTCGTTGATGCTAGGCACCTGCTGCTTATGGGTACCTGGCTATGGCGGGCACATTTATTCACGGTACAGTCAGTGTCGCATGAGACAGTAGAGTTATAGTTTTCTTTTTCAGCAATAAGAGTAAGTTTGATACAAAATCAACACTACACGGTCTTTACAGAATTGCTTCTGGGGGACACCAGCTTTCGACCTTCAACACTTCCTGTACAGCAGCGGCGGCGAGGAAGTTCATCGGCACCACTTCGACCAGCTGCTGTCTGAATACCATGCGACGCTGCAGACCTCGCTGCGCGCCTTGGGCTTCCACGAGCAGGCGGACGCCTTCCCGCTGCGGCAGCTGCTGAGGGACATGGACGATCTGGCAATCCACGGGGTGGGCATGTCCGTGGTGGCGGCCTCCATCATCCTCGCACCGGAGTTCATCCCAGAAGACGCCGAGGAGGCAGTCAGCGATGCCTCCACCAGTGACGCGTACTTCCAGCGCTGCACCAGCAACTCCAAATTCATGTCCCACATGAAATTCCTGGCTCCAGTCCTGGAAAGAAAGGGCGCATTGTGATCAGAAAACTATGTATACTACATCCTCAATGTACAGACTGTGTGCTTTGAAAAATGTTTCTTCATTACATAATTGTGGTTTTGTTACCTTAAAGCATGTCAGTCATCACTGAATCATGTTCTGGGTTTTAATGCGCGCATAGTCAATATTTTCACGGAGAAATACGACGGAATAGTCATTAACACTAGTATCACCTCGAAAAAATCATGCTGCGACCATGAAAATTGATGATGATTTCAGTCCAGTGGTTACCAGCATGGGGATGAATACCCATGAGGAGTAAACTGAAAGATTCCGAGGGGTAAAACGACTATCTCCGTCAAAGATCATTATCATTACTATTATCATAACTTTTTAAGATTAATATTGATTATATAACTTAGCTGCCATACCGAAGGACTGGAAGGGAATACCTTGCAGAGAGCACAGCATGACACATACTAACGTACACCAATAGAAACGACCACAGGGTGGGAAACATTCTGAAGAAACAACTACGAATGTCTTTCCGCACAAACAGCACAGTACAGAAAAGTCTAAACACTGTCAGCACGAATCCCCCTTTTGCAGATCACCTCATACAAGGAAACCACCTTCCAAACAACAATGAGACTGGTCTTAAGATCCTCAAATAAGTTTCTTTAGAAAACTAACGATAGAGGGGAACAACTAAATACAAAAAGCAATGATACAACGAAAGAAAATCTTTAAGGAAAATACAACACTGTGTAACAACGCACTGTAACAATGAATGCAAAGGCACTTCCCCAAATAAAACATAATAACATCTGTTTCTCAGCCTTCTGTCCCCTGTTTCCAGTTCTCCCTCTCTTTCTCTCCTTCTCTCTCTCTCTCTCTCTCTCTCTCTCTCTTTCTCTGTCTCTCTCTCACACATATACATAAGCTTTCCCCAGTAGACCGGCATCTAACGACAACTGATGACAGTAACACTAAAAACAACACAAAACCTACAGCGCACAATCTGGACATCATTCCTATGAAACCGGGTGTTCGTACGCTAAACCTGTTCATAAACTTTACCAACGATACAGTATTTAAATAATAAACCGATTTCTTCATCATTACTCTGCAGGTGACAAGCTGTCAAAACTATAAAAAGAAGACAGTAAAGCCGAACATTAGAAATCCATTTCCACTGGAAATGCAGTTTCTGGATGAGCAGTTGAAACGAAACAGACAAGATGCCTACAACAGATAAATGACCATGAAATTCGTACTATATTTTACAGAAATGCATTTTACAGACAGAAAACGACACATGGGTGTCAAAATACGTTTGGGTAAGAAATATATTGTGTTTTGCATAAGGTGGAGTTAGAGAAATGCCAGTTACTTTTTTTCGAATGACAGGATGGCAGGATGTATTGAAAGTTACGCTTGTGAAACGTATAATCAACATCTTCTTCATACAGTCCACCCACTACACATATACTTCGTTTTGTATTCCGCACCTATGCAATAAAAGTGAGACATATGTGAAACAAATGGGAAATATCTCTCGAAAATTTCTCCTCCACGCTGTATGTACTTTCTGCAGTGGACCATAAATTGCTTCATTTATCATTCTGAAACAGATAAACGAACTAATTGACACTATAACATTACATCAACTACGTAGTGGCTACTATAGCTCGTTACAAATTACTGTTATTATTATTATTATTGGCAGTGGTTAGACACAAAGCATTGGCAGCTTGAGGTCTAATTTAAGCCAGTTGGTAAGTAAGGAGTCCAGCAATCAAGTGATTTACAAACGGTGTAGTCTAACATTTAAACTTTATGTTTCATAGGAGAACAGGGTGCGGGTGAAGCAGTTGTCGCTGGGGGACAGGGGGTGAACTGTGAAGCTTTCTTTTCTATGAAAAAATTGTAGGTAATGCTCGCGATGCACAGGGATTACTGTATCGTTTATTCTTGCACCCAAACTATGGAACTAGAATACATAAAAAAACATTGCAGCAGATATTTAAATAAGTGGAAGTAAAATTTTGTCTATGATAAGAATGAAATAAAAATGTGCTTTGAGCATATCATATTATGAAGACTGACTGAGAACAAAGGAGCAAATACAAGAAAGGTTGTTAGAAATAGGTCTTACCAATCGTTTCATTCTAAAGTTTAGTTTGGCAGTAACGATGGTGATGGTGGGGGCTCAGGTGAGGGGGGGGGGGAGTATTAGCTAATTGCACTCAGGATTATCGGTCTGATATAGGTTGGGAACCACTGTTCATAGTCCCTCTCAACATACAGGGAGTAAGGCGTGTTGTTTTTTCTCTACCATTCCCAAAAACACATCACAAACTTGTAACCTGATGTTTTCTGCACGCTTTTAACAACTGCTCCACTAAGTGTATTACACCTGTCAGTATAAGCTTATCGTTTTGGGTCCGCTTTGCACATTTCAACGCCTGACCTGCTACGCAGGAGAAAATAAGTATTAATGAATAACTTCTCTTCCCACATGTACTTGGATGTACTAACCAATCTAAAAACATACTACTACTAACAGTTATTAGTTTGCAAATGAAGTAAATACTGATGTCATGTTATTCAGCCACGAACATCAACATTTACCCTGTATTTACTTTTTATTGTGTTTCATTTTTACCAACTGTAAGTAACTAGGTGGGGACCGTGATTGTAGAAGTCAGCTTTCTGGGTGCTCAGGAAACTTTCTGTCTCGAGTACTACGTCGTAGTCGTTCTGTAAATACCTGTACACAACAGTATCTTCATTCCAGGTTTTCCATAGTACACTTCCATGAAAGTGTCCTCCTCGCCACGGCAGTCCAAAGAAACACTCTCCATCACATTATCCGTTAGTGGTATGACCTTCACCTTTTTCTGTGGTGGTGTATCCACATATGTAAAATGCTTGCTTTGTTCCTCTGTCTCGGGCTCATAGTGAAACAAGCAGCACCTATCCATGTTGGTTAGGAAGTTATTGGGATTGGCCTCACACAGCTGCAGTGTTGCTGCTGCTGTCTCAGTTTGGTGGGCTTTCTGAATCGGCGTTGAGCAGTCACGGAATCCAGCGGGCGGTGACGTCATGCAAGATGTTGATAACTGTTACAAATGACTGATTTTCACTTTTCCCACGATCGAGTCTATTGCGACACATCCAAACATCTTCACTTGCGATTCCCAGTTATTCACAGAGAGACGGTCTACCACTTCGTTCTTTGTCATTCAGACTTGTTTGACGACACTGAAACTGTCTGTGCTACCTCAGCGCTGCGTTATATGATTGTGCATTACTGCTGTGCACTTCCACGAACTCACCGTGGATTTTTGAAAAACTGTTCTTCCACAAATGCACAACACTAATTACCACACAGTACTGTATCAGTGGACAGCTCCATTTTGCTGCTCTAACGGCGTGGTAATGTACTGTGGCGCGAGGATTTAAGATATACAAGCACCACAGACATGCACCAGCAAACAAACAAAATTAAATACGTGAGCTTATTTTTTCAAGGCTATGATTACAACTTTATGATTACCGTTCGTATGTGTGTTTTCTTAAATTTTAGTGAAGTATGATAAACCAAGCATTAATTCCGGAACCTCAACAAACGACAGGTAATGCTGTCGCCACATTCCAAGCGCTTAGGAAACTTAAATTGGATGATGATATTCGATTTAAAATTCTGCATCTTATTGATCAGAACTTCTGTGTAGTGTGGATAGTACTAGAAGATCTTCTTTTAGTGTCACATGACCTGAATTTTACCAGTTATAGGATTACTTTTGACTCGTGATGACTACTTATCTTGCACTAGATTAGACATGAGGGGATACTAAAGGTGCGACCCATTGTAAATAACCAAGCTAGGTGGTGTACTGATATAGGCACTTGACTCGCATCTGAGTAGAATACCTGTCCATATGTCTAGCTTTGGATTTCCGTGGTATATTTGATTCGTTTTTGGCGAATGGCGGGGAGGCGTCAATGAAAATGCCACGCCCTGTTTCCTTCCGCATCCCTCTGTCTGCTTCTGACTTCTGTCTGTAATGAACCCCTACTACACGAGACATTAGAAGTAGGATCGTCTACAGTCACATGTACTCTCATACTGTGGAAAAAATGGGAAACCGTTGTGAACTGCGTGACAAAGGATCCTTCTCATAATGATATATATTTTATTCACGTATGGATGGAGTGCGAGTAGAATGGCTTCTTAAACGCCTCTCTCCTTCTTTGCTTTCATTTTAGTCTGTGTATTAAAAAATGACGACACCTGCTCTGATCTCTTGCACTTGCAACAGGATCTCCTGCTCCTTATTTACATGGTAACTCCAGTGACAAATCCCTAGAAGGACGACTTCACTTTGAAGAGTGAATTAAAGTCTTTTTTTCCTTGTCCTCTCCAAACACCTGCCTGAGCTGAGATTTGGAGATATGTGGTTTTGTTGTCATGCTCATCAGTACTGCGATGTCTATATCTTCCAGTATCAATTTTCTGCCATTACTCTAATCAGAATGTTCCTTTTACAATAATTAGGGATTGACATGGAATAACAATGCCAATGTACTTGAACAGCATGCACTGTACTGCTCATCACAAATTACAACAAATTAAGTGGTATTGTGACTACGCAATATGATCGAGAAGAAATTATATCGAGTAACATTATTCTATTGCAAACAAGGTTTGACAACTTTCGATCCTGCAGCGATCAGAAAACTAGAACGAATGGCCACAGAGAAAAAGAAAAAAATCGCAAGATGTGAGGGGTGGTGACCTGTGAGGCCGAAAACAATGAACAAGATGTTGTCGTTCACCTCTTCCAATCCAATGCTGTGGGACGGTGTTGTTAAGATAACGCCACACCTCTAGGAGAAGTTGAGGAAATAACCAATTTTGCAGCATGACCAGGTATGACATTTCTGTCACAGATTCCTCCGCAAAAAAGAATGGTCAATAAACTTTTGGGACCGAAACGGCACAAAAATCATTCAGCTTCTGTGAGTTTCTTTCATGATCAAGGACGACGCCAGTTTTTGTGAGCCTCCAAATTATTATTGTAATTCGGTTTACTTTCCGCGATAGACGAAAAATCTTCCAAAAAGATGAGTCGTTCGGAAAAAGTGTCCTCTGCCATATCCTGGAGATCTGATACGCAACATTCATACCTTCTGTTACGGTCGTCGGGATGCAGCTACTGCTGTAACTGCAACTTGTAGGGCTTTGTGTGCAGGCGTCGTTTCAGAACACGCCACGCCATTTTTGAGGAAGTTGAAGTCACTGGCCTGCTCGTGTTGTGGGCTTCCGCGGACTCCGTGTGAACGCACCTCGGATCCGCTCGACATTTTCATCAGCTACTTGTGCAGAGGCGGCTTGTTGCTGAACCGACAGCGGAATGCACGTTGTCCTCGAAAAATGAACTGACTTGCGCAAATTCCGAGTCGCAAAATGATTTCATTTGTGGTGTAGCCGCTGTGTGGATACAAACTAACAACAGCGCAGATGAGTCAAAACTTTGAACTTTTCTCCGTCTGTGGCAGGTGCAGTGTTTTTCTATCTTTTATAGAACAACTGAAATCTGCTCTTTCATTTTAAAGCATTCTGTATATTCTTCAAACTACACTCCTGGAAATGGAAAAGAGAACACATTGACACCGGTGTGTCAGACCCACCATACTTGCTCCGGACACTGCGAGAGGGCTGTACAAGCAATGATCACACGCACGGCACAGCGGACACACCAGGAACCGCGGTGTTGGCCGTCGAATGGCGCTAGCTGCGCAGCATTTGTGCACCGCCGCCGTCAGTGTCAGCCAGTTTGCCGTGGCATACGGAGCTCCATCGCAGTCTTTAACACTGGTAGCATGCCGCGACAGCGTGGACGTGAACCGTATGTGCAGTTGACGGATTTTTAACGAGGGCGTATAGTGGGCATGCGGGAGGCCGGGTGGACGTACCGCCGAATTGCTCAACACGTGGGGCGTGAGGTCTCCACAGTACATCGATGTTGTCGCCAGTGGTCGGCGGAAGGTGCACGTGCCCGTCGACCTGGGACCGGACCGCAGCGACGCACGGATGCACGCCAAGACCGTAGGATCCTACGCAGTGCCGTAGGGGACCGCACCGCCACTTCCCAGCAAATTAGGGACACTGTTGCTCCTGGGGTATCGGCGAGGACCATTCGCAACCGTCTCCATGAAGCTGGGCTACGGTCCCGCACACCGTTAGGCCGTCTTCCGCTCACGCCCCAACATCGTGCAGCCCGCCTCCAGTGGTGTCGCGACAGGCGTGAATGGAGGGACGAATGGAGACGTGTCGTCTTCAGCGATGAGAGTCGCTTCTGCCTTGGTGCCAATGATGGTCGTATGCGTGTTTGGCGCCGTGCAGGTGAGCGCCACAATCAGGACTGCATACGACCGAGGCACACAGGGCCAACACCCGGCATCATGGTGTGGGGAGCGATCTCCTACACTGGCCGTACACCACTGGTGATCGTCGAGGGGACACTGAATAGTGCACGGTACATCCAAACCGTCATCGAACCCATCGTTCTACCATTCCTAGACCGGCAAGGGAACTTGCTGTTCCAACAGGACAGTGCACGTCCGCATGTATCCTGTGCCACCCAACGTGCTCTAGAGGGTGTAAGTCAACTACCCTGGCCAGCAAGATCTCCGGATCTGTCCCCCATTGAGCATGTTTGGGTCTGGATGAAGCGTCGTCTCACGCGGTCTGCACGTCCAGCACGAACGCTGGTCCAACTGAGGCGCCAGGTGGAAATGGCATGGCAAGCCGTTCCACAGGACTACATCCAGCATCTCTACGATCGTCTCCATGGGAGAATAGCAGCCTGCATTGCTGCGAAAGGTGGATATACACTGTACTAGTGCCGACATTGTGCATGCTCTGTTGCCTGTGTCTATGTGCCTGTGGTTCTGTCAGTGTGATCATGTGATGTATCTGACCCCAGGAATGTGTCAATAAAGTTTCCCCTTCCTGGGACAATGAATTCACGGTGTTCTTATTTCAATTTCCAGGAGTGTATTTGAAGTGTAAGGAAGAAGGTGCTTCTCACTGTACCAGTTATTAGGATTCCTTCCCGTTCGATTCACGTATGGGGCGTGGGTACAATGATTGTTTAAATTCTCCTGTGAATGCTGTAATTAATCCAATCTTACATGAAATGCGTTCGCAGTTGCAAATATGGAGAAACATCAGTTGTATAATGAAACTACCACAATGAAAACTGTGCTGGACTGGGACTCTAATTCTGATTTCCCGCATATCGGAAGCAGTCACGTTACTATTAATCTATCCAAGTACGTCAATCGGCCAGACCCAACCTTCCACATGTCATCATCCATGTGTCTACAACCTTCACTCGTCAATCCATTGCGTATATTCCCGCACAGACGAGACACTGTAATTGAACGTCGCTTGTCCCGTGTCAGCAGATAAATACAATATTGCAGTGACTGTTGTTCGTAAGGCCGCGCCGGGTAGGCACGCGGTCTGAGGCGTCTTGTCATGGTCCGTTGCTGGACGTCGAAGTCCACCTCAAAATATGTTTCACAGCTTCACTTATTGCTAAACTTACCTCATTAGAACAGACAAGATCCTGTCATCTTGCATTGTTCTTCGACGTGCAACAATGGATCGTAACGCACTCATTCTGGAAGGAGAATTCTGTCCGCTGCTGAGAAGAATGCGTGTGACAGGAATGTGGCTCAGTCGGCTGGGCATTGTGAAAGTCTACAGCAGAGTAATATCTGCCGTTCTAAAAGAATTACCGTTGAAGCTGTTTTATCCACACTGTGTGACTGTCCTGTTTGCAAGGAAGTTATGTAAATACAGGGTGCTTGAAAAAGTGCACCTTAGTCTTAAGTATAAATTTAATGGACAAATTAATGAAAAATTGCATCAATGAGTAGGTATCATAAAAGGGAATTCCTTCGAGATTTGTTTAATGCTAGTAGACTTCAACGTGGGATCCATTTGTTGCCCTGCACACGTCGAGACGATATTCCACTTCTAGCCACATATTCACCAACATTTCAGGTGTAACTATCCCAACCACTGCGACGATTCTTTCCCGTAAATGATTGATGTCGCTGACCTTTTCACTGTACACAACATTTTTTATGTGGCCCCAAAAGAAAAAAGTCCAGGGGCCGGCCGCGGTGGTCTAGCGGTTCTGGCGCTGCAGTCCGGAACCGCGGGACTGCTACGGTCGCAGGTTCGAATCCTGCCTCGGGCATGGGTGTGTGTGATGTCCTTAGGTTAGTTAGGTTTAAGTAGTTCTAAGTTCTAGGGGACTTATGGCCTAAGATGTTGCGTCCCATAGTGCTCAGAGCCATTTTTTGAAAAAAGTCCAGTGGGGTTAAGTCTGGGCTTCGTGGTGGACAAGGTAGTGGGCCAGCCTTGTCTATCCAACTTCCTGGAAAGCGAGGGTCAACAGCTGCAAACACATGGTTACTGTAATGAGGTCAGATGTCATCTTGGAAAAACACACATCTAAAATTACGTTGAACTGTTATAACTGACTCTGTTTTCACAAACCAAATAACACACTGCGCTTTCTGTTGTGGAGTACACATTGTTGCTGTGTTACTCTGCACTGCATGCACGCCTGGACTGAACTGAGCGAACAGAGGAAAAAAGCAGCACTGGTGCCTCTCAAGGTCAAGCAGACCTCCCAACTGCAGGGGACCAAACTTCGAGAGTTGACGAATCAAGCACCACAAACTATAATAGTGTATGTCACTGTGTACAGATTCTAGGAACATTAAAACTAGGGAGTTCTTATTCTAACACCCTGTATATTAAATCGTCACACATTCTCAGCATATTGGTGCCACCAGAAAGCATTGGTCAAATTGTTCATCTAATTGGCTGTGGCTTCAGTAGATGCTGTATAAACAGTTTATTAATTCTAATAATGCATTTGTAAGTGTTGAAATGTGCTTTTATCTCAGAATACCTGTGTCTTTTTTACAGTGAGTGTTTTATGTCTGAATGTAGATTTGAAAGATTTTTTAGCTTTGCTACTGATTCTGTAAATACAAAATGGGAAAAAAAGGCTTACAGATGAAATTCGTTATAAATCTGCAAGCAGGCAACAATTCCATTTGTAATAAAGAAGTAGAACATAGAATGCCTTCACTGCTGACTTTCAAGTAAACAAGATGCGGTGTTCATGGAGACTAAAGAAAAAAAAAAAACATTTTAGTAGTTATTACTATGTACGAAGTACCTAAGGACGTCAGAAAATAAGTTACACAAAACGTCCAAAGCTCACATCACCGCTCTACAAGAGTGGTGCATTGTCAGAAGAGGGCACATGTTCCAGGTTGCTTGTAGACACAGTTCTGACACGTTACATAAATTTTCGTGACTCTATTTATCAAACATAGAGAAAAGTCGCGATACTTGTTTTAATGTTTCAGTTGTTCTATATAGTATTCCTTCCCTCCCACCCCCCCGCACAATGTGAGACTGTCAGGCCCAGATCACGTGATCTGGGCTGTCAGGGAAGTCCTCATTTCGTATGTTAAAACTGTACGTCACGTTGGCATCAATGTCAATTATGTTGCCAAAACGTTGACCTCCCTTGTGAATTTCTGCACTTTGTCATTTGTGTTGGTTTCTTACTGATAATCGCCGGTGATGGTTCTTACCAGAAAGAACTGTCCACGTCTTGCATTCGATTCAGGTCGTGGCAGGCATCCCTGTGTTCCATGCCAGACAAACTTTTCACACGTTCTTTCCCTGTTCAAAACATTTTGAGAAATATCTTGAACATTTGATTCAAAGATGCTGCCCCATTGCGATTTGTGACACAAGAACGTTAACACATCACAGCTACACGTCCACTACTTGATACTGCTAGATCACAATTGACAGTCCGAATGTTATAACGGTTGTTAATGCAAGCTGCCACTGTAGTTACAGGGCTGACGACGCTTACAGGCCACGAACAAATTTTTAAACACACGATATAGATGCATCACTAGTGCTGTAGTCCGACCCACGAATGATGTTGGCTCTCGGAGTTCGAGAAACGAACGGTTGTTGCCGGTTCCAGGCGACAGCTACGGTACGCGTCTTGATATAAGCGTGTATCCCGAAATTTATGTCTCTCACTAACTTGCGTAGAATTTGTGGCTTACCACCGCTATCAGCTCACAATAAATGGAATGAAAATTCATTAAATAATTCGCTGAGACAATGTGTAATGCTCCCAACGAGTGCGACATTCGCAGCACAGCGCTCGTAACACTACTGAATGCTTATTGGCTGTCGGAGAATGAGTGACGTGGGTGCCCAGAGCGAGGCTAAATTAGACCGATCGTTTGTAACTCCATCTAAAGTGAAATTTTGCTGTACTACAAAGCTGATGTATACGGAACAGAATGATTTTTGGAGCAAAAAGGCTAAATTACAGACGGATTCACCGTCAAATTCTGGCGATATACTCAAGAAAGGCGGTGTCGCGCGCAGCCATAGTCGGACGTTGTCAACAATTTGAGCAAGGCCACACAGATGTCGGCGATGCTGACTCGGAAGTAACGCTACCGACATCGATCGCAAACAATATCCTGGTAATATTTTCGGTAGCTGAAGGAACATCGGAGGAGGGACGCTCACACAGCGTCTCTGGAATACCTCCTTGACGAAGGAGCGGATTTCCATAGTCGAGGAACTGAACTACTAGTAGAACGTTCCGACGCTGTGTAGAGAGACTTGCTGCTACGGTCGCAGATTCGAGTCCTGCCTCGGGCATGGTTGTGTGTGATGTCGTTAGGTTAGTTAGGTTTAAGTAGTTCTAAGTTCTAGGGGACTGATGACCACAGCTGTTAAGTCCCATAGTGCTCAGAGCCATTTTTTTTTATAGAGAGACTTGACTATTTTGAAAATTAGTGTCATGTATTTGTGCCACCGAAGTGCAGGACCGCATTCAAAGAAAGTCACTTGGCCTACTTACTTCTTGAAGCCCCATCGTACCACATCAATCAGTGTGCACTTTGCACTGCCCTTTCATGCATACACTAACTGAATGGGAACAACGAAAGGCGGTACAACAACACAAAAGAAATCTGCTAATAGAAAAATGTTTCCAGTACCACTGACCCTAGGAGCCACGGGGCTGAAGGGAGCGAGGTGAAGCGTAGTTACGGCGCACCCCACCTCATCCCTCTAACACATTCTTTTGAGCTGCCTGATGCAGACAAATAAATAGATAAGGGTTTTAACATCCAGCCGACGACGGAGCCCTTAGAGATGCAGCATAAGCTCGGACCGAGAAAGGAAATCAGTCCTGTCCTTTTCGTACGAACTGTCCTAGGATGTGCGTTAAGCGATTTAAGGAAACCTAAAACAAGATTGTCTGATGAGGATTTAAACCACCGTCCTTGCGAATGTGAGTCCATTGACCTAACCACTGCACCAATCACTTGGTCCATTCGTATTGAATACATTTATAGCAGAGGTGTATAGATTCGGATGTACTGTGGGGCTGCAAACCTGTCACTGTCTTTGCACAAAGGGGAAAAAAGTAAACATAAATTGTTTCAAAAACATTCATTTTATGTAACAAATTACAATTTATTTTACAGAAACATTACTTACAGACATTACTTACAGACTGTTGCGTAAATGCGCAGTTTCCGAAATAACGCGTTGTGAGACTTATTATTCCGAACTGGCTGTGAAAAAAAAGAAAAAAGGATCTGTGTGCATCCCTGCTTTATAGCGACAATTGTAAATTTTGTAGAAATGTGATACGTCCAAAGCGACTCTGATATTGTCTGCATCTACATCTCCGTTTATAGTAAACCACTATGAAGTGCATGGCAGAGATTAGTTACCAAGATACCACATTTTAGGGCATCTTACAAACCACAGACGTATAGAGTGCGTGGAGAATAACTGCTTAAATGCCGTTTTTTGTGCTGCAGTTTTCTAATCATATTTCAGAATTCCCACGGAAGCGATATGTTGGGCGCTGATTAATATCTCTGAACTCTTCAGTTAATTCTAGTTCTCGAAACTTTGTAGCCAGGCTTTTGTGGGATGATTTGTGTGTATTTGGAAGGGTCTAATAATTCGAGCTTTTCAACATTTCCACGACTCTCTCCCGTGACTCAAACAATTCTATGACCATTCTATGCAGATGTTCATCTCCCGTTAGTCCTGGTGTGGATTTCACACATTTAAGCGCAAGTACTTTGAAGCAAGTAGCCAATCTCTGCATCACTCTGAAATCTTACCAAGAGCTGACAGGATGAAAATGGTTCAAATGGCTCTGAGCACTATGGGAATTAACTTCTGAGGTCATCAGACCCCTATAACTTAGAACTACTTAAACCTAACTAACATTCATCAGCGAGGCAGGATTCGAACCTGCGACCGCAGCGGTCTCGCGGTTCCAGACGGTAGCGCCTGACAGGATATTTGTGTGACATTTTAAAGATAGTACTTCATCGTAGATGGCTGCATCAACTGCAAAAACTCTTAGGCTAGTGTTAATATTGTCTATCAGGACATTGATACACAATATGAGCAGCACTGATCCCAATACACTATCCTACTTCCACCCAGTAAGATGTTGCATTAGTTAGCACACTGGAAACGCATTCGGGAAGACTAAGGTTAACATCTCCGACTGGCCATCTAGAAGTAGGTAGTCACTAATTTCCGTAAATCGCTCGAGGCAAATGCCGGGACTGTTTCTTTGAAAAGGGCACGGTCAACTTCCTTTCCAATGCCTTAGAAATCCGAGCCTGTGCGCCGTCTCTAATGATCTTGTTCTCGACAGAAAATTTAATTTTTCTTCCTCCTTTCCAAGTTACTTCTACTTCTGTCGCTGACTCTTCATCTACGTCATCCCTACAGAAAAACCCCCAGTCTCGTTAGAAAATGCACCTGATATTCCTTAAGGTCGTATTTTCATTATTGATCGTTAGTGTGGAACCGAGTTAGTAGTAAGGGGGTAGGTTTAGTGCACTAAGGAATTATTTTATCATAAAACCCACCTATCCACAAAAATAAAGTATAAGAATTAAATCAGTAAAAAATAAATAGAAAAATTGACAAACCCATTAAATTTTTAATCTATATAGATATGACTAATGAGTGGGATGAATTTAAATTTGATATTTTTGTTGATAGAAATAATAAACCAAAAGGGAAGCAAGTAGAGTCTAATTCGTACCTGGCAGTCAAGGGAAGACAGGATTCGGTTAGGATTGTGGACGGCGCCGTAATCACTTACTACTGGTTGCCTTTAACAGTTACACACAATTTATTTTAAAACAGTGATTCCAGACTGAACAATAAATAAAAATACCACACGTTATTAATGAAGGAATAAACAGCTGTGTAAATAATTGTGTTTTCAGTGAGTTACAATTTAGCAAATCACCATTAAATGCAGATACAGCAGGTAATGTTTTAAAAGCAAGCACCTGTGATCTGGGCAGAAGGCCTTACACGCCAGGAATGGCAATAAATTAAGAATTGCTTAAAACTCGCTGCAACTTACAAAATACAGGAATTGCAATATTGAAGGCAAGTCGCCACAAACACAGCAGAAGGCATCAGACGCCAGGAATGGCAGTAAATAAGGTTTTAAAGGCTTACTGAGTAAATACAAATACCAAATTAAAATTTTAAGGCAAATGACCACAATCACGGCTGAAGGGCTTACACGCCAGGAACGGCAATAAAACAAAAAAATTAGAAACCTGCTGTAAAACAGCAAATACAATAGCAAAGGTTAATTAAAAAATAAGCAACTGATCACCAAACGGGTGAAATAAGATGATGGTAAACTCTGTAACACAACTCTTAACATCCACTGAACACTACACTGCTAGGAAACTTCCTGGCAGATTAAAACTGTGTGCCCGACCGAGACTCGAACTCGGAACCTTTGCCTTTCGCGGGCAAGTGCTCTACCAACTGAGCTACCGAAGCACGACTCACGCCCTGTACTCATAGCTTTACTTCTGCCAGTACCTCGTCTCCTACCTTCCAAACAGAAGTAAAGCTGTGAGTACCGGGCGTGAGTCGTGCTTCGGTAGCTCAGTTGGTAGAGCACTTGCCCGCGAAAGGCAAAGGTCCCGAGTTCGAGTCTCGGTCGGGCACACAGTTTTAATCTGCCAGGAAGTTTCATATCAGCGCACACTCCGCTGCAGAGTGAAAATCTCATTCTGGACTACACTGCTAGATTTACTCCAGAAGGCGACCAGAACTATTAAATAGACGTATATAACTTTTAATGTAGGCATTACAAGGTACTGTAATAAATAATACAATAACAAAATAAAAGGACCAGTACATAAGTTCCTTAAAGGGTACTGAGGCAGATTATACCCGCAGAAGGCGTGGGCTGAAGGAGCGTTACACTGAACTACTGGCCATCAGACCTCCTTTTAGAAAACACAGTCCGCAGCTCGTGGTCGTGCGGTAGCGTCCTCGCTTCCCACGCCCGGGTTCCCGGGTTCGATTCCCGGCGGGGTCAGGGATTTTGTCTGCCTCGTGATGACTGGGTGTTGTGTGATGTCGTTAGGTTTAAGTAGTTCTAAGTTCTAGGGGACTGATGACCATAGATGTTAAGTCCCATAGTGCTCAGAGCCATTTGAACCATTTTTTAGAAAACACATGTCTCACAAGAAGCAAGGGGCCACAGACGGTGCTCCAGGAATCCACCTATGAGAAGGTCAGGCAACAAACACTATCTCGAGCGATGAGATAGGCAGCCAAGAGTTGCATTCACTTCACAAGATGGTAAATCAGACTAGTAGCAGTCTAACGAATGACTAATGATAATCTTGCTGAAGCTACTTGACTTCCGATAAACCAAATGCAACGATGGAATAATACGCCAAAGCCGTAACCGGCGGTCTGCACTACGTCACCAGAATACTGTGTTTAGAGCGCCCGGAACGAGAAAGAAACCACTACCACCAGAGTAAAAGAATCACCAACCGGGCTACAATCAAGAAATCTGTCACAACTGCGCCTTTCCGGACAGCAGCGGCAAGGCGTGGAAATGTACACTGCCGTTACATACACTAACCCCCGGGGCAGGTAACTGGGGCGTTAGCGGCCAACAGCAAGAAAAATTACCACTGGTTGAACTTAACACATTGTAACAAGTTGAACTTGGTAAATAGTAATAAGAAGTCTAGGAAAGCTAATCAGATCCGCCTTCCCCGGGCACTCCACTCGCTGCTCTTCGCCTCGGCGACACTACGCGCGGCAACACGAACCCAAGTCACTGGAGAATCGCGAGATGTCACAATGGTGGAGGTTTCTCTACTTGGATTGAAATGCACTCATCTTAAAGCTTGCTGGATCCGGTTTACGACGAGGTCGTGCACCCTCGTGATCACAGCCCTTCCATCCGGCAGTCCATGTGTGCTGCCACCGGTCTTGGCGTGTTCTGGCACTGTTCTGGCTCCTCCTGAGCCCCCAACCGAACTGGCCCACTCACACGACCCAGAAAAACAACGTCGTCGCCGCATAGGTAGGGGCAACAATTACTACACATCGATAATCACCGCTGCTGACACTAGCGGACAGGAAACGCTTGCGAAACCGAGTGGCGCCAGTCAACACGAGAAGAAGACAAACAACCGCAACGTGTCAACTAAATGATACCGTCTGGCCTCCAACAGAGGGCAGAAACCTACAAACAGCACCAACGCGAGCTGCAGCATGGCTCACTAATATTTGCGAAGAATATTTTAAACTACCATTAATCATAGCGTATTTGAGAAGTCAGGACCATACTGACAGTACTGATGTATTAAAGCAAATTTATGATGAAGAATACAAAATGTAATTTAATAGTTATGATGAATCTGATATAAAAATATGAGAGGTAATAGAAAACTCAGATTCTCTATTTTTTATGATTGTAAAAAAGTAGCGAATTATAATGTACCAAAAATTGTTTCATGAAAAATAATACAAAAACGTATTAAAGCCTAGTCATTATTTTTAATACGTTTTTGCTCAATAATTAGCGATTTAGGCGATAGAGAATACAATAAAAATCAACTAACAAATCACTGATATATGAAACATGATATGAATTTTAGTTTTACCTTGGAAGATATAGAACAAATATTTTAGTCTTATCAAAACTTATTGAATAATAAATAATTTTTAATATCTATAAGGCACCATACCATAATTTTCTAGAACTTCTCTTTTATCGAGCTGAATTGAGAATATTTTCTTAGTCAGTTTGTTAACTAGATTTTTGGTATCAACATCTCTGGTGATCTGACTATATTCTAATTGAATCTTTTCCTTCACTACACCCTCAATTAATCTTATCATGGAGTCATAACTCAGCATTTTAATATTTTTATAGTTTAAAGGTAATCCCTTTATGTTCATCCCTGTGATTTTACCCTTTTTCTCATAATAATAACTTTTAGGTCCAGTTGAAGCCCAATTTGTTATCCGTTGATTATCCCCTAACTCATTTGTCCATTCACAGAACTGCAGAGGGATGTGCTGGACGAGGATGGGCTGTCAGGATGCGCTGTATTAAAACTCGTCCGAGTTTTCCACTTGATTTATTATTTCCAGCTACAGTGTCAGTGTTCCTCTCAGTCTGCACCACTGGCCCACAATGCTGGGGACACCACCTCGTCATCTGCAAAACGGCTTGGCATGTAATGGCTGTCTCAGCTACTCATTTAGCGCGCTGCTGTGTATCGGGCTTGAACGGCTGTGGAGTTGTGACGACGCAGGCTGCGCCAGCGGTCGACTCAGCAGTCTCCATCCCTGCCGTCCAGGAGAGCGGCAAGCGTCAGCGTAGTTAAGATCGCGGCTACAACAAGCGCATCCGAATCTGCGACCCTTGCCTCCGGATACCTCCGGCTTGTGTTGGTAGCCAACAAGACTGCCCGCAGTTGCGGGCTGTGGCGTGGCCCGCTGCTGGCTGGCTGAGGAACTTGCGTTGGCCTGAGAGGGTCGAACGAGCGATCTGCTGTGGACTGGAACTCTGGCACCCCATCTGATACTGCGTGTGGCCAGTGGTGTGACACGCCCCACCGTCTAGGAGAGCTGTCACACTTGAATGCCTTGTTAGTGAAACGGTGCCTATTTATACATTTATTTTGTTAACGCACTGCTCTGAGTCATGTACTCATAACACCTAGGAAGGCCAGTGGGCCCCTTCTGCCAGTAACTTGCGCCATGCAAACCGCTGTGTTTACTCTTTTCAGCGGGTCTACGGCCCTGTGACCTCCATTCTACTTCGCAACAGCTGGTAGTGTAACTTACTGTCAAGAGGCCCATGCCTGGCTGTAACTTGTGCGCTCAGACATATTGCAATGAAGCTAACCTATTCCCATCTTAAATGATGGTGTTGCTACACAACATACAACCTTCGCTACCATCAGTATATACTGCAGTATCGGTATCAGAATATATAAAATTGATTCCTAGTTTATTTATCCTATCATACAATCCAAGCCTTACATTTTATTAAGTGAATGCGACTACAAAAAATATTTGTTAGCTGTATTATTTCCCACACAATAATCCTTGGAATTGTACTTCATCTAAACCGTTTTGTCATTATGATAATTTATATCTATATTATCTAATCGACTGTCTAATGGTATCTCACAAAATCGCTGTAACTTTGTTACATATTTTGTGTGACTCATATTTTGCCTTTGTCCAAATTTCCACCATAATTAAGACATATCTTGGCAACAGCCCATTTCCCTGGATTTTCCATTACTCTATCAGGATCTAAGTCACTATCTAATTTCTCTTTAACTGTTTTGATATACACTTCATCAATTTGAAAATATGTGGACCGATTTCTATTTTTATTTTCATAAAATCTTTGACATAATTTTTAAACAAGATGTTGCCTTCATTTCTAAAATCCCATACTATATAGACATCTAAAATTTTTTAATCCACTTTTACAGCCAACTTTACTTAATCAGTTAGGCAAGTTCCGACAAAACTTCTTTCTTCATCATAGTGATTGCATTTACTTATCTTTTTCTTCCACACATTTCACATACAAAGGAAACAACAGTTTATTATTTATTCTTATAGGCAAATCCGGACAGTACAATCTTCCAGGTGCCAACAGTTTACATATTAGAAATCCATACCAATTTTTCGAATAATATCTTGGTCTAAATATTTTTCTTTCATGTCGCTCAGGATAATAATCATAATAATGTACAGTTGCATAACGAATGCACACATAATCAAATCTTATTGTTGTGCTAACACCGTCTGCTTCATCTCTTAATTTTACTGCATTGGTTTGGCACCATAAAAAGCATCTCTTGGAGTCAATGGTTCAATAATTTCAGGTAACTGCTTTAATTTCTTAAGGTTTTTATACTCTGCTGAGTTCAGCCAATCTCATTCCCACATTTCCACTAAATTATATCCTGTATTTCGTATTTCTGCACTTCCTGGTAAAGTCTTTTGATGAATGTCATTCATTGTTTCTTTATTTTTATTGTTAAAACATTTTTTTCACCCATGCCAAAAGCAACCATGGTACTGATAGCACAGTATTAGCTTCTTTATCAAATCCATTTACTTTTGCACCAGCTATTGTTACTTCTCCACCATTAAGAGCATGCAAGATATTACTATTGTTTAAACTGTTTAACCAGCCTATGGATTCTTTACTATAATTTTCTTCTTGTTCTTTATCCAATACAGCGATTGTATTTTCAGGTAAATGTTTAGATCTATAAACAACCATACAAACATCTGCAACTGTTAAATAACAGAATGGATCAATATTAACTATCTCTAGAAACTGTTTTCTTAATTCCAAATGTCTTCTCCAAACATCTACATCAGGATTACAGTAATTATTAATTTCTTCCTTCTTATTGAAGACATAATTTTCTTTAACTCTGGAGCTATGTCATTTGAGAAATGCTTCTCTATCTTTTGGTTTCAATGTGTCAACACAATAATATCAAGTATCTGGAATTGGTCCTATATAATTTTCAATTTCTTGTGTATTGAATAAATGAGGAAAATATCCTTTCTTTAATTCTTTCAAATCAAATGTTTTTGGAAAACTACTAAGAAGACCTTGTACAAAATTACTGCTATCTATAATGTTAGGCACAACTGTTTGATCTCCAGCAACATTAATATAGTTCCTGTGTAGATAATATATGGGTTTATTGTATTTTCAGCACAGTACTTGAAAATGAATTGTAAATCATCGCCTTTAGCATAGTGAGCTATGAATGTATAGTAATTGTGTTTCTCTGATATCATTCAGCTACAGAATTATTCATTTGTCATAAATTTATAAACAGTATCCCCTTTCAAATAGTAAACTATTATGAGATTTGGAAGATGTAGATCAGTTTGTTGCTGGGCTTCATAATCGAAACACTTGTATCTTTCAGTGTAGATACAATTCACTCTCTTAGGGAATCCATCTTCACAACACTCAAACTGTTCACCAGCAACTATTTTATCACATCCCCATCATTGTTAAACACCAAAATCCTTGAATTCTCCATTAATATATCAATCATCTTTATTATAATTTGGACAAACTTGGACAATAAAATGCTCATCAAATTTGCTTTCACAAATACCACCTTTTTCCAGACTGTATTGCTCATAATCTTTTTGATTTCCAATTTTCACTGACATTATAATTTCTGCAAAGATGAAAGCGACATTTGTGTTCTTTAGATCTCAAACAAACCGTTTTACATCCTTCACATTTACAGGCTGTATCACAAACATCATCACGATTTTTTAAGAATTCTTCATTATAACAGTATCTATTGCAGTTTTTACAGTAGACCTTGATTTTCCACAGTTTCGTGTTTTAGACCACTGGATAGCATACAGATTTTTTCTCTATTTCCATTTATGTTTGTCCTTGTTGCTATATTGCTTTTTACATATTTTACAGAAATATACTGATCGCAAGAAAGCATTCATACTGTTAATTACATCAAAATGAACGTGATCTGTATACAGATACATCTCTACTTCTTCCTTAGGCCCACTATAGATGACTGAATTGAATTTGGTAAATGTTTATGATGCTTATTTTTTGACTTCACTCTGGAATTTTTATTTTTGGTACCCAATCTGTCATTTATTTAATGAAGTTTTTTAATAGTAAATGAGCAGATTGTTTCAGTTAAGTGACAAGTAATGTGTTCTAAAAAATTGATTGTAACTATTTGAGACAGCATTAGTAATTTTGCAGTATTTGGTTTTTATTCAACTTTTTTAACTGCAAATATTATATCGAAAAATGATTAACTTTACTGTGATGAATAGACAAAATGATTGTAGGTCATTATTTATCCATTCGAAAAATCCAAATATTCACACTAAAGCTGTTGAAATTTTAAAGTTACAATTGAGAGTTATGTTAAGTTGTATAGGATATAAAAGAAAATAATATTGCATATGTGCTGGGATTTAATAATGAAATTATTAAAGCAAATGAAAAAACTGTTATTAAAGATATTCCTAAAATCCTTCATTTGAGCTGATAAATGTATATTTTAATTATGGTGATGGTACATTTGTTAAAAATAATAATCATTTTTCATAGAGAAACTAATATTTTTGTTTCATTCAAGTCTAATGCAGAAATTGGTGGAACAATAATTCATTAACCACGTTATCCTGCATATATTACAATTTCTGAACATAGTCAAGATTTAGGAATTACTGTAATTGATGAATAATGATAATTTGATTGACTTTAATGGTGCTAATGCAACAGTAAGTTTAGAAAGACTTAATAAATTTTGTCCTTATTAAAACATGAACAAAATCCAGAATAATCAGTTTTACTCATTCCCAATGAATGAGAAGACTAAAAATAATCTAAATCTCCCCAACAAGAACACAGAAATTAATATAGAAATTGGAGTTGGTTGGGTTCATCCTAATCATACTCAGTTTTACAAGAGTTTTAGTATAATTGGCACAGATGGTACTGATTTTCCATCATATGATGGAAAATCCAATCAAAAGTTAACTAATAACTATGCAGCAAAAGTTGAGGTCATCACTATAAAGAAAGGAAAAAATATTTTGCCTAGAATGGAACATCCATTCGTTTCATCTGTCCTTACAAGATTAACTTCGACTATAGGTCATGAGTTAACCATGTACGGAAATGTCCTTAATAATAGTAAGATAAAAAGTAAGAAAGATTAAGTACTATTTCCACTAGATTTCTGTGGTGGATTTTTCCAGAGATTATAAAGAAGTGATCTGGGAAGGAGATTTAAGAGTAATTTTAACTTGGAGTTCAGGTGTGGGAGATGTTATTCTTAGATGTGCTCATAAAAACTATGTTGGAATTGAAATAAAAAATGCACTTCCAAAACAAGTGTATCTTTTATTTCAATTCCAGTGACATTTATATGAGCCCATCTAAAAACAGTATCTCCAACACTTGAACTCCAAGTTAAAATCCGAAGTTAAAATTACTCTTAAATCTCCTTCCCAGATCTCCTGTTTATAATCTCTGAAAAATCCACCAAACAAATCTAGTGGAAAAAGTACTTCATTTCCAAAAGAAGATAAAATTATAGTAGACTCTATGGAAATTCGTGTTCCTACTATGAAATATGAACCAGAATATTCACTAGAGCTAGAAGAATAGAGACTAAAAAATCTAAAATTTGCAGTTTCTTTCTTTGAGTCACAAACAGTGGAAATAGCCAGATTAGAAGGAAAAAGAAATTTTGAAATAAATAATACTAATTAAATACATATTAAATTAGAAAATATCTATCTGAAAAATGGAAGAAATGTAGTTTTTCCTCATGAATTATGGATATTGATCCAGCAAATAATTATCTGAAGGCACATGATAATTTCCTCAGTTTTAAGAGAGCCACTGAATTGACTGCTGATGTTTGTGACAGTCCCTTCAATTTTATTTACAATTGTCCTATTTTTGTTATAAATATATCTAGGAGAATGAATGTGTTAGCCACACAGAAAACTACAATGAAATTAGTAGCCACTTTTAATGATAAAATTCTGGAAGTTACAATTGTCTACAATTTAACATATGATGCTCAGCATAGAACTTTGAGTGAAAATTTTTCATATTATAATTTTTTATTCTATGTAAATAGATACTCTACTGAAAAAGCTTAATAATGCAGGCAGTTTTAATTTGTTTCAAAAGATTAGTGAACTAGAAGTAAATCAATTGTATTACATTATAGGCTGTGAATATTTAAAAATTAGATACAGTAGATACAGGGAGAAAATTTGTTTGGAGCTTGATAACAAATTTAAAATTATTTTGCCATACAGGTTTAATAAAATAATAACTAACTGGGACTTACAGTTTTTTGAAGATGGTAATATTAAGCTAAAATATAAAGAAATGAAAAGAACTAAAAATAATAATGAATTTCGCGATCTAGATTTCATTTTATGAGTAAATTTTAAACCCAGAGGTGACTTTGGGTTTAAATTTTCAAATATAATTTTACTGAATCAATTTTTCATATTTTATTTTTGTGGATGGGTGGGTTTCATCATTAAATAATTTCTTAGTACGCTCAACCTACCCACTTGCTACTTGAGTTACAGGCTTTTCGAAGAAATGCAGCAACTTCCTGACTCTTTTGATCCATAATGTCACAAGTGTAAGATGGATTTCGCAAAACCAATATTTTAGGAATCCATGCTGGTTAGAATGTCGGAGGTTGTTCTGTTCGAGTATCATTACGTTCGAACTCAGATTATGTTCTAAGGGTATTCAGAAGATAAAAGCTATTTGACGGTAGTTTAGTGGATAACTTCTCCTCACCTTGTTGTAGACGGATGTGACTTGTGCTTTCTTTCAGCTACCTGCAGGCAGTTTTTTTTCCATCACAGCTGACGTGGCCTTCCTTGCAGCCACCACCGGTCCTAAACTCCGGAGACGTCGCTCAGCCTACGGCTGTGAATGAGCGTGCATCACGTGGGGGCCGGACAGTTGACAAGCGCCTCCTGCGACGGCAGTTACGTGACTTCCCTTCCCACGGCTAGCAGCCGCCGTAATCGCATCCCAAGGCCGCAGTCACCACGAGCCTGGTGGTCGTTGTAGCTATTAGGCAACTGCCATGTTGCGTGCTAACGTTGACTCAGAAGACGTTTATAATTACGATACGGGATGGTTTTTGTGAACTTAGCGCTTACCCAGAATAAGCCGATGTCTACTCACACACGCACTGCGAGATATTTAGCCGCTATGTCCGATTTCCTGTAGACGATGTTAACAATGATTTCGGCACGGCTGTGAGATAGTTTGTAAAAAATTTATTTTATTGTGTTTGTGTTTGGTGCACGTAAAATGCTGCCAGCACCATATTATATTAGTGATACATCGCACGACTGAAACAAATCTTTGTAAGTACATACAGAATACTAGGCAACTGATAAGAGACCATAATCGTGGGAATGGGTGACAAACATAGGCGTCCCCTCCTGGAATCAGGGGTACAGGCTTTTTATTCATCACAGAATTCTCACGAATTTCTAGCAATGGTTGTCTGTGACTCAACTGCACTGCAGGTTTAACACTGCCGCACACGTGGGGCAATGCTGTGACTTTAGCAACGACTATGTAACTTGTAAAGGGTAGTCATAAACAGACTGAAAAGCTTGTAAGGGTGTTGCAGGGGTGGTTTTGATTCGAAATAATTCTTAAGGAAAAAAAAAATTATACACGTTGTGATGTTTTCGGGTCATTTAGCACTGAAGGTTATCAATCCGATCGTTGCGCTCGAAAATTCAAGCATTTGCACGCGCTATAATGCATTAATGCACTGACGTTTGTGGGCCCGTGAGTTACTACCTGTCCCAACGCACATTACTAATTAAAATGAGCCTTTATTGAAAGTGATCAATGTAAGCTAGATGAGAAAAAGATACGTTTTTGCGGTTCGAGGAAACCAACTGGAGAACACTGTGTCTGGAACGTTGCTTGAATTTCTGTGTGCAACGACCTGGTTGGCTAACTTCAGTGTTCAATAATCCGGAAAAAACGTAACGCATCGAACTTTTTTCTTAACAATGATTTCTCGGCACAATGTCTTCTGCAACACCCTTACAGGCTTTTAAGACTGTTTCTGACCACCATATAGAACCAGAATTTTTTTGGTTGTAGCTTTTTATGGGAAATTGTTTCGAAATCTTAATGCAGGTTTGATCTCGTTCTGTTCTACAGTCAATATGGATGTGAACCTTTACCGAACTGCGCCTAAACAGAGTTATAAATTTTTGTTCTCTCCCTCCTCACCATACACCTTATCCAGGTACAGAATGGAACTGGTCCAACATCTATTGAAAGGACTGCAAGGCCAATTCGAAGCAGTAACCTCCCCATTATCTCTTACAGTTCCCACAACGGCACACAGACAAGGGAATCAAAACAGTAGTTCACATTTAAAATTACTGATCACTTACATAAAATTTCTAGACCCTTGGATCTTCTTGAGTTAGTTTCTGTAGAAGCCAATAACGACAAATGACATTCTTTTAGATTATTGATGGAGAAAAGGTAAATAACAGTAGGAGTACACTAACTTCTTCTGAAAAAGTGGTGTTGCTACAGTATCTTTTGTTTATGCAGTGTCTTCCGAAGGTGAAGATTAAGCAATACCTAGCTATCGCATTATCACCTGGCAGACATTCAATGCCAGAATGAACCTCTGACACTGCAGAGAAGCATGCGCTGTTTTGAAACTATGTTGGCAGCGGAGAAGCTAGGAGGCAGGTACATGCGCTGGCAAGAGGGAGACTAGGAGAGATAGCTCAGCCAGTATGCTCACTGCCTGCCAAAAGCAACGTTCCGAGATTGAGTCGCTGTTGGGTACAAAGTTTTAATTTACCAGGAAATTCTTTGCCTCGCGGGCAAGTGCTCTACTGGCAGAAGTAAAGCTGTGAGAACGGGGCGTGAGTCGTGCTTCGGTAGCTCAGCTGGTAGAGCACTTGCCCGCGAAAGGCAAATGTCCCGAGTTCGAGTCTCGGTCGGGCACACAGTTTTAATCTGCCAGGAAGTTTCATATCAGCGCACACTCCACTGCAGAATGAAAATCTCATTCTGGAAACATCCCTCAGGCTGTGGCTAAGCCGTGTCTCCGCAATATCCTTTCTTTCAGGAGTGCTAGTTCTGCAAGGTTCGCAGGAGAGCTTCTGTAAAGTTTGGAAGGTAGGAGACGAGATACTGGCAGAAGTAAAGCTGTGCGTACCAGGCGTGAGTCGTGCTTCGGTAGCTCAGTTGGTAGAGCACTTGCCCACGAAAGGCAAATGTCCCGAGTTCGAGTCTCGGTCGGGCACACAGTTTTAATCTGCCAGGAAGTTTCATATTAGCGCATACTCCGCTGTAGAGTGAAAATCTCATTCTGGAAACCCATTCTTGTTTTGTAAGGTAAATCTTTACAATTCAGCAAAACAGTGGTAAAATGATTAAAATTTCAAATATCCTTGTTTAATTCGCTTCATAAGCCTCAGAAATTTCAGTAATACATTGTACAAATACGGCGTTTAAATTATGGTCCAAATAGAACTTCCGAACATCAGTTTAACTAGAGAAGCTAACGACACAGACTCTATAACCAAAACCGCCTTTAGTCACCGAATTCACAATGAAATTTAACGGACTAAAATAAACGTAACTTCTCCCGAACACGCCATGAAGGTCCAATGGTACCGACCGGCCGCCGTCTCATCCTCATCCCATAGGCGTCACTGGATGCGGATATGGAGGGGCATGTGGTCAGCACTCCGCTCTCCCGGCCGTATGTCACTTTCCGAGACCGGAGCCGCTACTTCTCAATCAAGTAGCTCCTCAGTTTGCCTCACAAGGACTGAGTGCACCCCGATTGCCAACAGCGCACGGCAGACCTGACGGTCACCCATCCAAGTACCAACCCAGCCCGACTGTGCTTAACTTCGATTGACTGGGTGTTGTGTGTTGTCCTTAGGTTATTTAGGTTTAGGTGGTTCTAAGTTCTAGGGGACTGATGACCATAGATGTTAAGTCCCATAGTGCTCAGAGCCATTTTAAATCATACTATAACAGTCTGCCTTCGGCAGTGACACAGTGCGGACCGTGTTGCCTGCCGGCCGCGCTGTGGTGCGCGCGCCGGTTTGTTTACGCCGGAGCAGCTTCGCGTGTGCGGTGTTGTGAGTCTAGAACGAGATGGCACACTCGTACAGAAAAACGACTTTGAAGTTCAGTTTTGCGAACGACTACACACGACGAAAGGCACACGAGATTGAACGTTTCTTAAGAGAAGAGGTAAAAATCGATCCACAGGAAATAGTGGGAACCAATTTATCGATCGTTTCTAGCGTCGTCTATGTCAAGCTTGTTGACGAGGCGGCTTGCGAAAGACTTCTACAACGATCACCGAACGGGTATCGTTTCTGTCATGCCGACGGGAATGTTGGTGCGGTTACGGTCGATCACGCGGGAATGGGGATCCGCACTATACGAGTCTTCGAACTTCCGTTTGAGGTCCCGTCTGAACTTGTTACCGACGCCTTTCGACCATACGGTACAGTTCTATCCCATGTGGCCGAAATATGGACGAGTTTTACCACGTACCCCGTTTTAAATGGGGTGAGACAAATACGGATAGAACTGCGAAAGCACGTCCCCTCTTATTTGTACATCGGAGGTTGTTGCGCGATTATAATCTATGATGGGCAACCTCGCACTTGCTCGGGGTGCGGGAAAGAAGGTCACGTCCGCTCGGAATGCCTCCAGCGACGTTTAGTACAAACTCCACATGATGACGTTCCGGCGCCACAACAGATGACTGTCTTACCGTTGACCTTTGTGGAAGCCCTGAGAGGCGATGTGAGGGAGATTTCCGATGGGCACCAGAAGCTGCCCCCTAGGGAGAACATGGACACCAACGGACTGGAACTCCGACCACCGGTTCCACCACAGCAGACACAGGACACCACACAAGAGATGCAGCTGACGACCGCTCCAGGCTCATCCGTGGTGGCTGCCAGTGCTTCCGCCGAGAGCGTGATAGGCCAGGACCAAGACGGAGGATACGAAACCCAAACAGCCGATGCGGAAGCAAGGCAACGGAAACAGCGTTCGCCGAAGAGAAGAAAGAAGCGTCGACTGACTTCTGCTGACGATAGCCATAGTCCCGAGGGGACAGTGGACGACAACGACAGTATCGACTTGAGACCAGTGGATTCAACAGATACCGAGATGACGATGCAAGAATTACACAGCGACGATCACTTGAATTCTCCTTCTGGTGACCGGAAGGCGGAAGTGGTGATGACAACTGTCCAACATCAGAGCGGTGACGACGTTGCCTCCCATCCTTCGACCAGTTCCGGAAATATGCTGGGGGACTGGGCGCAAGAAATGGACCAACGGGAACAGAATGAAAATACGAACGCGCCGATTGAGGATAGTCCTGGCCAGAGGCCGGGAGGGGTCGGGAAATGTTGAACAACTTTGTGTGGTGAGGAGCGCCGGGAGTGCAGATAGACGCTTATTGACACCGCCCTACAACTGATGAACACACGCCAGGCGTACCGCATTGCCACGATAAACATTAATGGCATTCGGACACCGCTTAAAATTCAAATGCTGAAAGATATGTTACGCGCTGCGGACGTGGATATTGTACTCCTACAAGAAGTGCGTTTCACGTCGCCGCCAGAGTTCTACGGCTACGAGGCACATTATTCAGTGCACAATGAAAGTGGATGCGGTGTGGCGATCCTCACCAGGAAAGGAATAGGACTGGAGGACGTCATGTCCCTCCCTTCGGCACGTGGCATAGCGATCACTGTCGACGGCGTACGTTTCATCAATTTATACGCGCCATCTGGCTCCACAAAACGCAGAGAAAGGGCGACCTTTTACACTGACGAGATAGCACCGTTGTTCGCTGGACGCTATGATAACTGTATAGTGGGCGGCGACTTTAATTGTGTCGTCGACAAAAAGGACCAAGTACCTCATTATGTGCCATGCATGGAACTGCGTGCGTTGATTACCGAAATGGCGCTTCTGGATACCTGGGAACTGCAGCATGGCGACAGACCGGGTTATACGTTTGTAACGGGACATTCGGCGAGTAGACTTGATAGAGTGTATGTGACACGAGCTCTACGGACGGCGATACTGGATGCCGAAATCTGGCCAGCGGCTTTTACGCATCATATGGCGTACGTCTGTACGATTTCACTAACGCGTCAGAAAATATGGCGGAGTAAGGGTCACTGGAAAATGAATTGTGCACTTTTACGTGACACTGAATGTCGCCGGACGATAGAGGCGGCCTGGGAGACATGCGTTCGCCGCCAACGAGCATACACCTCGGTTCTCCAGTGGTGGATTAAATGCGCAAAACCAACGTTACGGAGAACGTTGATACGATACGGGCAGGACAAATCGCAGTGGAACCGTACGACGGCTGATTTTTATTTTACAGCCCTGAGGGAGCTGATGACCCAACAACCATCGCCGGAAAGGCACACAGCCATGCGCAGGATAAAAGCCAAGTTATTACAGCTGACGAGACTAAGAATGGAAGGTATAATGGTCCGGGCGAGATTGGCGGACACATTTGCTGCAGAAACCCCCTCCATGCACCACGTAGTACGTGAACGCCAACGACGACGCAGGACATTGATCAGGGAACTAATCTCTGAAACTGGCCAGCAAGTTGTGAACCAGCGTGATATTGCGCATGTGTTTACTGACTATTTCCGCCAGTTATATGGACCTGTACAAGTGAACCACGAGACACTACATGATGTCATCTCGGAAATGCCAGATAGAGGACCACCACTGGATGCAGAGACTTTCATCACAGCGATAACGGAGGGCGAGCTGACAGATGCAGTTGCCAGGGGGGCTCCGAACAAGTCCCCAGGACAGGACGGCTTCCCAATTGAATTTTACCGCGCCTTTGCATCCCTCATGGGACGGACCTGGATCCAGATGTACAACGAACTCCTGTTACCGTAGACTGAGATACCTGCCGAATTCACGGAGGGTATCATCATCCCAATACCAAAACCACGCGGTGGCAGAAGGCCAGCAGATTATAGACCACTCACTCTCTTGAACTGCGCCTATAAGATTTTCGCGCGCATCCTTGGGGCTCGCCTGCGGTCTTCACTTTCTGATAGACTCCTCATAGATCAAACTTGCCTCGGCGGTAAGAGTAACGTACATACGGCGCTCGGTGACTACCGAGATATCATCGCATTAGCAGCGGCATGCCGATTGCGTGGGGCACTCGTCGCAATTGACTTCGATCATGCGTTCGACAGAGTGGATCATACCTTTTTGCATGCGGTGATGGGCAGATTGGGAATCCCACAGGTCTTCATTCTAGTGATCATGCGACCGTTACACGGCGTGCGATCAAGGGTCTCGGTGAATGGACGGGGCACTGACTACATTGTTATGTCAAGGTCAGTTCGTCAAGGTTGCCCCCTTTCAATATTTTTGTATGCAATGGCTTTGGAACCCTGTCTATATGGTCTCCGAAGACGGTTGGGGGGAGTGCCGTTGCCACAACTGACCTTTCATTGCCGCGCTTATGCTGACGATGTGATGTTGGTGGCACGGACAGGCGAAGAAGGTACGGCGTTGGCATGGATACAGCGATACGGGATGGCGGCAGGAAGCGTGCTTAATCTACAGAAATCACGCTGCATGAATGTCGGTCGAGGATTACAGCCGGGTGAGGAAGTCCCGCTCATGTTAGTTAAGACCATAAAATGCCTAGGTATTACGTTCCACACGGATGTGCAGCGGACAGCAGCGGATAACTACCGACGCATATTGAAGCTGATGCGGACAATGGTGCTGTTACAGAAATTAAGAGGGTTGGATATGATTCAGAGGGTGACCTATGTTAACGTATACCTAGCACCGAGACTCACTCACGTAGCGCATGTCCTGCCTTTAACGCGCACAATGGCATCACGGATACAAGCAACTTTCGGAACCTACGTGAGTGTGGGACACCTATTTAAGATCAAATACACAACGCTTACGCTACCACCTGGAGAGGGTGGACTTGGTCTAGTGAACGTATATGAAAAGGCACGGGCGTTATTCGTCAGTACAATTTTCCGACAGTGGCGCGGTCAATTTCGCAATATCTCGGGTGCGTTGGCCGATGTACTAGCGCCGACTTCAATGCTGCCCCCAGTCAATGTGGGCCATATTTCACCGAAGCTGTCACATTTCAAGTCTTTTTTTTTGGAGCTTAGCTATGTCAGAGATTCCTTCCTAACAACACGACTACCGACGACGCGAGATGTATACCAACTCTCACTGCGCCGGTGTCCCAGGAGTACCCTGGAAACGAAGTACCCAGACAAGAACTGGCGACAGATATGGCGCGTTATACGGAACGTTTACCTCCCAACGTCGGTACGCTCAACATGGTATGTGGTGGTAAATAGGAAGTTCGCAACGAATCAACGGCGGCACGCGATTCATTTGGCAGACACTCCACTATGTTTAGGCTGCGCAACAGTGGACACTGATGAACATCGTTTAGCATGTAGTGGGACGGCTCCAGTGTGGCACTTGGCACAACAGATATTGGCGTTCCTGTTACGCTCCGCCCCTCACACAATTTCATCAGACATCCTTTCGTTCCCCCAAGAATCTTATTTTCCGGTCCAAAAAACCAATGCAGTGACATGGGTACGGGGAATGGTGGTGGACTACGTGTATAACGAATCGGAAAAGGACAAAATTGATTTTTGGCATTTTCTCCTGGATGGACACACGAAGCTGCAACAGCATAAGAAATATGGGCAAGACTTCGCTAATTACTTGCGACTTACATTTACCGACCCGCCGGCCAGATGGGGTGTGACAGGTGAGAGATGAGATAGACGAAGAAGCCGAGATAGACATCGATCACACTTACGGACCCTTAGTTAATTTCGAGAAGACGACCCAGTCTTACACCAACGTCTGGAGAACGAGTCGATAGATGGCTCTCTTGCTCTATCGAACGTCGGGTCGTGAGCAGGTGTCGCCCCCGACACGAATTTCATTTCATTGCTACAGGAGCATGTTTCTTTTACATTTGTACTATCCGCAATGCCTTCATATCTTTCATTTGGACATTTTCTGTTTTATTCATTTCCTTAATTACTTAATTTCCTAATTAGGCACTATTTGTCAACATATGGACATTGTAGACACTATTTATGCGGTAGTACAACAAAATGTAGGTCAGCAAAGGTGGTAAGCCTGACATTGAAAAAAAAAAAAAAACAAAAAACAAAAAAGGTTGGTAGACCACTTGCCCGCGAGAGAAAAAAAAAAGTTGGTAGAGCACTTGCCCGCGAAAGGCAAAGGTCCCGAGTTCGAGTCTCGGTCGGGCACACAGTTTTAATCTGCCAGGAAGTTTCATATTAGCGCATACTCCGCTGTAGAGTGAAAATCTCATTCTGGAAACCCATTCTTGTTTTGTAAGGTAAATCTTTACAATTCAGCAAAACAGTGGTCAAATGATTAAAATTTCAAATATCCTTGTTTAATTCGCTTCATAAGCCTCAGAAATTTCAGTAATACATTGTACAAATACGGCGTTTAAATTATGGTCCAAATAGAACTTCCGAACATCAGTTTAACTAGAGAAGCTAACGACACAGACTCTATAACCAAAACCGCCTTTAGTCACCGAATTCACAATGAAATTTAACGGACTAAAATAAACGTAACTTCTCCCGAACACGCCATGAAGGTCCAATGGTACCGACCGGCCGCCGTCTCATCCTCATCCCATAGGCGTCACTGGATGCGGATATGGAGGGGCATGTGGTCAGCACTCCGCTCTCCCGGCCGTATGTCACTTTCCGAGACCGGAGCCGCTACTTCTCAATCAAGTAGCTCCTCAGTTTGCCTCACAAGGACTGAGTGCACCCCGATTGCCAACAGCGCACGGCAGACCTGACGGTCACCCATCCAAGTACCAACCCAGCACGACTGTGCTTAACGTCGGTGATCTGACGGGAACTGGTGTTGCCACTGCGTCAAGGCCGTTGGCTGAAATTGAACAACGAATTAAAATAAGCTGTCACGATAATCTAATTTGATTGCCTAACTATATGAAGACAATTTTAAATACTCACAGCCAATAGCATAAAATTGTTCACACTTCTTTAATTTAATTTATACCTTGCAGGTAACTCAGTACCCTGACATGTCTCTTCCAAAATTTCTTGAAAGTAGTGCAGCGGGCCCAATCAGTTTAAAAGATAAACTTCTCCTTGAAGGAAAGCAGCAATAACCTACACCTCGAGCACTGCCGTTTCGTGATCCCCATTTGAAACTCGACCCATGCTATCCAGAAACATCGCTACGGTTAATATCTTCAGCTACTTCCAAGATTCAAACATTATACAATTCAAAACCCAAGAATTCATCTAATTCATACGTCATATTCTCTCAACTGAGTGTGGAAATCAATCACGTGGCATCGTGAAAAACGAACTAGAACTATTTGTTATTAACAAACAGAATAATTTCTTCACCATCCCGGGCTTACCACTTGTACAGTAATTGTTCTGGAGCTGCCCTGGGGCTGAAGCAACACGTCTACTCCTTCACGGCCAGTACGTTGCACACCACCACAGGACCAGAACCTAGCCTCGTCCTGCACAGTCTTTCATTAAGACCAGTGTAACATCAACCACTTCTGCAACATAAAAACGTACAGATAATACGCCAATTAAGTATCCTCCGACAGCTGCATTACCAGTTTCTAGGCATGCAGAGTTGTTAAGGTGAGCGTAACCCTGCACGACATCAATTCTGGATGAAGTGTCGACAACGTATTACGTTAACTGGGAATCTCAAGCAGGCGACGTGGCACGTACGAGCCGTCCTAACTAAACCCGCGAACTTCAAAGAACAAGCTTCACCTCATCAGCAGACGCTCATTGGCACCAGATAATTCTTTCAAATGGTCTGACAGTTTAACAGTCCAAACCCGCCACAGGAAAGAGAGGTCAAACACCAGTTCGGTTACAGCAACTTGCGTTGTACCTTCCCCAGACAGGCTGGGCCATCAGTCGAGTGTACTCTGCTCCCCTCACTCTGTACAGGTGTCTTTTTTACAACGACACCGGTGTTGGCCGTCCACACCGTTTTCGATCAGCGCCCACTCTCGTTCGCTGCGAGACCTCCAAGAGACACCACAACTCAGCGAATCGCGGTGCTCGAAAGCGCGCCGCTCGCGTACCTCCTCGGCGCCGAGCACATACTTTGTGCACCTACGGTATGCACTCAGCAGAATCGATACGAGCGTATTAAAATCACAGTCTTTTTTCTTCATTTCTTCTCAGTAGAACTTCACTAACTCTTCAAATAAACGTACTAACATTCTCACATGAATGAAAAATATAACACCGTCATTTCTTAAATTGTTCTACATCGTGTGTGAGAACGCGTTTATGTCACGATCAGCAATAAAGGAACATATTTTTCTGCATGCTCGTTTTATTTAGAAGTCGCACATCAAGCTACAGAGTCATCTCTGAGCACAGACTGCAGGAATTCCTCTGGCGTCTTTGCTAGCATCTTCTGCTGAGCATTGTCAGCAGAACAAACAGGGAACCTGCCATCGTGACTCAGTGCGGTACGGATCCTGAGAGAATTTCCCGCAAAAGGCAGGGTTCCGGTGTCGAGTCCTGGTCCGTCACACAGTTTTAGTCTGCCAGTAAGTTTCAGATAGACAGTGATACATCAGACTTGAACTTGTTGTAGCACATCAACGAAAGCTGACGAAATCAGCGACTGTACAACAGTGCTTGGCACCGGACATCTAATATATACGTATCAAAAAAAGTTTTGCATCACCCCGGTCCCCAGATCTACTAAGACAGACGCTGACTGTGGATATTGTATCACCGACACAGTCCATTTTACTACATATACAACTACTTGATTACTCTGCTATTCACAACACAGTGCCTGGCAGAGGGTTCAATGAACCACCTTCAAGCTGTCTCTCTACCGTTCCACTCTCGAACGGCACGCTGGAAAAACGAACACTTAAATTTTTCTGTGCGAGCCCTGATTTCTCTTATTTTGTCATGATGATCATTTCTCCCTATCTAGGTGGGTGCCAACAGAATGTTTTAGTAATCGGAGGAGAAAACTGGTGATTGAAATTTCATGAGAAGATCCCGTCGCAACGAAAAACGCCTGTGTTTACAGATTGCCATTCCAATCCACGTATCATGTCTGTGGCACTATCTCCCCTATTTAGCAATAATGCAAAACGAGCCGCCCTTCTTTGCACTTTTTCGATTTCATCTGTCAGTCCCACCTGATGCGGATCCCACACCGCACAGAAATACTCTAGAATGGGGCGGATAAGCGTGGTGTAAGCAGTCTCTTTAGCAGACCTGTTGCACCTTCTAAGTGTTTTACCAATAAATCGCAGTGTTTGGTTTGCTCTACCCACAACATTATATATGTGGTCGTTCCGATTTAGGGTATTTGTAATTATAATCCCTACCGCGCGGGATTAGCCGAGCAGTCTGGGCGCTGCAGTCATGGACTGTGAAGTTGATCCCGGCGGTGGTTCGAGTCCTCCCTCGGGCTTGGCTGTGTGTGTTCGTCCTTAGGATAATTCAAGTTAAGTAGTGTGTAAGCTTAGGGACTGATGACCTTAGCAGTTAAGTCCCATAAGATTTCACAAACCCCTTTGAACATTTTTGAATTATAATCCCTAAGACTGTTCAGAGATGTCACTAAACTCGCCCAAAGATGTAAACAACCATGCATGAACAGTGCCTATTAGAAGGAGGGAGTCCGACAGCCGATCCGTTCCAGTCATTTCACCAGGAAGGAGGTACACGGCTCGTGTCGTCTGTAGTTTAACCATGCCTAGACGGTCAACACCGCGGTTCGATCGCGTCCGCATTGTTACTTTGTGCCAGGAAGGGCTCTCAACAAGGGAAGTGTCCAGGCGTCTCTGAGTGAACCAAAGCGATGTTGTTCGGACATGGGGGAGATACAGAGAAACAGGAACTGTCGATGACATGCCTCGCTCAGGCCACCCAAACGCTACTACTGCAGGGGATGACCGCTACCTACGGAGTATGGCTCGGAGGAACCCTGATAGCAACGCCACCATGTTGAGTAAGGCTTCTCGTACAACCACAGGACGTCGTGTTACGACTCAGACTTTGCGCAGTAGGCTGCATGATGCGCAACTTCACTCCGACGTCCATGGCGAGGTCTATCTTTGCAACCACGACACCATGCAGCCCTGTACAGATCGGCCCAACAACATGCCGAGTGGACTGTTCAGGATTGGCATCACGTTCTCTTCACCGATGAGTGTCGTCTATGTGTTCAACCAGACAATCGTCAGAGACGTGTTTGGAGGCAACCCAGTCAGACTGAACGCCTTAGACACACTGTCCAGCGAGTGCAGCAAGGCAGAGGTTCCCTTGCTGTTTTGGGGTGGTATTATGAGGAGCCGACGTATGCCGCTGGCGATGATGGAAGGCGCCGTAACGTCTGTACGATACGTGAATGCCATCCTCCGACCGATAGTGCAACCATATCGGCAGCATATTGGCGAGGCATTCGTCTTCATGGACGACAATTCGCGCCCCCATCGTGCATATGTTGTTATCCTGATTTCCATCAGGATAACGAAATCGCTCGACTAGAGTGGCCAGCGTGTTGTCCACACATTAACCCTATCGAACATGCCTGAGGTAAATTGGAAAGGGCTGTTTATGGTCGACGTGACCCAACAACCACTCTGAGGGGTCTACACCGAATCGCCGTTGAGGAGTGAGGCAATCTGGACTAACAGTGCCTTGATGAACTTGTGGATAGTTTGCCACAACGAATACAGGTATGCATCAATGCAAGAGGACGTGCTACTAGGTACTAGAGGCATCGTTGTGTACAGCGATCTAGACCACCACCTCTGAATATCTCGCTGTATAGTGGTACAACAAGCAATGTGTGATTTTCATGAGCAATAAAAATGGCGGAAATGATGTTTATCTTGATCTCTATTCAGTTTTCAGTACAGGTTCTGGAACTCTCTGAACTGAGCTGATGCAAAACAATTTTTTATTTGTTCTGAACAAGGAGTATTTTTATGTGTATTTAGACTCTCAATAAAATTACTTTGTGAGTGGCAGATTGCAGTGGTGGGGGTAGTGTTGATGGCTTGCAGCCAGCCACACATCACAAGGTGCTGTATGTAGTTTGCAAAGAGGCAACAGTGGGCATGTGGAGTTTAAGAAAGAGCTACAGTTGGATGGCGGCTGGCACCTACCACACGACTTACTGAGCTGTCCATCAGAAAGTAATTAAAACTGGAGTATAGTAACTTGCACTAAGTGTAATAACTTACACTACCCTCTGTAACAACATGACCTACTGTAAGGTAAATGTTACAATGTGCCTGATAGAAAACAATGTCAAGTCAGTGATATTCATGGTAGCTGAACATAAGGAAAACAATATGCTGTGAATCTATAATAAAGGTACTGCACTATAAGGCATTTCCCTTTGAAATAGCTCTAAAACCTTCTTGTACAAAAATTGCTGAAAAAGTTGTAACAACTGACTCTCTTCTACCATGAGATGTGGTTGAAATTAGAGCCTAGTGAGATGAGGACTAAATTCCAAATAAATATGTGTTAACTCCCACGATATTTCATTCTGAAGTCATTGGTGGCTGATACCCATATATTACAATAAATCGCCTTCGTGGACCAATGTTTAGTGAAACATTTTTTCTTCTGTTATCTTATCAGTTTTCATTATTAATTTTGATGCGTAGTTTACAATTTAAGTTTCAATTTTCTGTGTTGCACCTGCCAGAATGTATCAAAGTTTTCTGTAGCATGCTGAACAGAAGCTCTTACTACTTGTCTGTACTGTCTCAGTTTAAAATAAAGTGGGAGGGATAGACACTAGGATATGGTATTACAGAGGTGGTGGGGACTTTCCAGTTACTTCCGTTTACTGCTCATTGCATAGCCATGGTGGTATAGTGGAGACAGCAAAAGATTCTAGCTTCGGTGGTCCCTTGCTCAGTCTCAGGTGGGGGTGAGAATATTTCCTCCTCCTAATGCCTCCTGGACGGGCCACCACTCACTCAGACTGCTATCAAATGACTGCCAGTGATCTTTCCTTTGGTTAAACGGTAGCTAGGATGGTGGGTCTAGCACCCTGTGCCTCCTAGTGCTGCGTTAAAGAAATGCTTCGCTTAACTTTCAGTCAAACCAAAAGCCTGATGGCGGGCTTGAGCAAGGACTGTTACTGTTCATAGCAGCGTCACTGTGATGTTTTCCATTCCCTAAGCTATGTGACAGAATGGTTATTACATGTCAGTTTGTATTCCAGGGAATGAACGCTACTTTAGCTGCTATGCAGTTCAGGGAAGAGAGCTTAAATATACCTCGTTCCACTACCGTCGTTACGATTTTGAGTGTCAAGCAAGTTAATATTAGCATCTCTTTCTATACTCAATTCTAGAACCAGGCAACGTCCTCGTCCTTCCTCTAATGATATTCTCAAGATGCAATTGATGGGAAGCTGTTCTGCTGTCTTAATCAGTTTTCAGCTTAAACTTTTGTTACAGTACGTGTAGGCATGTGGAGAGAATTTTATTTTGATTAAATTCTGTAAGTGACACAGAGGGCAGGAACAGTAGAGATTTAAGTACCACTGACATCTAGGTTGTTAAGAACGAAATTATAGCTCACTTGGTGAAGGCTGAGAGAATAAATCTGCAAGGACTTCGTTGAGTAAACCATCTTCACCTTTCCTAAAGTGAGTTAAGTTACGCACTCAGTCAAATGGTTGGACAGGGATTGAACCCCACATCTGTCATAGGAGTGAGCTACATAATGCAGTGATTAAGGCACTGGAGACGCCTTCAGGAGGCTAGCAGCAGATCTCTCATCCAACAATTCTGACTTATGGTTCCCGTCGACTCAGAGATCGGTTGAGCTAAATGCTGGGATGGTTTGTTCGGAAAGGACAAGGGCAGTCTATTTGCCCATCGATTCCGAATCCAAGCTTTGGCCCCGACTCTAATGACCAAATAGAAAGCATAATTCCTTTCTTGTTCCTTCCTTTGAATGAAAATTCGGTATCTTAACCACTGTGCCAAATGACAAGGTAGTTGCAGTGGAATGTGTGGTGTCACCGCCAGACACCACACTTGCTAGGTGGTAGCCTTTAAATCGGCCGCGGTCCGTTAGTATACGTCGGACCCGCATGTCGCCACTATCAGTGATTGCAGACCGAGCGCCGCCACACGGCAGGTCTAGAGAGACTTCCTAGCACTCGCCCCAGTTGGACAACCGACTTCTCTAGCGATGGTTCACTGACAAAATACGCTCTCATTTGCCGAGACGATAGTTAGCATAGCCTTCAGCTACGTCATTTGCTACGACCTAGCAAGGCGCCATTGCCAGTTACTGTTGAGATTATGAATAATGTACCATCAAGAGCGATGTTCACCATTTATGGATTAAAGTTAAGTATTCCAGTAGCAACGTACGTTTTTTGCTAATTTCCTTGAGCTGTTCCAGATCTCACGCCAGTCTGCGTGAGCTAAAACGCGTGCCTTTCGGCTTCCTCTAGTATACCAGGTTGGCTCTCTTGCCAACCCACAACAGAATGTACATTTAGGCACGGCTCACAGTGAAGCAATACGATAACCAGTGCGATACGCGAAGGGATTTGTGATATGATATAGAAGCAACCTGCATTGATGGAGCATGCAGAAACGTGGCTGAGGGATTTAACTGGTTCACAGGTGGATGACAGCGATACGGCATCGAAACGTTTCTCTGTCATATTGCCTGGCGAAATATAGACTGAAGATTGCTCCACACAACTTGTGCGCGGGAAATTTCAAGTCAAGCGACGTGTCTAAAAAATGTTTTATGTAGATGAAGCAAAGTAATATCCATTTTTGTAATTATTTTAATACACTCCTGGAAATTGAAATAAGAACACCGTGAATTCATTGTCCCAGGAAGGGGAAACTTTATTGACACATTCCTGGGGTCAGATACATCACATGATCACACTGACAGAACCACAGGCACATAGACACAGGCAACAGAGCATGCACAATGTCGGCACTAGTACAGTGTATATCCACCTTTCGCAGCAATGCAGGCTGCTATTCTCCCATGCAGACGATCGTAGAGATGCTGGATGTAGTCCTGTGGAACGGCTTGCCATGCCATTTCCACCTGGCGCCTCAGTTGGACCAGCGTTCGTGCTGGACGTGCAGACCGCGTGAGACGACGCTTCATCCAGTCCCAAACATGCTCAATGGGGGACAGATCCGGAGATCTTGCTGGCCAGGGTAGTTGACTTACACCTTCTAGAGCACGTTGGGTGGCATGGGATACATGCGGACGTGCATTGTCCTGTTGGAACAGCAAGTTCCCTTGCCGGTCTAGGAATGGTAGAACGATGGGTTCGATGACGGTTTGGATGTACCGTGCACTATTCAGTGTCCCCTCGACGATCACCAATGGTGTACGGCCAGTGTAGGAGATCGCTCCCCACACCATGATGCCGGGTGTTGGCCCTGTGTGCCTCGGTCGTATGCAGTCCTGATTGTGGCGCTCACCTGCACGGCGCCAAACACGCATACGACCATCATTGGCACCAAGGCAGAAGCGACTCTCATCGCTGAAGACGACACGTCTCCATTCGTCCCTCCATTCACGCCTGTCGCGACACCACTAGAGGCGGGCTGCACGATGTTGGGGCGTGAGCGGAAGACGGCCTAACGGTGTGCGGGACCGTAGCCCAGCTTCATGGAGACGGTTGCGAATGGTCCTCGCCGATACCCCAGGAGCAACAGTGTCCCTAATTTGCTGGGAAGTGGCGGTGCGGTACCCTACGGCACTGCGTAGGATCCTACGGTCTTGGCGTGCATCCGTGCGTCGCTGCGGTCCGGTCCCAGGTCGACGGGCACGTGCATCTTCCGCCGACCACTGGCGACAACATCGATGTACTGTGGAGACCTCACGCCCCACGTGTTGAGCAATTCGGCGGTACGTCCACCCGGCCTCCCGCATGCCCACTATACGCCCTCGCTCAAAGTCCGTCAACTGCACATACGGTTCACGTCCACGCTGTCGCGGCATGCTACCAGTGTTAAAGACTGCGATGGAGCTCCGTATGCCACGGCAAACTGGCTGACACTGACGGCGGCGGTGCACAAATGATGCGCAGCTAGCGCCATTCGACGGCCAACACCGCGGTTCCTGGTGTGTCCGCTGTGCCGTGCGTGTGATCATTGCTTGTACAGCCCTCTCGCAGTGTCCGGAGCAAGTATGGTGGGTCTGACACACCGGTGTCAATGTGTTCTTTTTTCCATTTTCAGGAGTGTAGTAAAACTTTTATTTCGGCGTAAAAAATTGAAAACCACTATTTTGGGATCCGTACATGTTCTGCTCTATGCAGTCTTTCTCATTCGTTTTTGAGGAAACAATCTGACAAAAAAAAAAAAAGATTTTTCTACATCCTATAATTTGGCATCACAGCCTGATAATGAACAGGTTTTCTTTCCTTGTTGTCCATAATTATTGTGATAAGTAATCCAGTGGGAGTATTTTTAAAGTCTCAAGGGAAGAATGTAGTCGCTGGTCAGTTTACGTTTGGTGCGTTTTAGGTCGTAGCTTGCTGCATACGAAATATAGCTATTTTATCGAAATTGTTTTTGATAGTGCAAGGAGAGCGATACCTCTTTACATTATCGAGAAGATATGTGAGATATATTGGAGGTTGCACATGATGAGATTGACAGCTGAGAGCAACAAGCGACACTATTGCCACATGCTATGCAGAATGTGGAATTCCCTCATGTTTATACAATGAAGACTTTCACGACCGGATGGTACTGTTGTTGATAATTCTTCCGGGTTATATGGCCGTGGTCCATGGAATACTTCTATTTCTAACGTTTCGTCCAATACTACGTTGGACATCCTCAGAGGTATGGCTGGTCCTGTTGAGTCCTGCCAACTCTCAACAGGACCAGCCATACCTCTGAGGACGTCCAAAGTAGTATTGGACGAAACGTTAGGAATAGAAGTATCTCTCATGTTTCTCTTTTTCATAAGCTGCCGATTCAAGGCTGGAAATGAAAAGACACCGGGAGCTGATGATGCTGATAGGTTGTTTTGTCAGCCTATGCTACCTGGATTCAGGAAAATTTGTGACAGGCCTTAAAGTGTCCTGAAAACTAAATGCCTGTTACCTCTGGATGAGCAGCTGGACGAAGTAGAGAAGGACTTATCGGGATTTTCCTTATCTTCATAGGCCTCCTCCATTTTTTCAAACACGTTGTCTGTCCCTAGACAGACTTCACCTCCCACTGCTACGCCACTGATGGCGGCTGACTTCACTTCAAGTCTAGCAACATTTCTTCTGAATATTCAAGCTGAACCACATACTACTTTGCGAAATTGAACAGTTCATGAAATACTATCCTAAGTTTACGTGATTTCCCTAAATCACTTCAGGCAAATGCCGGGATGGTTCCTTTGAAAGGGCACGGCCGATTTCCTTCCCCAAACTTCTCTCACCCGAGCTTGCGCTCCGTCTCTAATGACCTCGTTGTCGACGGGACGTTAAACACTAATCTCCTCCTCCTCCTCCTAAGTTTACTAATTTGTAACCGTTATTTATATACGTTGAATAAAGTACCATACAACGTGGTACTACAAAAATATCCATCATGATGTTTTAACGACATTTAAGCACTTTCACTAACTTACCTTATTGTAATGACTAGCACCTCAGCAGGAAAAACAGCAAGTCGAAACTTTGTCTCCTGCTTTGTCAGAGTAGCTGACACTAGTTGCTCCTAAAAATGGAAACTGTCTGCACTCATTCTGTAGAATTTGTGGAATTTTTGGCACTGAGAAACCTTACGAGAAATCACAACGGAACTATGTTTGGTATTTATGGGACTGTAAGAGTGCACCCAGTACTTTTGCTCCTTTTTCAGTGTTTTGAACATTAAGTAAGAATAACTGTGGAAATGAAAGCCTGAGTGAGGCTTGGACCCATGATCGGATAGCAGAATATGCTTTGTTCAGTCGTGTCTTCGTCACGTGCTCATAAACATTGTGTGAAATGTATGTACAACCTCCACGATTTGCTTCGAAAGAATGAGTGTTGACATGACGAAAGGTATCACAAAAGTTAGTACAAGGTGTGCCAGAAACACCATTGTATCTGAAATGTGGAACTTCTGTCTCTTCGTTGGTTGGATTTTTGTGTCGCAGTATCGGCCTTAGTTCTTTTAGTATTCTTGCTCTCTGTGATTGAAAAACTACATTATGCAATTATTGGGCGAGCTTCACAAGACACACACATCAAAAAAAGCTATGAAATGACAGAATTGCATGCATGACCGTCGGTGTTCGAGGCTGCATCAAACCAGGAGACAAAAGATGGCGTATGCAGGAAGACGATACACACTGTAAACAAGTAGAACCAGCATACAACCAAAGACAACACACTCAAGACGTTATCGATAGTGAAAGTGTGTGAGCAAGTTGTTTGACCAAGTGAGGAGAATTCCAGGTAGAATTTAAGCAAGAACTTGGGACTCTATTTTTAAAGTGACATGCAAATTTAACGCCTACAGCTTCCTTAAGCAAACTATCCCAATAATTGATAGTGCAAGTCAGGACCTCTGTGCCGTTATATTAAACACATAAAAAATGTTTTGCACCACCTCAGTTCAGAGATTTCCCGAACCTGTACAGAAAATTGGATTGAGATCAACATAAACATCATTTCCGCCCTGTTTATTGCTCATGAAAACCACACATTGCATGTTGCACCACCACACAGTGAGACCTTCAGTGGTGGTGGACCAGATTGCGGTGCATAGCGGTACCTCTAATACCTAGTAGCAAGACCTCTTGCATTGATGCATGCCTGTACTCGTCGTGGAATACTATCCACAAATTCATCAAGGCACTGTTGGTCCAGATTGTCCCACTCCTCAATGGCGTTTGGACGTAGATCCCTTGAGTGGTTGTCGCGTCACGTCGGCCATGAACAGCCCTTTTCAATCTATCCCAGGCATGTTCGATAGGGTTCATGTATGGAGAAGACGCTGGCCGCTCTAGTTGAAAGATTTCGTTGTCCTGAAGGAAATCATTCACAAGATGTGCACGATGGGGACGCGAATTGTCGTCCATGAAGACGAATGTCTCGGCAGTATGTTGCCGATATAGTTAAACTATCGATCGGTGGATGGCATTCACGTATCGTACAGCCGTTACGACGCCTTCCATGATCGCCAGCGGCATACGTCAGCCCCACATAATACCACCCCAAAACTACAGGGAACCTCCACCCTGCTGCACTCGCTGGACAGTGTGTCCACGCCGTTCAACCAGATGGGTTGCCTCGAGACATGCCTCCGACGATTGTCTGGTTGAAGGCATATGCTACACTCATCGGTGAAGAGAACGTGATGCCAATCCCGAGCAGTCTATTCGGCATGTTTTGGGACCCATCTGTACCGCGGTGCATGGTGTCGTGGTTGCAAAGATGGACCTCGCCATGGACGCTGGGAGTGAAGTTGCGCATCATGCAGCCTATTGCGCACAGTTTGATTCGTAACACGACGTCCTGTGGCTGTACGAAAAGCCTTACTCAACATGGTGGCGTTGCTACCAGTGCTCCTCGAGCTATAATTCATAGGTAGCGGTCATCCACCGCAGTAATAGCCTTTGGGTGACACGAGCGACGCATGTCTTCGATAGTTCCTGTCTCTCTCTGTGTCTCCTCCATGTCCGAACAATATCGCTTTGGTTCACTCCGAGACGCCTGGACACTTCCCTTGTTGAGAGCCCTTCCTGGCACAAAGTAACAATGCGGACGCGATCGAATCGCGGTACTGATCGTCTAAGCATGGTTGAACTACAGACAACACGAGCCGTGTACCTCCTTCCTGGTGAAATGACTGGAACTGATCGGCTGTCGGACTCCCTCCATCTAATAGACACTGCTCATGCATGGTTGTTCACATCTTTGGGCGGGTTTAATGACATCTCTGAACAGTCAAAGGGACAGTGTCTGTGATACAATATCTACAGTCAACGTCTATCCTTAGGAGTTCTGGGAACTGGGGTGACGTAAAACTTTTTTTGATGTATGTAGAACTCTCCGTGTTGAAAATTCCTCTTCTTGAAGTTACATGGCGGCTTCATCATTATTTCGTAGTGCAAGTCTACAATGAACAAACAACAATGTTTGGACAATAACGATAAACTGGATGGTAATCTCAAGTCTGAAACCATATTTGTTAGTGACGAAAGCAGTGGTAAAGTTGTTTCCGTTGCATTATAAGAAGGTGAGAAATTAGGCTCAGAAATGCGCAGAGTACCTAGGTTTGTTGGAAACGGGTAAAGGAGTCGATGCGTGGTAGCATGTTTTAAGTTCAGAGGAGCTCCTATATTTCTGATGAAGATGATGGTGCCACAAAGGAATCCAGAGTTTGAAAACCTCTAGTCTAATATTTAAAGCCACCAGATGGTATGGAAGGTAGAATTGCTGTAGCACGTGGGGTCACGTGCTTACTTGGTCGCGGGGTAGGTCATCGCTAACCGGTCGGTGTTTCTCACATTAGTGAAGTGTAATTTTTTCTTGGAAGTGTGCGGACTGCTTTCCGAGAGTGAGTTTTGTGGCACGAAATACGAGTATGTGTTGGAACTGTTTAGTCATTACGCTTCCAGAATGTGTTTTCGGGCATTTGATACGGAGTTTGGGTACACTGCACAGAAAATGAAAATTCCAGATCAGGAAATAGTAGGGGACGGGAGTTCGATAGAAGATTCAAGGATTGTTCCAGGCTGGAGATGGTTGCAGATGGGAAAAGATTTAAGCTTTGTATGTTTTTCGATACCACACGGGAGCACAGAGTCCGAGTAAGAAATCAAGAAATCTGCTTTCCATTATGACGAAAGGGTCGACAGAAAAATCAAAATTCAATACCGTGTATGTACTTGGAACTGTGAGAAAAGAACATTCATTTGATGAGTACAGAAAAGGAAGAAAAAATTGCATTTGAAAAATCAGACAAGTATTTTGTATTGACAGTGTTTGAAAGAAACAAATGCTTGTTATGAAAATACTGAAAATAATTTTATTTTTTGTTTCAAACTTACTTTCTATGACACTGGTCTAAAACATCAATAAAAAACGATTCCCCTGTGGTTAATGCGAGTGCTCACGGTATATTGGGATCCATTTCGAATCGTGGTCTGACACAAATGGTAAATTGTCGATAGTGTACAGTACGTTGCAAGTTTGGTATATATGAACCGTTTTACTTATATAGTTCCGTGTCATTGTATCTTTATTGATTTCAAATCCATCGATCCATACACTTCGTTTCAGTGCATTTATTAAAAGTTACATATTAGCAAATTACATTTTAATAAGTAGCATTACATAAAAAATTTAGCTGTTACTGTTCTGCGTATCGGAGAACCACTTCTAACAGTGAGTGTATTAATACTCTTTCATAAACAGGAACACTTGCTCATAAGATTGTAGTGCTAATCATGAGTCCACGTAAAGTTTGACTCCAGGGGTGCCTAAACGGTACTGAACAGCATTCACAGTCTGCCTGAGCATTGTGTGACTCCTTCCAGAAGAAAGAAAGGATGGTCTTTGAATCTGTTCATCAGAAACGAGTTTCCCCTGCTACATCGCACCAACCTTTTCGTATGCTGGCAGGACGTACTTGATGCGTGAAATGAATTCAGGGTTGGATACGATTTGTCTGAAAAATGTATCATCGCGTTGGCTGTTGTTGACGGCTTCCTCGGCGTCCTTGCCCAGGGATTCGGGCGCTAGAATCATGGGTGGCATCACTGACGCCATGCAGAGTGCGTGTGCGGCGAAGTGGTCCATGTCCAGCCGCAGCTGGTGCAGGGGGTAGGCGTCCGCCTGCCGGTGCAGCCCCAGGGCGCGCAGCGTGCCCTGCAGCACGGCGTGGTACTCCGACACCAGGCCCTCCACGTGCTGCTGGTGCACCTCCAGGCTGGCGCTGCTGCCCAGGAAGTGCTGCAGGTCCGCAGCAGGCGAGGACCAGAAGCAGTTCTGTGCCACAGACAAAACAGTACACTTAAATTCCGGAATGAGTCTCCACGCTGCAGCAGAGTGTGCGCTGATACAAAACTTACTGGGGGCTATAACTGTGTGCTGGGTGGCGTCTCGAATAGGAGATATTTTCCTTTCGTGGGCCAGTGTTCTACCAACTGAGCTCGGAAGGTAAGAGATGAGGTACTAGCGGAGGCCGTGCCGTGAGAACGGATGGTGGCACATACTCGGGTAGTTCAGTTGGTAGAACACTTGCTCCAGGGTCGACTCACAGCTTATATCTGGCAGAAAGTTTCAGTAACTTAATCTTCACAACAACATGGCCTGAGGTTTGTAGTGCTTTAAACAAAAGAAACATTTGTCACAGACTTAAATTAAAAATAATCCTCTTCCCTCGATCCTGAATAACGTTTCCAGGTGGCTTTCCATGGCTGTAAGGAAAAGGATAGATCCAAAAAAATCCCTCCCGAATGTTCGCGATTAGGACTACCTGTACCCCACTACCAGCACGCCTGGTGTTCACGGGAAAGTCCCTGACGCAACACTGGGTCATTATTTGAAGAACCAACTTTACCTTTAGGAGTAGGGAACGGACAAAAAACCCAGCTCCTCGTCTGGGCCCTGGAGACCCGTGGGACGTCGACCGGCCGCCACGTCATCCTCTGCCGGGGCCCACGAGAAATACTGACCTTGAAAAGAACTTGCGACGTCACACTAATTGTCTTGTCCGCCACACTTACAGAAAGTTCACCTCCGTGGAGGACCCACGGGAAATAAATTTGTAATTGAAACGTATCCACTAAAGGTCTTACCTTTGTCATGTGCTGTCGAAATTTCGCTTGGATTTAAACGCACAGTCAGGAATCACTGAACTCTGTTGCATATTTAAAAATTAAAGGCCTGAAAGGCAACAGGACAGCAGCCAGAAACGAATAAGTTTTCTAGAAAGTACTCAGAGTGCAAAGGAGACGCCACAGGAAGGGAATTGGTTTGGGCATTGGCCGGGAACGTTACGTAGACTCATGAGGTTTAACGTGAGCTTTCGTGGAGAGCCGTGAGACGCAGCAGTGCGTTGGTGGTGACCATGTACGGTCATACACGAGACCTCTCAGGGCAGAGGCCAAAAGAGCGAATGTGGGAGGGGCGGCGTGGCCTGCCACATGGTAAAAAGTGGAGGCGGCGGCCTCTGAAACGAGAGTTCAGATCAGATAGCTGTCCAGGAGGGACATCTGTACAGGTCACGCCCAGGACCGGGACTTGTTTATTCGCTCTGGGTCTGCTCGCTTTCATCCTTAGCCATGTACCTCCTTCCAGGGATTTCTGGACAATCATGAGAAGTGCACTTTCATTCAGGTCACTTATTCAGCTTTGCTCAGACGAGCATTAAAACTTTTAGTTATTCAGGTCTTGCTTCTTTGGTCGTATATTTCCCGACCGAGTTCCGTAACGCCTTCAAAATATTCAGTTAGCCTTCTGCACGCTGGCTGACTGGATGGACCATTCTCGGGTTCCTATGTGATGAAGTGTCTAGACCCCTCGCTGGACGCAACTCGTCTGAAACAGTAACTTGCTCTTCGACGGAGACGGCTGCTGGCACTTCTAAGATTTGCAGTGTCAGGTGCTGTGACGTACGCGCCACGGCAAGTTCCTCTCGTTGGCGTCGGCCTCTGCCTGGCGGCATCATGTGGCAACGTGTGGAAGGGCAAGTGATGAACACACCGCACTCCCGGTCGTTTTGACGACTTTTCAGACTGTCGACCGGTACTTCTGGTTTAAGTAGATCTTCAGTTGGCATAATGAGATTGAATTAAATTACTGCCAGTCTTCCTGGTAAGGAAAAAATCCTAGGCACTACCTGGAGCCGAACCGAGGTCTTCCCGCATACCAACCATCTACGCTGATCATTCGGCTAGGAGGTGGGCTAACAACAAGAAAGAAAAAGTATTCAAACAGTTAAGAATACAATAAACAATAATGTTCCTCAAATAAAATATTTCCAATCGCCCTGCTCCAATGAATGTTTTTGAGACGCATCCTTGGTTATTAGAGCGAATGATAGAACTTCTCTTTTAGCTTCCATGATTCTGGATATGGGAACTTCTGCTGTAAATTGTTCTCTTATGGATACTATTTCCATACTAATTTCCACTTAGATGTGTTTTTGTTTAGTCGGCCGGAGTGGCCGAGCGGTTCTAGGCACTACAGTCTGGAGCCGCACGACAGCTGCGGTCGCAGGTTCGAATCCTGCCTCGGGCATGGATGTGTGTGATGTCCTTAGGTTAGTTAGGTTTAAGTAGTTCTAAGTTCTGGGGGACTGATGACCTCAAAAGTTAAGTCCCATAGTGCTCAGAGTCATTTGAACCATTTTTTGTTTTTATTTATTTTATTTGGAAATGATTTTGAATGCTTTTACAGTTTAACGTTGAGGCACTTGTGCACTATTATCTAAACTGTATACACCCACAACTTTATTCTGTACCATGAAATTTACCACGTTAGAGAACGCTGTATATAGCAACATGATATCAATTCGGGCGTGTGCTATGTCGATAATTGTGCTTTAAGTCCCTCGAGATGAAGCCACGGAAAGCTTCAAAATCTATTGTAAATAAAACAAACTCAACACAGTGGAAAACTATTTTGAAAACAGCCTTCGTGCTGCACAACTAAAAATTTACTAAGGGCGAGTAGGACTCGCGCACTGAGTGTCCCACACAAACTTAATTGTGTTTATCTAGACAGTTCATACATTCTGAGAATCGAGAATCTCGACCACTTTTGCCTGTTATCGACACTGTCGCTGGAGATTCCAAGATTTTAGAGAATGAAAATCATGCAGGATGCAGGCGACCTTCACTATAAATAATCAGTAGTTCTGCATTCAGACTGACTGGGTCGCAATCGTAAAAAGTCAAATGTCAGGCAAGAAATGACTTTATTGTCCATATGACGTGTTGTGGAATGTATCCATGATCAGATATGCAGGAGCAATCACTGCACGTAAATCTGGCGTTTCAAGTGGTATGTGAAACAAACATTCGCACGCTATCGCTCCTGGATATCTGAGCATGGATAAATTCCGAAATGCGTCATATGAACAATAAAGTCATTCCTTGCCCGATGTGTGACTTTTACCTTTGCGATCCATTCAGCGTGAATGCAGAACTACTCTGATTGTTTTAATTTCAAGTTTAATATCGGATAACAAAAGTTCAAATGGCTCTGAGCACTATGGGACTTAACATCTATGGTCATCAGTCCCCTAGTACTTAGAACTACTTAAACCTAACTAACCTAAGGACATCACACAACACCCAGTCATCGCGAGGCAGAGAAAATCCCTGACCCCGCCGGGAATCGAAGGATAAAAAAAGTCAAAAGAAATATTTTTCATGTGATGTAGTTACAAACTAACAGTTTTCAGATTTCTTCCTTTGGTTCTACTGTAAAACGTTGCCTCTTGCCAAATTTCGTGATCCTAGGCCGACGCGAAATGTCCTATTGGTTTTGATGAGTGAGTTTGCGAGTATCAAAAATGTGACATAAACGACTGTATCTTTTGAGTGCATTGACCTAGAAGCTTCTCTTTCTTCACCACCAAGGGCCCACAGGCCTTAGTATTTGACACAAATTTTAATCTGATACCCGTTCCTGAGAAAAAGGGCTTTTAACAGTCGAACAGACAGACGGATAACAAAGAGATCCTATAAGGCTTTCATTTTTACCAACTGAGCCCTAAAACGCCAGAACTAGAAGAATCCCCTCAAATATTCCCAATTGGGAACTCCTATGCTCCAGCCAAGTCTGGGAAGTATAGCTGAAAGGAAAGTTCGACAGTGGTATCTCAAAAGTTTGATTTTATCCTACCTCTGAAAGACTTGCATAAATTAACTACATTGCTGTTGAATATTAAATGTGTAGTATAAACCTGTCCTTTTTACCGTTTATAGTCCCGTATCTGACGTTTAATACTTTTTTGTGCATCACTTTTATTTTTGTTAGTCCGAGCGCTCTAAAAAATGTTTTAAATCTGTGTCTGTTTTTGAATTCTGATTACCATTGTCCTCGTGTTGAACAAGTGTCTAGACCTGTCTTATATTCTCGAATTAATGGTTTCTGGAGCACGTCAATAATGTTCTGTAACGTGGTGGCGAATCAGGTGTGTTACTCCCATCAACATACGACATTTGTGAGACTGATTATATCAATTACCACGTCGACAAATGTATTCGTTTTCGAGTTACTAATTATTATTAATCTCTTACCTCAACATGGGATGAAACAGCCAACCCATTGCAGATAGATCGCCAGAGACAGCGCACCTCGTGTCCTGCTGCTAATAAGGTGAGTACACCATTCGTTTGTACAATGTTACTTATAATCCATCTTGATTGCAAAATGTTTATTCATATGACCGGTCTCCAACCCAGCAATATATCACCGAGTACCGTCTCGATGTAGTAAACATACTATTTGTATCCTGTGCCATACAAAAATCGCTCCTTTTACGTCGTTCGTATAGCTATCAGCCACCAGACACTCATACATATACTGTTTTTCTGACCCCTCGATTCAGAATATATAGTTGCTGAACATTTCAAAGAAAACTTGAGTTTCATTTCAAATAGATACTCCACTCATACAGCTCTTTACAGGGGGCATTTTGGGCAGCATTTGTCGTTAGGTCTCTTCTGCCACTCAATGGTAGTATGGTAGTTGCTGTTCCTCAAGTTCATGCCATATCTTGTTGGTGGTTTTCTCGAACGCAGGGGACTAGCATTTGCGTTACTGATGACAGAATGTATCGGTAGTTCTGGATTGTCCATTATTTTGTTTAATTGTCTTAAGAGAATGTCTTTACATCTGAGATCTGGTGGGGGGATATGACTTAATCCTGGTAATAAATCGGAGGTAACTTCAATCTAGCCTCGATACGCTGGAAAAATTATACGTTTAAAGCCGGCGTCAGCTATAAAACGTCATCCGAACTTATACTGAATGCTTTCTCAGAATTTTTTTTTAACAATTACTTCATGAGCCCATGGTTGCAAAAGCATACTTGACCCCTTAGCAACAAATAGTGAGTATCGTGACGAATACAGAGATTAGCGACCATAAGGCAGTTGCTACTAGGCTGAATACCGTAACACCTACATCCATCAAAAAGATACGCAAAGTACGTCTATTTAAAAAAGCTGATAAAAATCCTCTTAAGGTCGTTTTAAGAGACAGACATAAATTATTAAGTGATGGTACTGATACCCCTGGTACACAAAACGGGTCAGATCGTTGTTTCAGAAGCAGCCAAAAAAGCAGGCCAAATTTAAAAGAACGCTGGCCAAGTTTCACAGAAGTTCGTAATATAGCGCATACTTCTGTGCGAGATGCTTTTAATAATTTCCATAACGAAACTCTGTCTCGAAATCTGGCAGAAAACTCAAAGAGATTCTGGTCATACATAAAGCACACCAGTGGCAAGACACAGTCAGTACCTTCTTTGCGCGATAACAACGGTGAAGTTACTGATGACAGTGCTACTAAAGCAGAGTTATTAAACACGATTTTCCGAAACTCTTTCACCAAAGAAGAAGAAGTAAATATTCCTGAATTCCGATCAGGAACAACTGCCAAGGTGAGAAATATAGTATCCTCGGTGTCGCAAAGCAGCTCACATCGCTTAATAAAGTCAAGGTTTCCGGTCCAGATATTATGCCTGTGAGGTTCCCCTCAGAGCATGCTGATACAATAGCTCCATATTCAGCGATTATATACAACCGCTTGTTCACAGAAAGATCCGTACCTAAAGACTGGAAAATTGCTTAAGTCACACCAATACCCAAAAAGGGAAGCAGGAGTAATCCATTGAATTACAGGCCCATATCACTAACGTCGATTTGCAGTAAGGTTTTGGAACATATACTGTATTCGATCATTATGAAGTACCTCGAAGAATACGATTTAGTGACTCACAGTCAGCATGGATTCAGAAAATATCGTTTTCGCGAAACATAACTAGCTCTTTATACTTTATACTGAAGTAACGAGTGCTATCTACAGGGGATGTCAAATTGATTCCATATTTTTAGATTTCCAGAAGCCTTTCGACACCGTTCCTCACAAGCGTCTTCTAACCAAATTGTGTGCCTATGGAATATCGCCTCATTTGTGTGACTGGATTCGTGATTTCCTGTCTCGAAGGTCACAGTTCGTAGTAATAGCCAGAAAGTCATGGAGTAAAACAGAAGTTCCCCAAGGAAGTGTTATAGGTCCTGTATTGTTCCTGATCTGTATTAACGATATAGGAGAAAATCTTAGTAGCCGTCTTGTAAAGTAATCAAATGACTAAAACGAATTGAAAAATGATTTGGATAAGATATCTGTATGGTGCGAAAAGTGGCAATTGACCCTGACGAAAGAAAAGTGTGAAGCTATTCACATGAGTATTAAAAGAAATCCACTAAATTTCCATTACGCGATAAGGCATACAAATCTGAAGGCTGTAAATTCAACTAAATAATTAGGGAGTACTATCACAAATAACCTAAATTGGAACGATCATGTCGATAATGTTGTGGATAGAGCAAACCAAAGACTGTGATTCGTTGGCAGAACACTTAGGAGGTGCAACAGGTCTACTACAGAGACTGCTTACACCACGCTTGTCCGCCCTGCTCTGGAGTCCTGCTGTGCGGTGTGGGATCCGCATCAGGTGGGACTGACGGATGACATCGAAAAAGTACAAAGAAGGGTGGCTCGTTTTGGATTATCACGAAATAGGGGAGAATGTGCCACAGACATGCTACGTGATTTGGAGCGGCAATCATTAAAACAAAGGCGTTTTTCATTGCGACGGGATCTTCTCATGAAATTTCAGTCATCACTTTTCTCCTCCGATTGCGAAAACATTCTGTCGGTACTCACCTACTTAGGGAGATAAAATAAGAGAAATTAGGGCTCGCACAGAAAAATGTAAGTGCTCGTTTTTTCCGCGCGCCGTTCGAGAATGGAACGGTAGAGAGACAGCTTGAAGGTGGCTCACTGAACCCTCTGTCAGGCTCTTTATTGTGAATAGGAGAGTAATCATGTAGCTGTAGATGTAAACGGTATGTACACTGATCTACGTTTCGACACCTATTAGGGGTGCCCTCATCAGAATAAATGTTGCAAAATCATGAAATTACATTGCTAAAACGCAATAGTCAGAATTTTGAACAGCTATGCTCCTGTCAAAAGTAAAGAATAACGCTGTAGCCTTTTCTAAATGTGCCCAAATTTTGGCTATTGCTTTTTAATAATGTTATTTTACGATTTAGCAACATTTATTCTGATGAGGGCATCCCTAGTAGGTGTCGAAACATAGGTCAATGTACCTATCGTTTATATGCAACCGGCTGGCTGTTTAATCCTATGTTGAAACTAGTACACAGTTGCTGAATAACAGCCATGTTCATAACTGTATTGGTCTCTTAGATGCTTAGCACAAACTGTTAATATACTCCGCCAAGAGTGGCACTACTTTTTGTTCATGTTAGAATGTCTGGGTCCATGAGTCACTGGGCAGAAATGGTGTACGCTCTCTCTGGCGAGGCAGTGATAGATCGCGGCTCTGAGCCGTGTCGGGAAGCTGGCTGTGAGCTGAGGTCAGTGGGCGCGAGGCGGTAGGCGTCAGCCGCGGAGGTGTCGTTCAGAGAGCAAGCGGGGCGTTTCGGAAGTTGTGGCCTGCCAGTGTGAAGTGTCAGATGTAGCTGATTATTCTGACGTTTTGGACACGGCACGTTAATACGTGACCCGCATGTTAATCTGATTAGTATGTTCCTAGACGGATAATTTTCTATTGGGCCCTGTAAGCTGGTGGTTTTGCTACTTCTGCACTTGATTAGCCAGAACTGTTTTAGTTAGCTGCAAATGTTGTTAACTTGTTTCTTGGAACAGGTTTGTAGAATATTAAAGCTGTCAGCGACACAAGCGAGACGAACGTCAATCTGATGTTGTTAACATTTTGTATCTTGTATCTAATGTTGACATGTTTCGGGCAAACCTTGAGTGATGCCTAATTTTTATGTAAGCTATAGGCACGGATGATGATTCATTATTCAGTCAAAATTATGAAGTAACGATTTGGTATGTGTAATGGAACTACATGGGTGTTTAACAGTAGCCAGCTTTGAGCAAGAGTATCTGGGATCCAAACCCGGAACCGTCGACATTCATTATCTAAGGGAAGTTAGGTGTTTTAAAAGTTTCTTTTGTAACACCGTGTTATATAGTTGTCGGTTTTCGTAATCATTGTGACATTGTTTTAAATTTTGGTTTCACTACCATTAAGATGTATTTAAAAAATGCTCTGGTTGTTAATCATGGTGTCTGACAATTGTTAATCTCATTTTAAATTCTTAAGATGCCGAATTAAATTGCTTGTGAGCTTTATATTGTAAGTATGCTGTTTAGGTTTTTATGTTCATAATTCCACGTAGTGCTCTGTGTGAAAACCGCTGACTACGCTGTGTGCAGTCTGTGGCTGGCTGGACTCATTGTTGGAATATTCGACAGCGTAGCGTTGGGCAGTTGGATGTGAACAGCGCGTAGCGTTGGGCAGTTTGAGATGAGCTGCCAGCAGTGGTGCATGTGGAGAGAGAGATGCCAGAGTTTTGAGAGGTCACCATGGGCGGACGATCTGGACGTGTGTCCGTCAGAAAGAGGAAATTTGTTAATTGAATGTCATATATATATATATATATATATATATATATATATATATATATATATATATATATATATATATATTAAAATAAGAACACCGTGAATTCATTGTCCCAGGAAGGGGAAACTTTATTGACACATTCCTGGGGTCAGATACATCACATGATCACACTGACAGAACCACAGGCACATAGACACAGGCAACAGAGCATGCACAATGTCGGCACTAGTACAGTGTATATCCACCTTTCGCAGCAATGCAGGCTGCTATTCTCCCATGGAGACGATCGTAGAGATGCTGGATGTAGTCCTGTGGAACGGCTTGCCATGCCATTTACACCTGGCGCCTCAGTTGGACCAGCGTTCGTGCTGGACGTGCAGACCGCGTGAGACGACGCTTCATCCAGTCCCAAACATGCTCAATGGGGGACAGATCCGGAGATCTTGCTGGCCAGGGTAGTTGACTTACACCTTCTAGAGCACGTTGGGTGGCACGGGATACATGCGGACGTGCATTGTCCTGTTGGAACAGCAACTTCCCTTGCCGGTCTAGGAATGGTAGAACGAGGGGTCGATGACGGTTTAGATGTACCGTGCACTATTCAGTGTCCCCTCGACGATCACCAGAGGTGTACGGCCAGTGTAGAAGATCGCTCCCCACACCATGATGCCGGGTGTTGGCCCTGTGTGCCTCGGTCGTATGCAGTCCTGATTGTGGCGCTCACCTGCACGACGCCAAACACACATACGACCATCATTGGCACCAAGGCAGAAGCGACTCTCATCGCTGAAGACGACACGTCTCCATTCGTCCCTCCATTCACGCCCGTCGCGACACCACTGGAGGCGGGCTGCACGATGTTGGGGCGTGAGCGGAAGACGGCCTAACGGTGTGCGGGACCGTAGCCCAGCTTCATGGAGACGGTTGCGAATGGTCCTCGCCGATACCCCAGGAGCAACAGTGTCCCTAATTTGCTGGGAAGTGGCGGTGCGGTCCCCTACGGCACTGCGTAGGATCCTACGGTCTTGGCGTGCATCCGTGCGTCGCTGCGGTCTGGTCCCAGGTAGACGGGCACGTGCACCTTCCGCCGACCACTGGCGACAACATCGATGTACTGTGGAGACCTCACGCCCCACGTGTTGAGCAATTCGGCGGTACGTCCACCCTGCCTCCCGCATGCCCACTATACGCCCTCGCTCAAAGTCCGTCAACTGCACATACGGTTCACGTCCACGCTGTCGCGGCATGCTACCAGTGTTAAAGACTGCGATGGAGCTCCGTATGCCACGGCAAACTGGCTGACACTGACGGCGGCGGTGCACAAATGCTGCGCAGCTAGCGCCATTCGACGGCCAACACCGCGGTTCCTGGTGTGTCCGCTGTGCCGTGCGTGTGTTCATTGCTTGTACAGCCCTCTCGCAGTGTCCGGAGCAAGTATGGTGGGTCTGACACACCGGTGTCAATGTGTTCTTTTTTCCATTTCCAGGAGTGTATATATATATATATATATATATCACGAGTTTTGAACACTATTCAGGTAAATACATACATACATACACACACACACACACACACATATATATATATATATATATATATATATATATATATATATATATATCACAACTTTTGAACACTATTCAGGTAAATACATTGAAATACATTGTTTGTTCTCTATCAAAATCTTTCATTTGCTAAGCATGCCTATCAGTAGTTAATGCCTTCAGTAGTTAGAGTCTTTTATTTAGCTGGCAGTATTGGCGCTCGCTGTACTGCATTGTTAATTTTCTGAGGGGAAGTTTCAACTTTTACTGTTGTTCATGTGTGATTTGTTTCTGTGTACGGACATATTGTGTCTTTAAGCTCTTAGTTACTTGAGCTGAAGTTAAATTTCGAGACTGAAAAGTTTTTTGCTGAGATACTCTAAAGAGCGACCTGTTCATGTTATTGTAATTTTTTACGTATTTCAGAAGTTCTTATTTATACAAATGTAAAACCTTCAATCCTGTCTACTGTCCAGAGATGGTACAAACTGCCGGCCGTGATGGCCGACCGGTTCTAGGCGCTTCAGTCGGGAGCCGGCGACTGCTACGGCCGCAGGTTCGAATCCTGCCTCGGGCATGGATGTGTGTGATGTCCTTAGATTAGTTAGGTTTAAGTAGTTCTAAGTTCTAGGGGACTGATGACCTAAGATGTTGAGTCCCATAGTGCTTAGAGCCATTTGATGGTACCAACTGCACCATATTTCTCAAACATGTTAGACACTTCACAAACATTGAAGTGAACACAGTACTTTGATTATTATTCACTCGTTATACTCGCGCGTTTCTTCTGCCCTCGATATTATTTTTGCATTCGTTAATTTTTGACAATTCTGAACACACGCTCACAACTGTGATCGCATGAAATTCGCTGTCGCCTCCGGGCTTATTTTCTATTTATGCCCCCCCTGTGACAGTCGCCACTCTTGGACTGCCACGCTGTGGTCCTTTTAGCACGAGCTCTCCACCTCCCTTCCATGCTCTGATCACTTGAACAATACGCAATGTTGTACAATAGTGAAACATCTATTTGGCAAGTGATATTCTAACTAGCACAGTACTTTTATGAACTATTCCTCGTTTCTTCGCTATACTTTTGTAAAGAGAGAATGTCCAGGGGCAAATTCCGATATTAATTTGCTTATTAAATTTAATAAAATCTGTTTTTATGAAAATTATTTTCACAGTCGTTAATTTTTGACAATTCTGAACATACACTCACGACTGTGATCGCATGACATTCGCTGCCGCCTCCTGGCCTATCTTCCCTTTGAGTCACTGTGTGAAGTCGCCACTCTTAGACTGCCGACCGAGGTTTGAATATCTGCCTGGCTTGTAACGTAGCAAGTCATTACGAGATAACATTCATTGCAGTAAGGCATGCAGCCGTGTAGCCCGGTGGCTGCAGGATTGTGTCTTCGCTATGACTCACAGCGCAGCTGACGCTTCTAGCCGTGAGGAAGGTCTCAAATCACATCTAGTACGAACGTAAATTCATATCCCCTACGAATCTAAATAAACTATACTAATTATCATCCGAGTTTGCTCAAAGATGGTATACCATCTTTTGTTCTTAATTAAAGGATCCTGTCAAATTTTCAGGCTCTTATCTCTTATAGTTCCGGAGATTGATAAAATCACTAAAATTTCCAAAAACTGGCACTTGTGTTTCAAAACTCAATTAGGAACAATAGTAGTTTGTCTTTTATTATCATATAAAGTCATAACCAGAAATTTCAGTGTATAAAATCACTTAATTGGATTTTTTAAGCTTTAATTTCTCGGCATTTCGTGGTCTAAAAATCATTCAAAATTACTATCAGCTTATTATTTTGTTGTGTGAATACATGGGAGTGAATGAGAGAGTGTCTGTGGGACATATGAAAAAAGCTTAGTACTATTTTATGTAAAGACTTATGAAAATGAACCGTGGGAAAATAGTGTTGTAACCACGAAGCTGATGACGTATGTCGATGTGTGCTTGCTTATCTAAGAGAGCAACCAGAATAGAAGACGGAAGTGGAATAAGTTTCTAAATTAATGTAAAGATTATTTTGCATTTCGTTCTATTTTATTAAATACTATATTAAAAATTGACATTGGAATGATGTAAATGATTTTCTGATTAGAATGATTGGCTCAGGTAAGTTTTGCAGCGAGAATGATCTAGAAGGATCATTCCGATTGGTCATTCAAACCATTAGCCAATCAGAATTAAGCTGTTCCCATACGCAGAAAGTTATATGGGCATAGAGTGGGGTGGCATCAAGAGACTCGCTAGCCAACCCTTCGTACGTGTAACATCGTGCTAAATGTCGCCGAGAAAATAACTTGTAAAAGGAAGACCCATTGAGTTCATTGCTGATCGGAGGTGTCGTGACTTAGGCAGTTTAAGTTACGAACATTGTGAGGAGAATTTGATTAATTAATTGATGTGTAGTGAGAGTGTGATGTTGCGGTCTTAGTGAAATTCCACGTGGCATATACAGTATACAATACTTCATGGAGTACTTGGGCGAGCACTTCCAACTTTGAAGACCACTGATACGACCGAAGTTTCAACTCGCTATAGTAGTGGGTCGGTAACTGTCAGATCGAACATTAATCCGGTCGGACTGGAAGATATTCTGGCTGTTTGATTTCGTGTGAGAATATTTTGTACAGACTGTGAGATGGGAATAGTAGAGCAGTTAAAACAGTAAATTCGGAGTTGATAGTAAATTTATGTGCTTCCTTAAGAATAAAAACCAGTTTACTGAAATTTCAAAAGGCTTACTGCAGGTAAACCGCATTTACCCACCACCCGAAAGTATGATAAAATAAACTTACAGGAACTGATTCGCAACTTGAGTTACGCGGCCGCTGTGTGGGAGGTATTAGGTCGTGGTTTCGTCAACGCTGCTTTACACGGCCTAGTGAGTACCTACTACTGCAGAGTGAAGGGACGTCGTAAGGAAGCCGTACTGAGGTAGGTGGACAATGAGAGAGAGAGAGAGAGTCTACGAACGAGCGACGAAGACAAACCCCGCCCCGCCGCAACTGGTGCATTAGCGTCCAGGAAAAATAGTAAAGTTCGAATGTATATGAACTCTAAAAGCAGCAGTTTAACGAACCCAATGAGTGAAACACCCACACGCGCATAAAGCAACTTAAATAGAACAATAGTAGCCCAAGAATGTAACTTTCCTAACTCATTTAGTTGAAAATAAATTATGCCACATAATATCAGATAACAGAAGGTATGAAATGATCCGAATAAATCCGTTAATAAATATGATCATAAGGTTTTATGAGCAAAAACGTTATTACGGGTTACAAAAAATTTGTATGGGTGTTATTTAAAGTTTATTTCTTATTTCTTATTTTGAAGGGTATTCATAAATGGAATATTTATTTTCTGTATTTTTTGATATCTAGAACAGTTTTCTCTCTCATGCTGACTTTTCTTCGATTTTCGACTCTTAATATTTTCAGGGTGAGTCTGACATTATTGATATTTGAATAAATTTGATATAATCACTCGAGGATTTAATTTCAATTCATTAAATCAGAACAGATGGCTTTGACAATGATATCAATAATATAAGAACGTGTACCTTGCATGTATTAAAAAATATGCTTCTCTTTGGTATCAAGGTAACTTACATTACAAAATATGGTAAGTTAAAGACTCGACGCCAATGTGCAATAGTTCTCCGAACGTCTAATTACTTCACAGATCAGTTTGTTGTAATTCGCTAGGAGCACTCATTGTCCAACACTGGATGAGTATATTGGCCTATGGGTAGTTTGCGCTTCGTTTTAAGAAAAGCATCAGTATATTCATGATTCCATATCTCCTGAATTATGTTTCATAAAGTGATATAATTTTGCAGATACGTCCACGGTGTATCTACAGGGTGAAAAGTATTTAAACCGACAAACGCTGGGAGGTTGTAGGGGACATCAAAACAAATATTTTTCCCTAATGTCATTTTTTTCCCGCGAGGACTATTTAAACCAGTAGAGGAAGATTTCTCTGGTGGCAAATTAATTAAACCAACAAACACTTTTCCATTTTTTTATGACCAAGAGACAACACATAAACACAATCCAATTCCAATTACAGTAGTTTATCAAAAATGCCTCCATTGACACGTAAACACACCGTCGGATCATGTTCTGGCTGACACGGGCAAAAACCCCAGGATTATCCTGAATTGTTCCTGCTGCTGCTACTATCCGGGCAACCAGATCCTCTTCTGATGCAACAGGGGCTGCGTAAACAAGGTTGTGCATCCCTCCCCACACAAAAAAGTCCAGAGGGGACATATCTGGGGATAGAGCAGGCCATGTTACAGGACCACCTCTGCCAATCCACGTTTCTGGGAACCGTCGTTCCAGGAATCGACTCACACGACGACTGAAATCTGCCGGGGCCCCGTCATGTTGGAACCACACGCGTTGTCTTGTAGGGAGCGGGACGTCTTCCAGCAATTCTGGAAATGCTCTTGCGAGAAAATTGTAACAGTTCCTGCCATTTAATGGCCTAGTTAGAAGATACTGCCCAATTAAACAGTCCCCAACAACACTTTAATGAAGAACCGCACTTGATGAGCGCTAGTAACTGTGGCATGTGGGTTACCCTCACTCCAAACATGCGAATTGTGCATGTTAAAGACTCCATCACGCCCGAACGTTGCTTCATTGGTAAACAACATACAGGATGGAAATCCGGTCTCACGCAGACGTTGGTACACAACAGCAAAGGTCGTATGACGCGGGATACGGCGATTAGGATATTGTTGTTGATAAACCCGCTGTGTAGCTCGTCCGTTGTGGTGCGCTACGTAGTACGTACCAACCATATCAGTGCACACTCCAGGTCTATCGCTCATGTTATTAAACAGAGACAATGCGATACTACGTTGGTGGACAGAAGTTGCCTACAACTGAAGAGCGTAATACGCCCTCTATCAACTGAAGATCGTAATACGGCCTCTAACAACTGAAGAGCATAATAGGGCCTCCACCGGTTTAAATAATCTTCATAGGAAAAAAATGACATTAGGGAAAAATATTTGTTTTGATGTCCCCTAAAACCTCCCAGAGTTTGTCGGTTTAAATACTTTTCACCCTGTAGATACTGCCAGAAAAATGTGCTACAGATAGAGTTAGTAGTGAAAAAGTAACTTCAACAGCTAAAAGGCACTAACTTGTTTCACTTCATTATTCTGTAGGCTGTTTCCGGTAGGTAGAGGTTTGAAACGGTTTGAAATTATGTGTAAAATTTGTTGGAACCAGCTAAATGGCCTCACTCAAAAAAGAAGTCTGGCCGCTTGGTATTCCTATTAAACTCGAATAGCACTGCAAAAGCTCTCCAACTGTAATGGAATAGCACCTCAGCATCAAACTAAACGGAGATCCTGCCTCAAATTCAGGAATAGGTGCTTCAATCAAATGAAAGTGTATGGTTCCAGAGACCTTTTAAAGTCTCAAACATCTATGATGTATATATGCTGTCTGAAGCGATGAATTGCAGTTTGTACCGACGTCGGGATTTGAACCCGAGTCTCCTGCTCACGAGGCAGTTGCGGTAACCACTATGCCATCCTGGCACAATGGCTTTGCACAACTGCATGGACTAACCAAGCACTCCTCCCTCCTCGATATGATGTGGGCTGAGGCGTAAACTGGAATTTGAATGGACGAAGGAGGAGTGCTAGGGTCGTCTGCGCAGTTGTGCAAAGCCACTGTGCCAGGGTAGCGTAGTGGTTATCGCAACTGCCTCGTGAGCAGGAGACTCGGGTTCAAATCCCGACGTTGGTACAAATTGTCATTCGTCGCTTCAAACAGCATATATACATCATAGATGTTTGAGACTTTAAAAGGTCTCTGGAACCATATGGTTTGATTTGTACGAATATGGTCTGGGTATTTGAGCGCTGTGAGTTTTGCCTCAAGATATGTTCGCAGTTTCTAACTTTAATAGTTGACTTTTGTGTTAAACCTTTCCCTTGATATTATACCTCTTAATGAGTAGATTACGACAGCATTTAAATTTTTTAAATTCGGTCAATAATCATATGAAAGACCGAACATCGAATTTTTGTTACCTCTGGAACCTGTGACTCGGACTGTACCGTTTTGGGTTTAGAACTATAGATCATTGAAGATAGTGTTCCTGTTGTGGAATGTAGCTTTCGGCGCATGGTAATACTTCAAATTTGCCGAATCAATTACATAAAAAATTGTCATTTTAGAATCTTGCCTTCTGTTGGACGAATTTTGGCGGATGCCCATGGGTGGTGGTGATTGTTAATGGAGACCATTGGCTATTCTTCCGATATATGACAAACCTGTATCACATTTAAAATATTACATGTTAAAATAATCATGATTGGACTCAACAGACTGTGGCCGAGCGGTTATAGGCGCTTTAGTCCGGAACCGGGCAGCTGCTACGGTCGCAGGTTCGAAGCCTGCCTCGGTCATGGATGTGTGTGACGTCCTTAGGTTAGTTAGGTTTAAATAGTTCTAAGTCCAGGGGACTGATGACCTCAGATGTTAAGTCCCGCAGTGCTTAGAGCCATTTAAACCATTTGGATTCAACAGCCTTATGTCACTTATTTTTCAAAACTGCCACAATCAAATAAACGACTATCCTCAGGTGCTAAAAACGACATTAACTGCAGCTCATGGTCCAGACATGACCGTTTGCATCCAGATTTCCGTTATACATGAGCTTCATCAAAAGTATAGAACGCAGAAAACCATCCGATTTTTCATGAGACGATATGTTGCCAGAGTGAAGCACAAGGGTAGGAAATCTTTTACGACTGCGTCAAACGCCATTCCTTTCGCGAGCCTTTCTGTGTGACACGTAACAATCCCTTCTCTTCAAAGCTGTCTAGCTTGAAGTTTCATTGCGGAACTCTGAAACATTTGTCAGCTGTTTAAAAATAGAGACCCGAATGTCTCCTCTCTCCAAAGGATTCCTTGTCTCACTTGACCCTGAAAGGGATGATCAACTATTGGAGAATACGGAACTTCCTGACCGAGAGAAACTAAGAGTGTTACAAAATTCGCCTAGCATTATAAACCATGAAGAGCTAAATTCCTTAATGTGGACTGTATAAATGAAAGTGAGACACAATATTTAAAACGTCAAGATCGCGTTTGCCTATGTGATTTTTGTAACCATCTAGGAACTAAAACTTTAAAAGTGTGAACGAGCAAATGACTGAATGGACCTATAGGAAAAAAAAACACAGTAGGGCACAGAACGTAGGAGTAATAGTGAAACTGCTGGAGCCAGCAGCTGCAGCGAGACTTAAATACCGAGAAGACGCAGTTTCTGAGCGGAAGAAATGTGTTAGAACACGCGCCGATGAGCCATAACATCATGACTCCTCCCCACCGAGAGAGTGACGTTGCGGGCATGTAACTTGGTGAGGAAAGAATGTAAGCGGAGCAGAGACGAAAGAGAAATCATTCTAGTAACGATTTTCTTGTTCCTCTCCTGACTTTATCCCTTGCTTCCACAGGATCTGCTTGTTATTTTTGACTATAACATTGTTAACGGCACTATGTGTGCAGATACCACTACTTCCCACAAGGTGGAATTTGTCTACCTCATCTGCCCGTGTCTGTGTGTAGCGTTATCCTCACGTGCAAGTGTAAGAACGTTTTCCTATGTTTTTAAATCGTGTAACTGAGGCGAGACGTAGGTCCAGCCTGGTAATCGCCTAGTCGAATGTGAGAAACCACTTAAAAACCACATCCAAGCTGGCCGGCACACCGATTCTCGTCATTAATCCACCGAACATATTATATTCGGGTGGGCCTCTCCTCTCTGGGTCACGTAAGTGGGAACTTTAAGGCGCTCGGATATCCGGGCAGGTCAGTCATTCTAATGACGATACCGATCGCAAACGGGGAAATCCTGTGACATGGGTGATTTTGACAAAGGGTAGAATGTTAAGATCCGGTGCCCGGGAACAAGCATCTCGGAAGGGGTGAAGCTGGTCGGACCGTGAAGCCACGAACAGGCGACAAGGTGTTGGAGATGTAGAATAATACACAGGATGAACCCAAACTCCACCGACAGAATGTTCGAGGTTGACTAGGCATTTTCCTAGGAGGGACCCTTAGTCTCAGGCGGCTTCTTTCAGAGTAATAATGTTATTATACTTTATCCGGTTTGTTACCTAGTTATCTTTGTTTCTGGTGAAATACCTTCACAGTACTGAAAAGTTCGTTAATATGCAATCACCAGAAATGTACAGCCCAAAATAAGGAGCAGTGCAGTAACCATCAACCAGAACACAGCTTTTAGCGTAGTGCATTCAGTCTGTTCTGTGAGCGTACAGAACAGTACGTAACAGATTTTTGGGCAACATAGTTGTGGAGAGAAGCAGCGATTAGTATGATTAATCAATAATTCAAAAACAATCTTAATCGCATTTATTATTATTATTATACCGCCAACAGGTTTTAACATGACGTAGGGGTCATCTTCTGGGCGTTTACACCATTGGTCGCCTGCTGGTGGTGTCACACCTGTCTACATAAAGGCAGGAAAACTGTTTCCTGTCCTTATGTAGACAGGAGTGACACCGCCAGCAGTCGACCAATGATGTAAACGCCCAGAAGATGACCCCTACGTCGGGTTGAAACCTGTTGGCGGTATAATAATAACAATAAATGCGATTAAGACTGTTTTTTGAATTATTGATATTCAGTACGTAACAAATGTAGATCGATTTCCTGACAAGTTTTGTTCAAAATATCGTCCACGATGATCACGACAGAGCGTACAGCGACGCACCATCAACTACCTTACACGTTCAAGATTGTTATGTGGTTGCCATCGCTGCGAGAACAGCCCAGTATGGCGCTGTCATGGGACAGCGAAATACACTCCTGGAAATGGAAAAAAGAACACATTGACACCGGTGTGTCAGACCCACCATACTTGCTCCGGACACTGCGAGAGGGCTGTACAAGCAATGATCACACGCACGGCACAGCGGACACACCAGGAACTGCGGTGTTGGCCGTCGAATGGCGCTAGCTGCGCAGCATTTGTGCACCACCGCCGTCAGTGTCAGCCAGTTTGCCGTGGCATACGGAGCTCCATCGCAGTCTTTAACACAGGTAGCATGCCGCGACAGCGTGGACGTGAACCGTATGTGCAGTTGACGGACTCTGAGCGAGGGCGTATAGTGGGCATGCGGGAGGCCGGGTGGACGTACCGCCGAATTGCTCAACACGTGGGGCGTGAGGTCTCCACAGTACATCGATGTTGTCGCCAGTGGTCGGCGGAAGGTGCACGTGCCCGTCGACCTGGGACCGGACCGCAGCGACGCACGGATGCACGCCAAGACCGTAGGATCCTACGCAGTGCCGTAGGGGACCGCACCGCCACTTCCCAGCAAATTAGGGACACTGTTGCTCCTGGGGTATCGGTGAGGACCATTCGCAACCGTCTCCATGAAGCTGGGCTACAGTCCCGCACACCGTTAGGCCGTCTTCCGCTCACGCCCCAACATCGTGCAGCCCGCCTCCAGTGGTGTCGCGACAGGCGTGAATGGAGGGACGAATGGAGACGTGTCGTCTTCAGCGATGAGAGTCGCTTCTGCCTTGGTGCCAATGATGGTCGTATGCGTGTTTGGCGCCGTGCAGGTGAGCGCCACAATCAGGGCTGCATACGACCGAGGCACACAGGGCCAACACCCGGCATCATGGTGTGGGGAGCGATCTCCTACACTGGCCGGCCGTACACCACTGGTGATCGTCGAGGGGACACTGAATAGTGCACGGTACATCCAAACCGTCATCGAACCCATCGTTCTACCATTCCTAGACCGGCAAGGGAACTTGCTGTTCCAACAGGACCATGCACGTCCGCATGTATCCCGTGCCACCCAACGTGCTCTAGAAGGTGTAAGTCAACTACCCTGGCCAGCAAGATCTCCGGATCTGTCCCCCATTGAGCATGTTTGGGACTGGATGAAGCGTCGTCTCACGCGGTCTGCACGTCCAGCACGAACGCTGGTCCAACTGAGGCGCCAGGTGGAAATGGCATGGCAAGCCGTTCCACAGGACTACATCCAGCATCTCTACGATCGTCTCCATGGGAGAATAGCAGCCTGCATTGCTGCGAAAGGTGGATATACACTGTACTAGTGCCGACATTGTGCATGCTCTGTTGCCTGTGTCTTATGTGCCTGTGGTTCTGTCAGTGTGATCATGTGATGTATCTGACCCCAGGAATGTGTCAATAAAGTTCCCCTTCCTGGGACAATGAATTCACGGTGTTCTTATTTCAATTTCCAGGAGTGTACATGAATACAGATGGCGGCAAATTATAGGAAGAGGTTTCCGACGTGATTATGGCCGCACAACATAAAGTAACTGGCTTCGGACGCGGAATGGTAGTTGGAGCTAGACGCAAGAGACATTCCATTTCGGAAATCGTTAGCGAATTCGGAATTCAGAGATCTACAGTGTCAAGAGTGCGCAGAGAATACCAAATTTCAGGCAGGGCCTCTTAAAACAGACAGCGCAGTTGCCGACGGCCTTCACTTAATGACCAATAGCAGAGGAGTTTTCAGTGTTGTTAACAGACAAGCATTGCTGCTTGAAATAACCGCAGACGTGCGACGAACTTATCCCTTATGACAGTGCGGCGAAATTTGGCGTTAATGAGCTATGGCAGAAGAAGACCGACGCGAGTGCCTTCGCGAACAACACGATATCGCCTGTAGCGCCCCTCCTGGGCTCGTGACATATCCCTTGGAGACTAGACGACTGGAAAACCGTGGCATCGTCAGATGAGTCCCGATTTCAGTTGGTAAGAGCTGATGGTAGCTCTCAAGTGTGCCGCAGACCCTACGAAATTATGGACCCAAGTTGTCAACAAGATGATGAGCAAGCTAGTTGAGTCTCCATAGCGGTTTGCTCGGAATAGACGGGGTCCTCTGGTCTTGCTGAACCGATCATTGACTGGAAATGGTTATGTTCAGCTGTTTGGAAACCACATGCAGATAGATGTTCATGGAATTCGTGTTCCCAAACAATGATGGAACTTTTATGGATGGCAATGTACCATGTCACTGGGCAACAGTTGGTCACGACTGGTTTGAAGAAAATTCTGGACAGTTCGAGCGAATGATCTGGTCACCCAGATCGCTCGAAATAAATCCCATCGAATATTTATGGGATATAATCGAGAGGTCGGCTCGTGCACAAAATTCTACACCGGCTGCACTTTCGCAGTTATCTGTGTGCTGGCGTAAGCTGTCGCCAGCACACGGGATGGCAAAGATGAAGCGGAAAGATCGATTAGTAGGCTCTGGATGAAGCGCGTCTGTCGCGAGAGACGCCACAGACACACCCACAGGCAACACGCCGCCAACGCCTTTCGACAGCATGTATTTAGGCCACCGTCGCTGACCACAGGGTCTCACTCGCTCGCTCACTCATCCAGCTGAGCGTCTATCAGTTTACTCGCAGAGCGAGTCAAGTCCACCACATATGACAGACAGTACATAGCGACCAGATTAGTGACTATTGTGGGGTTATTACAGATGAGCTTGTACCAGAAACATGAACTCTATTTAAGTAAATGTTCCAGTTCATGTAAATAAAGAACCGTATTAATCCACGTGCGCATTTATGTTTCAGGAGGAGGATACCGTCCACCCATAGCAACATCCTCTCCCTGGCTTCCTTGTGGTACAAGACTCTACAGTGGCGAAGGAGGATAATCCAGTGGCGATCGAAGATAATCGACTTAGCCAGAGATTTTGCTTGTTTCTCTTGTGGTGCACAAGGAGCATGGCTCAGTATTTCTGTAAGGTGCTTCCAACCAACGACTTGTTGAGTCCATGCCATGTCGAGTTGGTGCACTACGCTGCTCGAAAGTAAGGTCCGACTCGATATTGGGAGGTATCCCACAACATTTGTCAACTCAGAGCAATCCACTCAGTGAAAGCGTGTGCTAGAATACTCTCTTCGTCAGTAAACTCGTCGATAGTGCCGTGATGCTGTGTGTCATTATCAACGTACAATTAACAGTGCAGTACTGAGTGGAAGCTTCAGTTGCAAAAGTAAAGCTGGGTATTACTGTTCCCAGCAAGTATAGTGAGTGAACGGAACAAGTTTATTTTATTTATTTATTTTAATCAAGAGCCACAGCACATATCGTCGACGTTAGCACTGTTCTGTAGTCATTATCTGTACAGTACAAATATAGTGATAAATGAGGGTAAGAAAACTCAAAAAATTGTTCAAATGGCTCTGAGCACTATGGGACTTAACATCTGAGGTCAGCAGTGCCCTAAAACTTAGAACTACTTAAACCTAACTAACCTAAGGACATCACTCACATCCATGGCCGAGGCAGGATTCGAACCTGCGACCGTAGCGGTCGCGCGGTTCCAGACTGAAGCGCCTAGCAAGAGAGGGGAAGAAAACCAATGTGCACTCCGTGTGCACACCAGGGGGAGTCTTTCCAGATGTGGAAAGGATCCTTCCGGATGCCATGAAGGGTACAGGGTGCACCCATCTGCAGGTGGTCGCTCATGTCGGCACCAATGATGTGTGTCGCTATGGATCGGAGGAAATCCTCTCTGGCTTCCGGCGGCTATCTGATTTGGTGAAGACTGCCAGTATCGCTAGCGGGATGAAAGCAGAGCTCACCATCTGCAGCATCGTCGACAGGACTGACTGCGGACCTTTGGTACAGACTCGAGTGCAGGGTCTGAATCAGAGGCTGAGACGGTTCTGCGACCGTGTGGGCTGCAGATTCCTCGACTTGCGCCATAGGGTGGTGGGGTTTCGGGTTCCGTTGGATAGATCAGGAGTCCACTACACGCAGCAAGCGGCTACACGGGTAGCAGGGGTTGTGTGGCGTGGACTGGGCGGTTTTTTAGGTTAGATGGCCTCGGGCAAGTACAGAAAGGGCAACAGCCTCAAAGGGCGCGGGGCAAAGTCAGGACATGCGGGGACCAAGCAGCAATCGGTATTGTAATTGTAAACTGTCGAAGCTGCATTGGTAAAGTACCGGAACTTCAAGCGCTGATAGAAAGCACCGAAGCTGAAATAGTTAAAGGTACAGAAAGCTGGCTGAAGCCAGAGATAAATTCTGCCGAAATTTTTACAAAGGCACAGACGGTGTTTAGAAAGGATAGATTGCATGCAACCGGTGGTGGCATGTTTGTCGCTGTTAGTAGTAGTTTATCCTGTAGTGAAGTAGAAGTGGATAGTTCCTGTGAATTATTATGGGTGGAGGTTATACTCAACAACCGAGCTAGGTTAATAATTGGCTCCTTTTGCTGACCTCCCGACTCAGCAGCATTAGTGGCAGAACAACTGAGAGAAAATTTGGAATACATTTCACATAAATTTTCTCAGCATGTTATAGTCTTAGGTGGAGACTTCAATTTACCAGATATAGACTGGGACACTCTGATGCTTAGGACAGGTGGTAGGGACAGAGCATCGAGTGACATTATACTGAGTGCACATCCGAAAATTACCTCGAGCAATTAAACAGGGAACCGACTCGTGGAGATAACATCTTGGACCTACTGATAACAAACAGACCCGAACTTTTCGACTCTGTAAGTGCAGAACAGGGAATCAGTGATCATAAGGCCGTTGCAGCATCCCTGAATATGGAAGTTAATAGGAATATAAAAAAAGGGAGGAAGGTTTATCTGTTTAGCAAGAGTAATAGAAGGCAGATTTCAGACTGCCTAACACATTGTAAGTAGGCTGTTTATGTTTTCTTTATGTAAGTTTGCTGTTTATGTTTTTTATTGGCAACGTTACGTAGCGCTCTCTGTATGAAAATCACTGGCTGTGCTGTGTGCAGTATGTGGCTAGTTTGCATTGTTGCCTGCCATTGTTGTCATGAACTGCTATAGCTGGATGTGAACAGCAGATAGCGTTGGGCAGTTGGAGGTGAGCCGCCAGCAGTGGTGGACGTGGGGAGAGAGATGGCGGAGTTTTGATAATCTGTAAGACTGAATGTCAATTATGAATATTAAGGTAAATACATTGTTTGTTCTCTATTAATATCTTTCATTTGCTAACTATCCCTATCAGTAGTTAGTACCTTCAGTGGTTTGAATCTTTTATTTAGCTGGCAGTAGTGGCGCTCGCCGTATTGCAGTAGTTCGAGCAACGAAGATTTTTGTGAGGTAAGTGATTTGTGAAAGGTATAGTTTAATGTTTGTCAGGGCCATTCTTTTGCAGGGATTTTTGATAGTCAGATTGCGTTGCGCTAAAAACATTGTGTGTCAGGTTAAGCACAGTCTTGTACAATTGTTCTAAGTGGACATTTCATATGCATAATTTGTTCTAAGGGGACGTTTCAACATCAAAACGAAAATTTCTGTTCCGACACTGACAATGTTGAGTGGTTATAGAAAAAGCTCAAGGCAATTGTAAAATGCGTTTTAGATAGGTACGTGCCGAATAAAACTGTGAGGGACGGGAAAAACCCACCGTGGTTCAACAACAAAGTTAGGAAACTATTGCGAAAGCAAAGAGAGCTTCACTCCAAGTTTAAACGCAACCAAAACCTCTCAGACAAACAGAAGCTAAACGATGTCAAAGTTAGCGTAAGGAGGGCTATGCGTGAAGCGTTCAGTGAATTCGAAAGTAAAATTCTATCTACCGACTTGACAGAAAATCCTAGGAAGTTCTGGTCTTACGTTAAATCAGTAAGTGGCTCGAAACAGCATATCCAGGCACTCCGGGATGATGATGGCATTGAAACAGAGAATGACACACGTAAAGGTGAAATACTAAACACCTTTTTCCAAAGCTGTTTCACAGAGGAAGACCGCACTGCAGTTCGAAATAAGTGTCCAAGGAATAGAAAAGCAACTGGAATCACTCAACAGATGAAAGTCCACTGGACCTGACGGGATACCAATTCGATTCTACACAGAGTACGCAAAATAACTTGCCCCCCTTTTAACAGCCGTGTACCGCATGTCTCTAGAGGAACGGAAGGTTCCAAATGATTGGAAAAGAGCACAGGTAGTCCCAGTTTTCAAGAAGGGTCGACAAGCAGATGCGCAAAACTATAGACCTATATCTCTGACGTCGATCTGTTGTAGGATTTTAGAACATGGTTTTTGCTCGCGTATCATGTCGTTTTTGGAAACCCAGAATCTACTCTGTAGGAATCAACATGGATTCCGAAAACAGCGATCGTGTGAGACACAACTCGCTTTATTTGTTCATGAGACCCAGAAAATATTAGATACAGGCTCCCAGGTAGATGCTATTTTCATTGACTTCCGGAAGGCTGGATTGAAGAGATTTTAGCAAACAGAACACAACATGCTGTTATCAATGGAGAGACGTCTACAGACGTTAAAGTAACCTCTGGCGTGCCACAGGGGAGTGTTATGGGACCATTGCTTTTCACAATATATATAAATGACCTAGAAGATAGTGTCGGAAGTTCCATGCGGCTTTTCGCGGATGATGCTGTAGTATACAGAGAAGTTGCAGCATTAGAAAATTGTAGGGAAATGCAGGAAGATCTGCAGCGTATAGGTACTTGGTGCAGGGAGTGGCAACTGACCCTTAACATAGACAAATGTAATGTATTGCGTATACATAGAAAGAAGGATTCTTTATTGTATGATTATATGATAGCGGAACATACACTGGTAGCAGTTACTTCTGTAAAATATCTGGGAGTATGCGTACGGAACGGTTTGAAGTGGAATGATCATATAAAATTAATTGTTGTTAAGGCGGGTACCAGGTTGAGATTCATTGGGAGAGTCCTTAGAAAATGTAGCCCATCAACAAAGGAGGTGGCTTACAAAACACTCGTTCGACCTATACTTGCGTTGTTGCTCATGAGTGTGGGATCCGTACCAGATCGGGTTGACGCAGGAGATGGAGAAGATCCAAAGAAGAGCGGCGCGTTTCGTCACAGGGTTATTTGGTAACCGTGATAGCGTTACGGAGATGTTTAGCAAACTCAAGTGGCAGACTCTGCAAGAGAGGCGCTCTGCATCGCGGTGTAGCTTGCTCGCCAGGTTTCGAGAGGGTGCATTTCTGGATGAGGTATCGAATATATTGCTTCCCCCTACTTATACATCCAAAGGAGATTACGAATGTAAATTTAGAGAGATTCGAGCGCGCACGGAGGCTTTCAGAAAGTCGTTGTTCCCGCGAACAATACGCGATTAGAACAGGAAAGGGAGGTAATGACAGTGGCACGTAAAGTGCCCTCCGCCACACACCGTTGGGTGGCTTGCTAAATATAAATGTAGATGCAGATGTAGATGTAGAAACGCGCGGCCACAACGGCCAGCCTAAGAAAACTCACGAATGGAGTTACTGTTTGACGACCAGTAAATATCCCTGAACTACCTCCAAAGTTTTCTCAGTGGGCTTCTGATTCACCCTGTAACGTCTGTTTAGTTATTCACACATGGGCCTTCCCAGCGACCGTCATCTGAAACTATCTGCTTTTGGACGTAGTTAGTGTGACGAACTTCACCTGTTTGGCGCTTTGGTCGTGGGGGAAGACAACAATTTAGCTAAACAATTTAGCTAAACATAAGGAAATGACCTTATGCATGAGTTGCATGTGTACTTTGACTAGCGCATGTCATGCCAAATGTGGGAAACAACTGAACCGCTTGAATGAGATTTTGCCGGCCGGAGTGGCCGCGCGGTTCTAGGCGCTACAGTCTGGAGCCGAGCGACCGCTACGGTCGCAGGTTCGAATGCTGCCTCGGGCATTGATGTGTGTGAGGTCCTTAGGTTACTTATGTTTAATTAGTTCTAAGTTCTAGGCGACTGATAACCTCAGAAGTTAAGTCGCATAGTGCTCAGAGCCATTTGAACCATTTTGAATGAGATTTTCACTCTGCAGCGGAGTGTGCGCTGATGTGAAACTTCTTGGCAGATTAAAACTGCGTGCCGGACCGAGACACTGGCAGTAGTAAAGCTGTGAGGAACGGGGCGTGAGTCGTGCTTGGGTAGTTCAGATGGCAGAGCACTTGCCCTCGAAATGCAAAGGTCCCGAGTTCGAGTCTCGGTCCGGCACACAGTTTTAATCTGCCAGGAAGTTTAGCTGAACCGCTTATTTCACATACTCTGTCTTGTGTTGAATTTGTTATTCTGTGGCTTTAGTAGATTGGTCTGGGATCGGAATATTAATAAACGGATGAACAGAAACTGAAGATGAAGAAAAGTAATAGCTAAAACAGCATTTTTTATGAAGTGATCTGCTCGGACTTACCTGGAAATCTACTAATCTCACGTCGACAGGGCGATCATCAACATATCGGAACATGATGTTGTTCTTCCACAAATCACCGTGCGCCAAAACTTTCAGCTGAGGCCGGCAGCTGTCGAAGACACCCTCTAGCTTGTCAAATACGGTAGATTTGGTATCACGATACATCAGCGCGTACTTCTCGCATCCGGCAATCGTCCCTAGAACATCTGCCAGCGCGGAATACAGCCTATCGGTGACAACCGAGAAATGCTCTCTGCCGTATTTAGTAAACATGGGGTGCTGCGAGAAGCTTTCGGCGCCGAGCGCCTCGTGGTCTGCCAGAAGCACGGAGGCGGCGTGCAGGCGCGCCAAGGTCTCGAGGACGAGCGAGCAGTGCTGCCTGTCCAGCAGCCGGCCGCGGGGCGACATGGCGAAGCCCGCCTCGGCCAGGTCCTCCAGCAGCAGGAAGTCTATGGGCCGCGAGCCGCTGTGGTAGCAGCGGGCGGCCAGCGGCTTCCACCTGTCGCCCTCCGCGGCCTGGAGCGCCGCCACCGCGGCGGGCAGCATCACCGTGTAGAACAGCGTCTCCCTCAGGAAGATGCCCGCCTCCTGCACCACCCTGCGCAGCGGGCCCGCGCGCAGCAGGCACTTGGCGAGCAGCGACCGCCGCTGTGTCCGCGCCACCCCCGCGCCCCTCTTGACGGTCGCGGTCACGCGCAGCATCTCGCTGAGGAAGTTGACGCCGCGGCCGCAGGCGTACCCCACGTCCAGCGCCTCCACTTCCAGCTCCTCGTCCTGCTCAGCTCTCCTGAGCGCCTGCGCCACCAGCTTCTCATCCAGCCACTCTGGCGGAGGAAGCCTGTCATCAGTTTCCGGCATTTCTGAAAAACAGAAATCGATAATCAGTGCTATTTAAATATGCTGTATGCTTCTAGATCTAAATACACTACCGGCCATTAAAATTGCTACACAACGAATATGACGTGCTACAGACGCGACAGACCGGCAGTAAGTAAATGCTGTGATATGCAAATGATTAACTTTTCAGAGCATTCACACAAGGCTGGTGCCGGTGGCGACACCTACAACGTGCTGACATGAGGAAAGTTTCCAACCGATTTCTCATACACAAACAGCAGTTGACCGGCGTTGCCTGGCGAAACGTTGTTGTGATGCCTCGTGTAAGGAGGAGAAATGCGCATCATCACGTTTCCGACTTTGATAAAGGTCGGATTGTAGCCTATCGCGATTGCGGTTTATCGTATCGCGACATTGCTGCTCGCGTTGGTCGAGATCCGATGACTGTTAGCAGAATATGGAATCGGTGGGTTCAGGAGGGTAATACGGAACGCCTTGCTGGATCCCAACGGCCTCGTATCGCTAGCAGTCGAGATGACAGGCATCTTATTCGCAGGGCTGTAACGGATCGTACACCCACGTCTCGATCCCTAACTCAACAGATGGCGACGTTTGCAATACAATCGCCATCTGCACGAACAGTTCGACGACGTATGCAGCAGCATGGACTATCAGGTCGGAGACCATGGCTGCGGTTACCCTTGACGCTGCATCACAGACAGGAGTGCCTGCGATGGTGTACTCAACGACGAACCTGGGTGCACGAATGGCAAAACGTCATTTTTTCGGATGAATCCAGGTTCTGTTTACAGCATTATGATGTTCGCATCCGTGTTTGGTGACATCGCGGTGAACGCACATTCGAAGCGTGTATTCGTCATCGCTATACTGGCATATCACACGGCGGGATGGCATAGGGTGCCATTGGTTACACGTCTCGGTCACCTCCTGTTCGCATTGACGGCGCACTGAACAGTGGACATTACATTTCAGATGTGTTACGACCCGTGGCTCTACCCTTCATTTGATCCCTGCGAAACTCTATATTTCAGCAGGATAATGCACGACCGCATGTTGTAGGTCCTGTACGGGCCTTTCTGGATACAGAAAATCTTCGGCTGCTGCCCTGGCCAGCACATTCTCCAGATCTCTCACCAATTGAAAACGTCTGGTCAATGGTGGCCGAGCAACTGGCTCGTAACAATACGCCAGTCACTACTCTTGATGAGCAATGGTATCGTGTTGAAGCTGCATGGGCAGCTGTACCTGTACACGCCATCCAAGCTCTGTTTGACTCAATACCCAGGCCTATCAAGGCCGTTATTACGGCCAGAGGTGGTTTTCCTGGGTACTGATTTCTCAGGAGCTATGCACCCAAATTGCGTGAAAATGTAATCACATGTCAATTCTAGTATAATATATTTGTCCAATGAATACCCGTTTATCTTCTGGATTTCTTTTTGGTTCAGCAATTTCAATGGCCAGGTGTGTATATATTTGTAAAGTGAAGCACGCGGCAGAGGTTACCTGCCACGGTACAGCTTTTTGCGATAACAGTTCATATGGGATGAGTGACTGCTTACATGCCTTAGTGCACACTCTAATCACTGTAATATTTATGAATAACTGGGGTGAAAAGAATGGAAAGCAAATGGGATAGGAAAGAAGTAGGAAGGAAATAACAACTTCCAGCTGCACAGTGCATTGAGGCAAAGCTAAGGCGAGAGTTGCAGATTCATGCAGGACCGGAATTCTCTGGAATGGCTGCCCAACCGCCTTGGCCATCTGGACACGCTTCCCATCACACCCAAATTCCAATATTCATGCTCGTCGCACAGCAACATCCCCTTACATTAACCTCCTACTCACAGATTTCTGATTTCCGTAGGAGTTCGGACGTTGGTTGTGTATCCGCACTGAAACTATATCATGAAGCAGCCGGAGCGTCCATAGAATTATAGATATTAGTGGTGTACGAGGGGAGTTTTAAAAGTCCGTGCAAAGTCTGAGAGACGGCACTACCGGCGCGTATCGAGGTCATGTTTAGTTAGTAGCATCTTTGGAAAGAACGCATACCAAGTTTCAGCCATATTAGTCTATTTCTTTGTGTTTGGCATTCGTGTGAATCAAAGAAGTCCAGCGATTGTCAAGAAATGGACGAAAAAGAATTTCGTGTGGTGATTGAACATTACTTTATGAAAGGCAAAACACCTCAACAGACTAGAGAGAAGCTTGATAAACATTACGGTGACTCTGCACCTTCGATTAGAACAGTTTATAAGTGGTTTAAAACTTTTCGGAGTGGCCATATGGGCACAAGTGATGCTGAACGTTTTGGACGCCCTGTGAAAGTGACGACTCCAGAAATCATTGATAAAATCTATGATATGGTGATTTATGACAGAAGAGTAAGGGTGCGTGAGATGGCGAGTGCTGTGGGCATCTCGAATGAAGGGGTACATAATATTTTGCATAAACATTTGGACATGACAAAGCTATCCACAAGATCAGTTCCGCGATTGCTCACGCTTGATCAAAAACGGAATCGTGTGAAGTGTTGCAAGGATGGTTTGCAACTGTTCAGGAAGAATCCGCAGGACTTTAAGCGTCGTTTCGTCACTGTGGATGAAACATTGATACATTACTATACTCCTGAGACCAAACAACAATCAAAACAATCGGTTACCAAGGGAGAATCTGCACCAAAAAGGCGAAGACCATTCCTTCGGCCGGAAAGGCTATGGCGAGTGTCTTTTGGGATTTGCAAGGGATAATCCTCATCGACTATCTGGAAAATTTTAAAACTATTACAGGTGCATATTATTAATTGTTATTGGACCGTTTGAAAACTGAGCTGCAAGAAAAACGCCGGCAATTGGACCGCAAAATGTCCTTTCCCATCACGACAATGCACTAGCACACTCCTCAGCAGTTGTCGCAAAATTAATGGAAATAGGTATCCAACTCGTTTCACAACCCCCCTGTTCTCCAGACTTCGCTCCCTCAGACTACTATTTGCTCCAAAATTTGAAGAAATGGCTGGCAGGACTAAGATTTTATTTAAACGAGTAGGTGATTTAAGCAACTAATAGCTATTTTGCAGACTTGGACAATTCCTGTTATTCGGAAGGGATCAACAAAGTAGAACAGCGTTGGACGAAGTGAATAAGTCTAAGAGGAAACTATGTAGAAAAATTAAGAGGGTTTGCCCCAAACACGTTAGTAGTTTTTATTTTTGCAGCTACTTTTCAAACTCCTCTCGTATGTTGTGTCAGACACCACCGGCGATAAAGCAGCTGGGACATGTACATGAGTAACTGGCGCGAAAGGAACGGAAAGAAGACAGTATGTCCTATAGAACAGACACCTCGCATGCCTACAATTCCATGGGTGCGACGGCAGTTTGATGAAGTAGTTTCAGTGTGGATGCACAATGAACGTCCGAACGCCTACGTGAATCAGAAATCTGCGAGTATGGGTTTAACTGAAAGCGTGCTTGTATGATTGAGGCGTTTAAGGCAATCATTCTAGAGAAGAGGAGCACGTGGGTTTGAGTCCTGATCCGACACAAATTTTCAGCACTCGCTGTTGCATTACTATATTCCTTCAGTAGCTGGAGATGATTACTGCCTTCCTACCTCTTTCGCATCCCGTTTCCTTTCCATTCCTTTCACCCCAGTTATTCATATATACGTAGCAGCTGCTTCATTGCAAGTGGTGTCTGTTATGTTGGACATGTATGTCAAAACAGATACCATTCGTATCTATAGTCTAATATTGTTTTCTCGAGCCCAGTGCTAACACTCAGTTTAGTATACATTTATCTGTTCACATTATCTGATATGTTTTCGAATGTAGGTCATGGTTCAAATGGTTCAAATGGCTCTGAGCACTATGGGACTTAACATCTGTGGTCATCAGTCCCCTAGAACTTAGAACTACTTAAACCTAACTAACCTAAGGACATCACACACATCCATGCCCGAGGCAGGATTCGAACCTGCGACCGAAGCAGTCACGCGGAATGTAGGTCATGCTGTTAATATGTAATTCCATTTCTACCGTCAGAAAGCGCTGTCTGCTATCTAAAATGTTGTCTCATTGTATTTATGTATAACAAGAAATATCGCATAATACTGTCTTGTAGGTTAGCACTATATTTTCCGGACCCCTTCAGTAACAAATAACGCACTTAAATGGTTCAACTGGCTCTGAGCACTATGGGAGTGAACATCTGAGGTCAACAGTCCCCTGGAACTTAGAACTACTTAAACCTAACTAACCTAAGGACATCACACACATCCATGTCCGAGGCAGGATTCGAACCTGCGATTGTAGGGGTCGCGCGTGTCCAGACTGAAGTGCCTAGAACCGCTCGGCCACAACGGCTAACGCACTTAAGTGCAGCATTTTTCAATAAATAAAACTAAACAGATGAAGTATACTACTAGCAACAGGAAAGTAACAGAAGTAACTTATAATTTCTTTTAGTTACACAAAATTTGTATATTTTAGATTGTCGCTAAACTGATGGTAGTTACTCCTTACAAAGGCACTTAATAACTTACTCTGAAGTAACTGTATACAGTCCACACTGAACTATGGTTTGAGAACTGCGACTGTTTATGACATGAAAGAAGCATTAAAAGAATTATCTGTGTCAGTCACTTTCCTCTCACAGCACATTGCAGAGGACTTTGTAACCTCCCCCTCACTTATCGACCTTAAAGACAGTGAAAAATTAAACCGCGTGTACCTAATGGAAATTTGGGAAAAGCAATCGTCACCGAAGTTAAACTGTCGGTAAAGAGGGAGGCAAGGGTTACATCTAAATGAAAGGAAAAATGCTAATGAAACAGGTGGAAATTAATTTTGAAAAGGGGTAAAGTTAATAAAGAAAGTAAATGTGCGACCATTACGTTAACAATTAACTAGCGGTAATTAGGTATTTGAGATTTGGGGGAAATCACGGTCGCCAGTCCTAAGGACAATTACTATAGTAACTGAAAAAGAAAGGTTATTACACATATAATTAGCGCTAGAAGCATGGCAACTGAAGGTTGACACGTGCAGTGTGAAAACTGAAAGTTTGTCAGAAGCAATAAATTTCGCTACACTCTGACTTAATTTAGCAAAAGAATTAATAAAACCGGATAATCGAAAGTTAATTTAGTGACTGAAGTTAATAGTGAGTTTTCTTTCTGAAGCACATCGAAATTCAGTAGAATACGGTTAGTCTTGGACTACCTCAACAATCATTTCAAAAGCTACTTGAATCTACGCAATTTAGAAATAAAAGATTTAACTTTGAACTTGAATTAAATGATTCTGAATAATTAACAATAGTAAAATTTAGTACGTACCAAGCTGAGCTGCAGTCACAGGTAAGCTAAAATACGGTAACAAAACTCGCACTCTTAATTTGTGCTTGTGTAATCTAAATATTGTAGCCGGCTATGAATACCTTAACTGAACTTTGAAATTAAAGCAATGAAATCGAATGATGCTGCTTTAATGCTGGCGTTTGAATTTCAACGACACTCGGGTTCATTCCGGAAAAGGAAGGGACCCTGCTTGGTAACGCAATTGGGACAATGAGCAACAAAGGTTCATGCTACGTTGCTGTAATTTTGTGATTTGAACAGTTTTAAAAGCTGAGGTCTGCCATACAGTTATAAACTTTACGTGCTTCCAGTCTTCCTTGTTGGTTGATTGAAGGTTTCAAGCCGTCGATCGAGGAGGTGGCGACAGTCACTCACTGTCGGCCGTCACTGTTGCAGAAGCTGGATGTTGGCGCGCCTTCTTCTCGACACGGTCACCAGACGAAACGGGCTGTTGATGTGCGCCAGCTAATGCTTCCCGTCCGCGACACCATGTCAGAAACTATCATCGCAAGTCGAGCGCAATTACATGCTGCCAAACCCCGAAAGCGCGGCAACTCGCGGGAGCTTCACACAACACATCTGCTCCACTCGCTACTCCAGCCAGACTCTCTCTGCCCGCGCTCCACGCGACAGAGTTAACACTACCAAAGATCCTACACACTTTGATTCTTCACACGACCTATCGATGTAATCGTTCGATAGCAGTTTTCCCTAGGCAAGACCCAGCGTAAAAATACAAATAATATTTACGAAACAAACCAATTATACATCGACATAAATGCATAAATATATATATATACAAATAGTAAAACAATTACAATATACGAAGACACAGAAATGTTATATATTCAGGTAACAAAAATAAGGAAAACAAATTTATAGTACAATTAATGGAAATAGGAGGATAAGCATTTCTGGCGTTACAACTTGAATCCTCATCTTCAGATGGATCAATGGATTACACTACATATTTGTTTGATGGATGTGACCAGTCGTCTCTTTTAAACTTTGTGCGGTTCCAAGCGCTTCAGTTTGGAACCGCGTGACCGCTACGGTCGCAGGTTCGAATCCTGCCTCGGGCATGTATGTGTGTGATGTCCTTAGGTTAGTTAGGTTTAAGCAGTTCTAAGTTCTAGGCGACTGATGACCTCAATAGTTAAGTCCCATAGTGCTCAGAGCCATTTGAACCATTTTTTAAACTTTCTTTCTCTGCAGATATGGTTCAAATGTTCAAATGTGTGGGAAATCTTATGGGACTTAACTGGTAAGGTCATTAGTCCCTAAGCTTACACACTACTTAACCTAAATTATCCTAAGGACAAACACACACACTCATGCCCGAGGGAGGACTCGAACATCCTCCGGGACCAGCCGCACAGTCCATGATTGCAGCGCCTCAGACCGCCCGGCTAATCCTGCGCGGCGCAGATATGGTATAATTAACACTCGTTAATGTAATATGGAACTGAAACAACAGATTTTAAGCAGTAATGAGCCTTCTTACAGGACATTCCAGCAGAAATAACTCTGAGGGTAACCAACTGAGAATCACAGAGAACATTATAAAATGTTTAAATATTTATAACTTTTCGTTTAATGATGTCTCTCTTGCAAAGAAATAGAAACATAAAAAATGTATTAAATTACCAGTATATTTCAGCATATGTATTTGTTAATACATGGGTTTCATGACAAGAGCTGTTTTCTAATTTACATCACTCAAAAATAGACGCTAGTAAAAGTGGCTGTGCACCCTCTATTATGCTTGAGAAACTTCTAAAAAGGTCATTGCATCTGTCTCAACTTTGTCACTGAGTATTTCATGCCCACACGTACTGTTGTGAATAAAAATTTCAAGCCTTTAATAGATGTTAAATTTGAGTCCTTCGTTTCGTCAGTTATCTGTGTGCTGGCGTAAGCTGTCGCCAGCACACTGGATGGCAAAGATGAAGCGGCAAGATCGATTAGTAGGCTCTGGATGAAGCGCGTCTGTCGCGGGAGACGCCACAGACACACCCACAGGCAATACGCCGCCAACGCCCTCTCGACAGCATGTATTTAGGCCGCCGCCGCTGACCACAGGGTCTCACTCGCTCGCTCACTCATCCAGCTGAGCGTCTATCAGTTTACTCGCAGAGCGAGTTAAGTCCACCACATATGACAGACAGTACATAGCGACCAGATTAGTGACTATTGTGGGGCTATTACAGATGAGCTTGTACCAGAAACATGAACTCTATTTAAGTAAATGTTCCAGTTCATGTAAATAAAGAACCGTATTAATCCACGTGTGCATTTATGTTTAAGGAAGAGGATACCGTCCACCCATAGCAACATCCTCTCCCTGGCTTCCTTGCGGTACAAGACTCTACAGTGGCGAAGGAGAATAATCCAGTGGCGATCGAAGATAATCGACTTAGCCGAAGATTTTGCTTGTCTCTCTTGTGGTTTAGCTTTCAGGGGTGATCGTGTTCAAGAGTTTCTATTTCTAATTTGTTGTTGTGTTCTTGCAACTATTCCAGGAGGGGCGCCGCAGAACTAATCAAATTTCTCTTTTCAGAAACTTTGCTTGCTTTCTGATACAACTTATTTGTGTAAACCATGAATTCCCCGTCCCCTCCACCCCCGCGCCACAACCGGAGACGGCCAATGTGATAGATGTAACACAAGTTTTTCAGTTTCAGGACCAGCAAATCTCTACCTTACTGACGACGGTACAACAACTATTGGCTGCAGAAGCTGCGTCGGCCGCACAACCACAACCGACTAACCAACCAGCTCAACAAATGCCGCAAACCAGTATACGAACAATCCGGTAATTTAAGGAAACAGAAGAGTAATTGATTGAATACCCGCCTCAGTTCCAAGCACACTGTCAAGTTCATCGTGTTCAGGGTACTGTAAAGTTACAGTACTTCCTTTCGATTGCAGGGTCCCCAGTGTGTTAATACAAAAACTATTCCCAACCGCGTCTCCCAACGAACTCAGCTATGACAAAGTGATCACTGCATAAATTCAATACTATCACCAGAAAGTCCAAGTAGAGGCAGCTAGATATAAGTTCTTTCGCTTGCAGAAAAGAAACCGGAACAGAGGTACCTCCAGTGGTACACAGAATTAACGGATATGTCTAGAAAGTGTAAATTTAAGTGTAGTTTTGGCAACTTTTACAGTGATTTAATGTGTGATGCAATAACATTCAGTGTCTCAGGTAGTAGAATACGGGAACATATCTTAAAGTACTCTTATCCGTCACTTTCCCAAGTATTGAAAATCTTATATCAATATGATTCGGGTGTCACAGCGGCCGATAAGTCTGATCAAGCCCCGTTTTGTCAGGTGGAGTCGCCCCTCGGCCGCGACCGCCCCAAGCAGCCACAACAACGAGCGCATACGCAGCCGTGCGGACAATCACGTAGACATGTAAACAGGCCTGTGAATTTTGTGAAGTCTTGCCCTAGATGTTTCGCTCGCCATAAAAGGCAGGAATGCACATCACGTAACGCAACGTGTCACGCGTGTGGGAAAAAGGTCATGCCCAAGCAGATTGTTTGCAACGGCACACAAACGCCAATTTTGTCCGCTCCCACAATAAACGGACTCGTGCACTTGCAGTGAACGCTATGTTTTCAAAACCTACAACAGATTTTGCAAAAGTAAGATTAAGGTTGTGCCTCCTTTTCACCCTAGTTCTGTGCAACGACGTTATAAAACAATTTGTGTCATTACGAATTGCTGGCCATCGTGTGAACTTTGTTAGACACAGGTGCCTCAGTAACTTTGCTTAATCGTGCCATGTACGAACAGTTAGGCTCACCACGCCTTTCTAAATCTAGCAAGAACCTCATTTTTTACAACAGACAGGAAGTTCCAGTGCTTGGACAGTGTAGTTTGCCTGTCACTTAAAAATTTCACACTTAGACAGTGAATTTTTTGTGTTGAAATCAAGAGACAGTGAGACCATATTCGGCTTAGATGCGTTTGATTTGTTTGGACTTAGCATCCAAGACAATGTACTTTCATTGTCTGCTTTTGAACCAAAAGGCAGAGTAGCTAGCTTCCGTATGGAATTTCCTGAACTATTTTCAATAGGAATGGGAAAAGCTAATAACTTTATAGCGCATGTTACATTGAAAGACAGCGGACAGCCTTTTTTTTGGGCCCTCCGCAATCCAATTACTTTAAGAGACAAAGTAGCCAGTCAATTGAAAGAATTGCAACATAATGGTGTAATTGCTCCCATTCAAGCTAGTCAGTGGGCAAGTCCTCTCGTTTTGTTGCCTAAGCCTTCTGGTCGGTTTCGCATTCGTGTTGCCTTCAAGCCTAGTCAACCCACAGAGAGTAATTGACATTCACCCGTTACCTCGCCCTGAGGAACTCATGGACAGACTTGGTACAGGACGTTACTTTTCTAAGGTAGATTTGCGTGATTCAAACTTGCAAATTCCGTTGGATGAAGAATCACAGAAGGTGTTTGTTGTAAATAAACACTTAGGACTGTTCACGTATTGGCGTTTGCCCTTTGGCAGTGCTTCTGCACCAGTCATTTTTCAACGCTACTTCGAACAGCTGACTGCGAAAGTGCCATTTCGTTCAAACCACCTTGACGATACTGTCATCTCATGTCGTACATCAGAGGAACACGTTGCCAATTTGCGTACTCTTTTTTGAGTCTTGTCAGAAGCAAGACTCAAGTGTCGTCTCGAAAAGTGTGACTTTTTTCAAACTGGACTACAGTACGTAGGTCATGTGCTAACCAGGCAGGGTGTACACCCCCTCCAGTCTCATTTGCTTGCAATTCGTGACCTGCCGTTCCTCGCAATGTATCTGAATTGCAGTCAGTGCTAGGGAAGTTGACATACTACATTCGGTTCACACTGAATGCCGATAAGATTGCGGCTCCTTTACATCGCTTGCGTCGCACACATGTACTTTTTTGTGAACTAAATACAGTAAAGACTCATTTCAGGAACTAAAAAATTTTTGGTTAGTGACAAATGTTTAGTGCATTTTGACCCTGCCAAACCAGTAGTTTTCAAGTCGACGCTTCTTCCTACGGAAACGGCACTTTGCTTTCGCACAGAATTGGTGCACAAGACACTCACAATGCTTTTTGCCTCAAAGTTGTTAGCTCAAAGCCGGCCGCAGTGGTCTAGTGGTTCTAGGCGCGCAGTCCGGAACCGCGGGACTGCTACGGTCGCAGGTTCGAATCCTGCCTCGGGCATGGATGTGTGTGATGTCCTTAGGTTAGTTAGGTTTAAGTAGTTCTAAGTTCTAGGGGACTGATGACCACAGAAGTTAAGTTCCATAGTGCTCAGAGCCATTTGAACCATTTTTTTTGTTAGCTCAAACTCAGTGCTACTATTCACAATTGAAGAACAAGCTGTCGATGTTGTCTATAACGTGACAAAATTCTTTCACTATCTGTTCTGTCGCAAGTCCTATTTAGTGACAGATCACAAGCCTTTGCAGTCCGTGTTTCATTCGACAAAGCCGGTTCATAGACGCACGACTCAAAAATTGTAACGTTGGGCTTTGTTGCTGTCGCAGTATGAAATTGCGTACATACCTACGGCAAAGCATAAAAATGTAGACGCCCTATCTCGCCTTCCAATTGGCCCAGACTCTGATATTGATGCATCTGCCGCATCTTGTTGGCAAAGGACTCTAAACTGCTGGAATCTCTCCCCTTGCACAACAGAAAAATTGCACAGGCTACGGAAGCAGACCGGGATTTTGTTGCATTACATTCGCACGTCTTGGCCTCGTTCATTGAACAGTATCCAGTACTCATTGTGTGCCGACATTTTGCACATTGGCACAACATTTCAGTTCAACAGGGTGTAAGTCTAGTTCAATCGCTTGCGCTTATTCCCAAGGTGTCACAAAAGAATGTGTTGCGATTGCTCCTCCAAGGACATTGGAGTATTGTTCGCACTAAATACAGTAGTTAGCGCGACGGCACTGTACTTGACAGGGCATGGACGCCCAAGCAGCTCGCCACAGACATTCTCAACTTGGCCTAAGACTGAATGAGCGGTTCTAGGTGTTTCAGTCCGGAACCGCGCGACTGCTACGGTCGCAGGTTCGAATCCTGCCTCGGGCATGGATATGTGTGATGTCCTTAGGTTAGTTAGGTTTAAGTAGTTCTAAGTTCTAGGGGACTGGTGACCTCAGACGTTAAGTCCCACAGTGTTCACAGCCATGTGAACCATTTGAGACTCAATGGTCATGGCAACGAGTGCAAATTGACTTTGCAGGACCCTTTTGGAACACTCGTTGTTTCATAGTGGTAGACTCTCTTGGCAAGTTCCCATTAGCGGTGCCTACGGCTTCTACCGCAACATGTAGCACCGTTCAAGCGTTATGTTCCATTTTCGCATAGAAGCTTTAGCAGGAGAAAAAAATGGCTCTGAGCACTATGGGACTTAACATCTGAGGTCATCAGTCCCCTAGAACTTAGAACTACTTAAACCTAGGACATCACACACATCCATGCCCGAGGCAGGATTTGAACCTGCGACCGTAGCAGTCGCGCGGTTCCGGACTGAAGCGCCTAGAACCGCACGGCCACCGCGGCCGGCTTTAGCAGAACTTGTGTCGGACTACGGACAGCAGTTTACATCACGCGATTCTGAACAGTTTTGTGAGGGAAAAGGCACTCGTCATGAGACAAGTGCTCCGTTTCAACCCCACTCCAACGAACCAGAACGCTTTATAAGCAGTTTTAAACAACATATGGCCGAGCTTCGCACCACCCACACACGGAAACAGGCGCTGCAACTCTTTCTCATCTCTTATCGCTCCCACCCACCAGACGGATCATCATCGGAGGAACTTCTGCATGGCCGCCGCCATCGGGCGCTGCTACACTTGCTACACCCACCGCAGCGTCCGGCACCACCAGTGGTCTGCAAGTATCGCTTTGCGCGGCGCGATCTTGTTCTTTTCAGTGTTTATGGCAACCGTAGGCGCTGGGAAAGAGGCGTGACCCAGGAACGCATGGTCTCTTTTATGTACTTGATTGCAGGGCCCCATCGTTTGCAGCGCCGCCACCAGAACCAAATTCGTGTGAATCATTTGCCCCTTGGTTCTGCTGCTTTTCTTCCCCCAGATTCACGGCCTCACGGGAACGCGCGGCCTTCGCAGCTGCCCGATGGTGCTACCAGGACTCTGCAGGAGGAGCGGATGGACGATGCACCCAGGCCCCGCCGTCCCCGCTCGCCGACCCGATGCACGTGGACCCGTCGTCGCCGTCGCCGTCGTCGTCCCAGGACACGACCTCAGGCCTGGTTCAAATGGCTCTGAGCACTATGGGACTCAACTGCTGAGGTCATTAGTCCCCTAGAACTTAGAACTAGTTAAACCTAACTAACCTAAGGACATCACAAACATCCATGCCCCAGGCAGGATTCGAACCTGCGACCGTAGCGGTCTTGCGGTTCCAGACTGCAGCGCCTTTAACCGCACAGCCACTTCGGCCGGCGTCCTCAGGCCTGGATGTGTGCCCCAGCAGCAGTTTTCTGGTGGATGTTTCTGTTGCTTCGCAACCATTCTCCAGTCACTGCACCCGGCTTATCTTTACGTCCAGCGTCCTGCCTCTCCCTGCCCCCTCCTCCTCGTTATCGTTCACATCCTCCCTACACAACAACGGGCCTAGGAATGTTCTGGCGTAAGATGTCGCCAGCACACCGATCGGCAAAGATGAAGCGCGAAGATCGATTAGTAGGCACTAGATCGAGCTCACCTGAGAGAGGCGAGAGACACACCCACAAGCAACGAGCTGCCAACGCCCTCTCGACAGCATGTATTTAGGCTGCCGCCGCTGGCCGAAGGGCCTCACTCACTCACTCACTCGCTCACTCATTCAGTTGGGAGTCTGTCAGCTTACTCGCAGAGCGAGTTTAGTCCCTCGCAGGTTCAATGGTACATAGCGACTAGATTAGTGACTATAGCGGAATTAATATGGATGAGCTTCTACGAGAAACATAGACTCTATTCAAGTTAAGTAAATGTTCCAGTTCATGTAAATAAAGAACTGTATTAATCCATGTGTGCATTTGTATTGTAGAAAGAGGACATCGGCACACCCATAACAACATCCTCTCCATTGCTTCATTGCTATACACGACTTTACAATCTGTATTGTCAAAAGCATGCAGTGTCCTTATTATGAGCAGCTGTGGCAGATTTTTTTGGGGGTGTCGTACCTAAATGTATTTACGTGTTTCTTAAACGTACTTTGGAAGCTTATTCTGGTCTCTCCACATACTGTACTAGACGTTCATTGCTCTTCAACTCTTCGACGCGTAAGTAGGAAAATTTGTTTGTTAGATTTAATGATCTTGTTATTAAGCGAAAATATTGTAAATATTCAAACAAATACACATATTGCGTTTATCTTTGATTCGTAGTGGAATCTCGTAATGAATGCAGTCGTAGGAGAGGAATAACCATAAAACGTAAGAACGTGGAGATGTAAAAAAGTTGCAACTAGACAGGAATCGTCCCCATGAACTCCAGAATTCTAACACGAAACTCCACCCACTGGGGAGGATAACAACAGCTTATTACACGAAGATACTTGCCGGATATGTGATTACATTTTTGCCAAATTGCCATTCTTTGAGGTCCTTTAGTAACCGGATATGTATACGGGACGAAACTGTATTAGATAAATTTTTATACTGTCAGTACGCAAGGAGTGTCACCGTATTCCATGAACGTGAGAATTTTAATTCCCCCTGTGTATATACATAGAATGCTTACAAAAATATTTTTCCTCGGTGACTTACAAAACAATAAGTGGAAGGAATATTTACTTAGATAAATGTAAAAATCGTTACTCTTCCTGCTGAGATTTGAGCAGAGTTTAATTATTTATTTTCCAGAGAATGACAGTCGCGAGGCATAACGTTTTAAATAGAACACTATTTTTTAATCACGTAGCTGATCTATTTAAACTAATTGCGTACCGATCAATATACATGAGGTTTCTCTCGAGTTCAATTGGCTATCTGCAGGTAAAACCGTTCAGAGTTTGTGGGGGGGGGGGGGGGGGGGGAAGGTGAAGGTGCAAAATTCTATAGATAATGAGCTGTGTAATGGACGTTCTGGTAACGGAATGTTAATTTAAGCGGAAAGTTCAAACGAATGCATAACTCAGTGCCTCATCCAAACGATCTGTGCACGAGATTTGTTGGAGTCAAGGTGCTACAAGCGCCCTCACTTAGCCGTTTGGTGTCATGTAGGTACATTAGCTGGGGTACGTGGGTCCTCAGGGCTGCGAGAATGATCGCAAGTAACGAAAAATATTTCATCCAGAGAGATCTGAATTGGCCTGTATCTTAGAGTCGATTTTGCTCACACTACCAGTCTACCCAACAATGACATCTTACAATTGCACTTGCTAATTACTTGTGTTGTTTATTTCAACAATAGCAGATGCATGTTAAAGACTGATTTATAATCTTTCAGTACTCACAGGGAACCCTTTGAGTGCGAGGTCACAAGTTCAGTCTTTAGTAAGGCTTATTTGAAAGCGCTGTATTATCAATTACGACAGGAAAAACATTAGCTTCTAAATTATCACCATGAGCATCAGGAAGGCGATAGAAAATGAGTGTTCGGGAGGTGCAGGGATGTATGTTTTACTCTTCACAAAACGGACATCGTTGACATTCAAGAAATGTTCAAAACAAACCATTAACTTGCACATAGAGTGAAAACTGGTATGCCACAGAAATCGCAAGCGTTCGCACCATCAAGATCGAAGGCGAACTCCTCGGAAGTCACAAGGCTTGTAGGACGTTCAGCTAGATACCCACTCTTAACGAATGCATACAGAATCATGTTAGCGGTACGGGATGATGAGAAATGATAGAACTTGATGGCATGTAACCGAATGCAGAACAGTCTGTCGTGGAGCTTATCGTGAAACTGACTATTCTTTAAGGAGTATCTGCAGATAGTACGACAATATGTCTTAGAGGCACGGAGAAACGAACATGCAGAAGCTGAATTTGTTCTGTGGCATGAATTTCAAAGTCACACAATTTTCAGGAGTATAATTTTTATACACTAATCAAGCAAAAGCGAGTTATTTTGACCGGCTGTTGGCCAAAAACAGTGTTAACAGCATAACTGTAGTTCTCTTACACCCATTTACCCACTCTTGCTTGCTGTGACGTAAATATTTCCTACTGCCCTTGCAAGATCACACACAAGAGAAAGAATCGTCGGGGGCGGAACACCTCCAACTTCTCACATCTCAATAAATAACTTTCCAATCAATTTATCATCCAGATTAACAGTCGGCGTAATTGTATACGATTGCGTTAAGATATTGATGTTAGCTGATCTGATACAAATCTCCTGGTACCGCTAATTTTCAGGGTTCCTTTCATATGAATTTCCTCTTCAAATCCCGACTGGTCGGAGCTAAAAACAAATTCCTTACTGAATGACGAGATAAGTTTATTCATCTCATCTACAAATTTTCTGACCAATCCCGCAGTTTTCTGCGCATCGTGAACTTGACGCTTTGTTTGAAATAATCGTCTTCCAGTTCTATAGCACTGTTTGAAGTTATCCAAGCATTCACTGCATACCTTGAAATCACTGTAATCTATGTCGCGTGCTATTTGAAGTGCATAACGTAGTAGATCACTATCATGCATATCCTGAAAATTGTATCGAGCATCCTTGAAACGCGCAGACACCAGTTTTTGAAAACAAGTGCGCTTTGTCCTCCCTTCACTATCCGTAGTTTTTCTTATGCTCTGCATGGCCATATTGGTGAGGACTTATTCGATATCTGATGATAATCGTTTTTTGCTATGCTGCGGATGATCTACCAATTATATTTAGTACCAGCTCCTTGAACGATTGTCATTCACTAAGCTCCACTGGAGACGGGATTTGTGGCTCCCTGGCTGACAAGGATGATGAAGAACTAAATGGCTCGATACCTGTTCCAGTACCAATTTCACTTGTTCAGCACGTACAGTCAATACTGTACTCTTCATGTACAGTTGCGCTCAAAAGTATCCGAACGACCTGAATTGCATTTCGCCTGATTAGAATGCAACCCACATAACGCAGCTGTCTAGCAGGTCCTCTAATCGCTCCTCGGTACAGTCGTTTGACTATTGAAAATGGTTCCAACAAGTCACCACTAGTAAACACTGCACTGTATCGCAATAACTCAAGATGTAAAGTAATATCAAGGTACTACAAATACCAGGGGATATCTTATCACAGATAAGACGGTCCTTAAGACTTGTAAGCTCACATTTATTACAATAAATGACATACCTGAAATGTTACCACTCTCATTATTACGTCAGATAGGTAATTCACGTAGTAAGTTCGTCGTATTCATGATTTCCTCTTCAAAGTAACATACCGTACTTATTATTTAACACAAAATGACATTAAAAATTTAAGTTATTCACGAGAAGCTAATTGAGAATAAGTATGAATTTCAAATGACACGACGAACCGTCTCGTTCTGCATATGGATTCAAACCCAGGTCATGCAGACTAAGCAAAGACGTCGTAACTGACGGAAACTAACAGTCATTCCTGACTAGGCATACAGAGAGTGATATACCTCGATTTTATACAGTATCAGTTAGCAAATATCAACTTTAAATTACATAACGTAAACATTTTTAACGGACGCGAATTCCTACCCACCATCTATTGTCCTTGTTAACGAACTACGAGAGATGTTAAATATTGCTTCTGCACAAGTAACTTACTTGAAATGCCGTGAGGTAAAGCTTTGTATTGGATAGGGATTCGAACCCAGAACCTAATTGGATTGTCATCGAAGCACAATCAACTAAGACATATCGGATTTTCTCGGCAGTAGCTAGATGTTTTAACTGAAATGACGAGACGAAACATTAATTTATTCTTTCCCAGGACTCCAACCTGGCACCTATCGCTGTTGTATTCTAGAGAAAACGAACTTTAAAAATGGGTTTGTTACACCAGCAGCTACATGTGAGCATGTTTGAACTAGAAATAATATGACGAAGAGTTCAGTGCTGACTGGGAATCGAACCCCACACATATCGGTGTTGACTGCATACAAAGAGACGTCAGGTACCGAATTTTTCTCCACCAGCAGCTCGGAACAACATCCTTGAACTTGCAGTGATATCGCAAACAGTTCTGTGTCTCACTGGGACTCAAAAACGTCAGATGTCGTTAGTGCTGAGAACGAACAAAAATACATTAAAAATCAAAATTATTATCCACCAGCAGATAGGTGTTCTCATGCTAGAGCTTGATAATACATAATGAAAGCTTTAGTGCCTGGCCAGGATTCGAACCCATTCACATGTAATATGTGGAGATATTGAGGAATCTGCAGTTTTGAACAAACAACAAATTGCAGTCGAGCTGTATTGTCACGAAGGGATCAAATTCCGCGTTAAGGGCGGTCTGAGTTGCATTCCCAGTTCAGCAGCAATTTTATCGACATACAGAAGCTCAAATAAAAGCAGGAATAAGTGTCCTGTGACCCTACATAGCGTTTGTTTCGTGACTAGAAATAAATAACTAGTATAAGAAAGGTTACTGCTGATAGAGTTTCTACGTGTCGCGACTTTATTGTGGTTGAACGTAACGTCTACTTGGTAGAGAAGGAATATCATGTTTAACGTGAATGTCAGACCTCAATGCCATTATACCTTCTTCACTTCTTATCAAAAATTATCAGCAGAAGTTTGATCGAACCATGACCATAGGTATATGAACCTAGCATCAACCAAAGAGAAAACCAAATTCTCTTCTGTATCACTAATTGTTCTATGATAACAATGTTGCGACACACTGGATGAGAATTCTGACACACATGTTCCCTGTGGTGGTTTGCAGCATGTTCAGTACATTCATTAATCACGTAACTGACACCTACACAGAACTGTCAACAGTGTAGGATGCAGAAATTTAAATAGGAAGTGTTCCTTTCGACTTGAGCTACTCTACTGCGCTGTTTGTTGAAAACGTCGTGCAGTGCAAAAGAAAAGCTGTAACTGTCTGTCTCTCAGAAGTCTAGATCCGGCCATATGCATTATTCTACAGCACTGTGCAATGCTGAAGTTCTGGAGTAATTGTTGTTGACTTCTGGAGGTGTTGTAGCTATGTGTTAGCTAGTAACGTAATGGTAAGCGTCGCGATCTGTTGATAAGACGTCGCGAGTTCGGGTACGTTCACTGCTACATATTTTAAAATGCAATACTACTGTCTGCTGAAGTTATCGATATAATGGAACTTTGGACACAATTCCCTTCACTTCTCAACCCAAAATAGTCGCATGTGGAAAAACGGCTAACTTCTGTGAAATTTTTTTCTATTCAGGTTTAATAGATGGCCAGGCTGCAGATGCATCTTGAAACTTTTGAATTATGTATAGGGAGAGCGCATCCTGCCAAAATAGTCAAAAAGTATTTTCTACATTAGCTGTCGTGTGGCAGTGGCGTTTTATTCTTCATCAAACCTTGTTTAGCAGCCTTAACTCAGAACAAGTTTTCTACATGCATGTAATCAATAAACTGCATGTGCATTGTGAGACTGTTATAGACCTCAGAGAATTCGCATATATCGTTGATGATTAATTTCTCTCTCATGTTAACTAATGTTTTAACAATACTAAAAGAAACCTTACGAAAACTGTGAACTGTATCATGAGATATGAAATAAAACTTGTATTATAAGAAATGATACAAAACTACCCACGATAACCTTACGACGAAAGTCTGTTTCAATAAAACTGAGTATCTGTACACAAGCGTGCCTCTATCGGCACGAATTAGTAAAATACTACTCACTTAGGTTTCGGTTGGATCTGTGTTTGATTGGTATGCTGTTTCATGACTGGTTCAAATGGCTCTGAGCACTATGGGACTTAACTTCTGTGGTCATCAGTCCCCTAGAACTTAGAACTACTTAAACCTAACTAACCTAAGGACATCACACACATCCATGCCCGAGGCAGGATTCGAACCTGCTGTTTCATACTCAAGTGGTATGCAAATGTGGCATTTAATAAATAAAGAGTGGAACGAGGCGTTACCTGTCGTGCAGCATTGTAAGTTTTTCACCATTGTACTATGAGCCGAAAGTATTTTCTTGCGATTTACGTATCGGTGTGTGATCTGACTGCTTCTAGCTCTTTTACAGAAGAGATAAGTTTGTTACAGTCAGCAAGAATGGAACTGCAAACCATAACAGACGCCTTCTCACAGGTTAGCACGTTTCCACAGAGCTAGGGAAGATGCATGCATCTAGGTTTCCTCCAACGAGACCAATAGTGGCTAGAACTCGTAAACCGCTATTTAAAGGGCGAGATTAGATGCGATTTTCACGTGCAATGACTTTCCTGGGCTGAAAACCGTAAATTTACAATCTTTTGTTACAGCTCAAGCGATAATAACTCAGATTATTCAATTGAAATGACAGAAAAATGCAAGTGAACTTTGGGGCTTAATTCCGTGCACACCAGGAAATAACTCGTCGATCACAGAGTTGGCAAACATACCTTCCCTTGTTGCCAAATCTCAGTTACATTACCAGCAGGATGAAGACGAACCGATGTGATCCTACAGTGGGCTGGGAAGTGATCATAGCTGACGTCTCAGAGACGCGGCTGTTACGGCCTGGAATACGTAATCCGTCTGATTCACATTTCTGTAACTGGGTATAGGGAGTGGATCGTAGTTACTGATAATACTCAGAAATGACTGCAAACTAAGCTTCATAAATCAGTAACTCTCGTAGCTGTTTTTATATTTCTTTCGTAAGAGTACTCAAAACTATGAATCTCATTGACGAACGTTTTCGTGCCTCGCCGATAGTCGACCACAACAAACAAATAAAAATAAAAAAAGAATGTGTGTGTGTGTGTGTGTGTGTGAGAGAGAGAGAGAGAGAGAGAGAGAGAGAGAGAGGGAGAGAGAGAGACGAGAGAGAGAGAGAGAGAGTGAGGCAGAGAGTAAAAAATAAAAAAGAATGTGAGAGAGAGTAAAAAATTGTTTCATAGAAACTGTGTCATGATACGTGAAGAAATCTTTCATTAAAATGACACGTTCCACATCATTACCGAATGTCGTATTCATGATCTATGGAACAAGTATTAATCTAATCTAATGTAATCATATAATATTGCTGACTAGTCATGAAGAGGCACGAATTACAGACTTGAAAGTTAAAGACGACAGTTTTTGTAATAAACCGGGACTCCTATGAAGACCCTTTCGTCCCTGTTAACTAACCACGGAAGACGTGTGATATACCTCCATTCAGAAGGAACAGTGTGTTCATGCATTTAAAGATGAAGCGCATGATGTGAAGTTCTGTGACGGAGATACGAACCTAACAGGCAATTGGATTGTTAACTAAGTAAAATCAAATGTTACGTATCGGTTTTTCCTACCAGCCGCTAGATGTTTGAATCTAAAATAATGATACAAATTTTTGTGCCTGAGCGACAATCGAACCGCACACGTACTGTCCTTTTTTTCATCCACGAAAATAGCTTAAGTAACACTTGCTTACTAACCAACAGTAAGATGTGTGCGTATTTGACCAGAAATAACGACACCTATTGCGATTGTTGGCAACACATGAACAGACATTAAAAATGCACATTAATTTCCACTAGCAGACTGGTGTGCACGTGACGGGGCTTGAAATGAAATTATGAATATTTTTGTACTGGATCAGGATTAGGACCCACATAATTACCTTTGGAGGAGACCTAGAGAAGACTGCAGTCTTGGGAAACGTAACGTAACGTAAATCTGTTTGTGCCTCTTAAAAGTAAACGCCTGAATCCACGCATTGCACCTGTGATAGTTCGTTCCACCAGACCATTGTGGCCACATTTCCCAGCCCCTGGATTGTGCTGTAACGGAAGAAGTGCTTAGCTTTCAAAATTAGACACGGTGGAAAAAATGCGAATCTATTAAATGGTTAAGTAGAAGCAATCTTCTGACGTGGAGATTATGCTATTCTCATGTCAGCAGCTTGTAAAGACTCTTCTAGACGTAATTGTCTCGATGTGAAGCCATTTTGAAATTTTCAGTAATTCAGTAAATTTCTTAGTTCGAGAAAATCCACTGTGAAGTCTGAAGTTACCGGATAATTCGATTATTACCGTCATTATTACTATCACTTTCCTCACACCGTTGCTGGAACCCATGTGCTTGAAGATCATTTAATGCCTTTTGGTCATTATAGAAGTAGTTGGCCAAGAAGAGGTTCTTTCCCTGTCTACGGAGTCCTTTTCATGTTAATATCAAACATCAGCAATTACTCACAGATTACATTAAAACTAAAGTGCCGGCCGGAGTGGCCCTGCGGTTCTAGGCGCTACAGTCTGGAGACTATCTGACGTGGAGATTATGCTATTCTCATGTCAGCAGCATGTAAAGGCTCTTCTAGGCATAATAGCCTCGATTTGAAGCCATTTTGAAATTTTCAGTAATTCAGTAAATTTCTTAGTTCGAGAAAATCCACTGTGAAGTCTGAAGTTACCGGATAATTCGATTATTACCGTCATTATTACTATCACTTTCCTCACACCGTTGCTGGAACCCATGCGCTTGAAGATCATTTAATGCCTTTTGGTCATTATAGAATATATAATATGCCCAAGAAGAGGTTCTTTCCCTGTCTACGGAGTCCTTTTCATGTTAATATCAAACATCAGCAATTACTCACAGATTACATTAAAACTAAAGTGCCGGCCGGAGTGGTGGTGCGGTTCTAGGCGCTACAGTCTGGAGCCGAGCGACCGCTACGGTCGCAGGTTCGAATCCTGCCTCGGGCGTAGATGTGTGTGATGTACTTAGGTTAGATAGGTTTAATTAGTTCTCAGTTATAGGCGACTGATGACCTCAGAAGTTAAGTCGCATAGTGCTCAGAGCCATTTTTTGAAAACTAAAGTACTGAAGAAGACGTTACTTGATAAAAAAAAAAAAAATGTGCTGCCTTTCTTAATTTTCTTGCGCCTAGAAATGGCTGTCCAATACTGCCAAACCAGAAGGCCAAGGATCTTACTGCCTTCCGTTATACGTCGCTGTCAGTTCTTCCACATGATTTGGTCGAAGTCACCTGTTTCAAGTTGTGTATGGCAGAGAATGTTTTAGAAAATCAATTGTTTTCCTTTGCAATAAAGAAAAATATTTTCATTCTGAGATATCCAAGTTCAAGGTTATAGCATTATTAGTTCAAATATAATATTCACTTCTATAGTGTAGGAAAGTATTTCACAGTTGCGAAACCCGCATCCGACTCATTGACCTTATACTTAGTCGCTGACCATAAATTCTAGCTCAGAGTGACACCAGTTTAAGTAACCTAATGTAGCGAAGACTGTTTACCAGTGATCTTTCTCACCGGAAAATATGCAATTCACTCATTGGGCTCCAATAGTACACTGTAACAGTAATTTCTGTGTGTATGCATTGCATGCGGATTGTAGAATTTAGTGGTGCTCTCTCTTCCACTTCTGTATACAATATGCCTGACCTAAACGGGCCCTTTATCATTACAGGCCCTGGGTAGTGCTACATCATACTGACAACAGTAACGTTCTTATAGTGACAGCCGCACTGTTTTAGCATATTTTGTAATCATTTAAATAAAACAACGTGACCTTCCAGTGGGAGACATTTCGTCCTCTTTTCCTTGTGTGAAATTTGTCAGTAAGCTTTTTGCCTTCCAACCAACGAAATACGGTAGAGTACGGCTCGTAAACGATTCACAAACCACGATTTAGTGCCGTTAAGACGATTTCTTTAAACATTGTCGTAGCTGAAGGAATTTAGTTTTTTTAAATCGTCTTACGCAGCAACGTACACAGATATCTCAAATAGAAAAAGCTATTTATCCAGGTACGAACGTTGTAAAACAAACTTCCCACAGTTTGTGTCAGGTTGATCTTTTCGTCTTATAGCACTGGGTAAGTATTTTGTCTAAGAGGCGTCACAATTTGTGTTCCTGTATCTGTGGGAATCATTGGTTGAAAACGAGTTTAACACCAATGGGTACAGTACTGCGAAATATTCAAAATGATTATCAACCTAAGTCTGAGTTCATCCACAAACTGAGGCGTATTTATAATACTGTAGCTAGACGGTGTATCCTTGTCCTCCTTGAGTGGGCATTGAAAGGCATTTACACACACGTATACAATACTATGAATACTTCAAACGCTGTAGCTGACGTTGCTCTCATAAAATAATTTTGTTTTGTTAATTTCTCTTGGTCTTGAGCGTGCAATATGTGTTGTAAATACAGTCTTACACAAAACAATTGTCCGTAAGGCGGACAATGCAATCGTGCTGCCTTCAGAATTCTGTGTCCAGCAATATGCTCGATCTGGCTACATTGTAGACTGTGGCACTTCCTAGAGGAAGTCTTGACTGCAGTCTGAGTGCATCACTTTCGACTGTGACTGCAGTCTTGAGGTAAAACGCAAGATTAGCTAATACGACATCTGGCAACCAAGAGCACACGTCGACATAATTTTTATCGCCTCCTTCCTATTCGTGCTGAAGCTATGAGTGTATTCCAAGCGAATCTACAAAATATTTCGCTTTCTGTCACATTGGTAATAACAGTTTGGTTCAACAATATTTTAGCGAGAGATTTCTTGGCCGACCATCCGCCTCTGAACACTGCATGCGTCTGAGTTCTCTGGGACCCGTTTGCTGCTTACCGGCGGGGGCTGAGGCATTGCGCTGCCTTGCCTTCTGCCGACAGCGTCTGCTCCACTCCTCATTCTCCACGGTGTAAAATGCTTTAATGTTGTTGAGTGGTGACCCATAAAATCTTTCTACAATTTGTGTGTCACACTCTATTGCTACGGAGGCACAAAACCGTTTTTATTTAGTGAGTATTTTATTACACTAGAATGCAATACATCAATGTGACACAGATTTAATTTCATTGCGATCCAGTGCACTATAATTAAAGTGTCATATTCTGTTCTTTTTCCTTTCACAGGAGATACTTCAAATAATTTATTTTTTCATGGATTCATATGTGTTAGTCAAGGCATAGAGAGTAGATGCTGTCTAATGTGTTTGGCTCCTTTCTTTGATTCCCTATGGTAAATGGATGCAAAACATTGTGTCAATACTTTTCAGAACCTGCTCCATAGCTACTCAGGCATATTGCTTGTTTTGAGGTCTATATATTAATTAATGGAGAAGTTAACCCTGTTCAGAAGTGATATTTAAAATACTCAGTTGGGTTTAAGGCGACAAAATTTCCCATATTTGAAGCTACCCTGAGAAAAAGTAAGTCGCTAGAGCCGCAGTTAGTAAATGTCTGCCGAGAGTTCGTAATTGCTACTGTGGAATTTTAGTATAGAGGCCCTAGAGTAATCAAGAGCTTCATTTCCTTCATACTTATCACCCTGGCATGTGAGTCTTATGTGAAGAACAATATCGAAATTCGTATCCTTGACGATCGATTCGAATTTCTTCAGAGATGCTTGTATTGTGAAGCAGCTTGACAGTCAGAAAGCCGAGATCTATTACCATTAACTGAACGTAATGGGTCGAGCTACCAAGAGGACTTGAAGTGTAAGGGTTTTTCTTCCGATATCGTTACAGAATTTTTTCTGGAAATTTGTAGCTCCATAAAATAAATCAGGAAAGAAGCTCGCATACGCTGGCCCCCACCACGGTTAGAACTGACGATTCATTGAGCCGGTGCGACGCGAGACACACTGCTGCCAGCACGCCACTCTCATCATGATATTGTTCGCTCAGCCTCATAACACATCGTGAAAGAAAATAAAACTTGTCACTTATGTGAAGAATAGCATTTCTTTAGCCAAAAAATTGAATTTTCGGTCTCAGTGTCTTAGTTTACATGAGGATTATATAGCACAAGTCATTCAAATGGAAAGGGAATATCAAGCGAATTTAGCGAGTCAGTTCCGTAGCATACGTGGAAGTGATTGCACTGTCACATTGTTGCCAAATCTTTGTGATGGTGTTGCCAATTCTCAGCTGTGCTATGAACAGCTCTGTAGCGGTATGTGAGAATCCCATGCTCATGTCATAGCAGGATACGGAGAGGAGGCGTGTGGTTTGGTTAATATGCAGCATTTTCTCCTACCAGTTGTGTCAAACATTCAGGTGTATAATCTTCCACAACAATTACAGTTTCCCACAAAATATGTACGAATATAACACTTACCTTGTTACGTTCTAACAAAAGATAATTTCAGTACAATAAAAAGTTTTTGGAAATAAACTTTGCCCACCTGTCACAAAAAGTAAGATAACAAACACTATGCACCTCGAAATCGATTGTATCTATGTGCAGTCTTGTGATCAAACAGGTAGAATTTCATGAATTGCACGAGAATGTAGAAAAATGTTGTTGCGAATGGAAGCTGTAAGAAACACAGTTAACTAATTATTCTGTGCCATGTAACAATCAATTCATTTGAAAATTCAGAAGAGAAGAAACTAAAAATCATGCCCATTAAGACAGAAAGTAAACTGCAGCTCTGCGCTTTTTCGTCTTCAGATCTATACAAATAATGTATACTAATCAGCGTATTTATTGCTTTCGTAATGTTTCCCTCTTGTTTAGTCGTCTAATGATGAACTGGATCCACGCCCATGAGTCTGATTGTTTCTTTGTATCCTTCCATTTACTATCATTGTGTGTCATTGCTTGGTGTTCAAAAAGCAAAATATTAAGCCTGCTCCCACGAGGTATTAGAACGAGGTCGCAAGAAGGCTAACGAATTATAATCAAAATACACCGAGACACCAATTTGTCTGTCGTTACGTCATGGTGTTAAGTCGACAGAAATAGTTTGATATGATTGCCTGTATCACCGGCATCCCGTTGTCGTCTTCTCTTACTGAGATTTTCATATCACCCTGAACACAAGACGCCTAGAGAAATGTGTATATTCTCCGTGACGAAACATCCCACATTCCATTCATTCTGATCCATTCGTAACGTGCATTGGCAGCAATGAATGATAGGAAATCTGTTGTGAGGTGACTAATAACAATGACAATGGTAGTAATAAAAACTCAGTAATCAAAGATGTTTACTGCATTAGAGACAATAGTTAAGGATTAACAAAATAACCAAGAAAGACTGAGTGTTTAACTGTCGCACTGCAGAGGTCTTCTTACCACTTTGTTACTGAATTCTGTTCTGGTTGTTTGCAGAGAGAAAAGAAACAACCCTGTAGCCATACATATCGCTAGTACAACGAGATAAAACCTATCAACTATCCTTGCTTTACATCACGAGACGAACATGGCGTCAAACAGCTGATATTTGAAATACATTTCTGTTTTTTCTCTCTGTCTCTCTCTCTCTCTCTCTTTCTTATTTTTAATTTTTTTTTCTGAGGAAAGCATCGAGAAGCGCGAGGAATAAGCAAGTAGGCATATAATCTATTTACAGTTTTTTCATCGGGATACATAATGCAAAAATACACATTTTAAGTGTATTATTGCGCAATTCCAATTACTGACAGTCTATTCGTGAGCTTGTTCGCATTCAGTGGGGTGAAACCTGTCACACAAGCAAGCAAAATACAAATATTTCTTGCACCATGCGCAACACACAAACGAACGAGAAGAAGGCAATGGGATGCCGGTGATGCAGGCAATAATACCCAACTATTTCTACCGACTTAACCCCATGACGACAGACAAATTGGCGTCTCAGTGTATTTTGATTATAATTCGTTAGCCTTCTTGCGACCTCGTTCTAATACCTCATGGGAGCAGGCATAATATATTGCTTTTTGAACACCGAGCAATAACACACAAAGATAGTAGATGGAAGGATTCAAAGAAACAATCAGACTCATGGGCGTGGATCCTTTTCTTCATTAGATGACTAAACAAGAAGGAAACATTATGAAAGCAATGCATACGCTGAGTTGTATACATTATTTGTATAGATCTGAAGATGAAAAAGCGCACATCTGCACAGTGCCCGCATCTGCACTTTAGTTTCTGTCCACACCCATGAGTCTGATTGTTTCTTTGTTTTCTCCCATCTACTAAAATTAGTTTTGACAGCAACGTTAGCTACAGCGTTCGAAGTATTCATAGTATTGTACACGTGTGTGTAAATGTCTTCCAATGCCCGTTCAAAGAAGACAAGGATACACAGTCTAGCTACAGTATTATAAATACGCCTCAATTTGTGGATGAACTCGGACTTAGATTGATAATCATTTTGAATATTTGGCAGTACTGTACCCATTGGTGCTAAACTCGTTTCCAACCAATGATTCCCACAGCTACAGGAACACTACTTGTGACACCTCTTAGACAAAATATTACGCAGTGCTATCAGATGAAAAGATCAATCTGACACAAACTGTGGGAAGTTTAACCCACAACCTTCGTACCTGGATAAAAAGCTTTTTCTATTTGAAATATCTGTGAACGTTGCTGCGTAGGACGATTTAAGACGAAACTAAATTCCTTCAGCTGCGACAATGTTTAAAGAAATCGTCTTAACGGCACTAAATCGTGGTTTGTAAATCGTTTACTGGCCGTACTCTGTCGCATTTCGCTGGTTGGAAGGCAAAAATATACTGACAAATTTCACACAAGGAAAAAGGGGACGAAATGTCTCCAACTGAAAGGTCATGTTGTTTTATTTAAATGATCGCAAAATCAGCTAAAACGAACAGTGAGGCTGTCAGTATAAGCACAATACTGTTGTCACTATGATGTTGCACTGCCCAGGACCTGCAATGATAAAGGGCCCGTTTAGGTTCAAATGGCTCAAATGGCTCTGGGCACTATGGGACTTAACTTCTGAGGTCATCAGTCCCCTAGAACTTAGAACTACTTAAACCTAACTAACCCAAGGACATCACACACATCAATGCCCGAGGCAGGGTTCGAACCTGCGACCATAGCGGTCGCGCGGTTCCAGACTGTAGCGCCTAGAACCGCTCGGCCACTCCGGCCGGCCCCGTTTAAGTCAGGCATATTGTATACAGAAGAGGAAGAGGGAGCACCACTAAATTCTACAATCCGTATGCATTGCATACACACAGAAATTACTGTTACAGTGTACTACTGGAGCCCAACGAGTGAATTGCATATATTCCGGTGAGAAAGAGCACCGGTCAACAGTCTTCGCAACAATAGGTTACTTAAACTGGTGTGACTCTAAGCTAGAATATTTGGTCAGCGACTAAGTATAAGGTCAATGAGTCGGATGCGGGTATTGCAACTGTGAAATACTTTCCTACACTATAGAAGTGAATATTATATTTTAACTAACAATGCTATAATCTTGAACTTGGATATCTTAGAATGAAAATCTTTCTCTTTATTTCAAAGGAAAACAATTGATTTTCTAAAACATTCTGTGCCATACACAACTTGAAACAGGTGACTTCGACCAAATCATGTGGAAGAACTGACAGCGACATATAACGGAAGGAAGTAAGATCCTTGGCCTTCTGGTTTGGCAGTATTGGACAGCCATTTCTAGGCGCATGAAAATTAAGAAAGGCAGCGCAATTTTTTTTATCAAGTAAGGTCTTCATCAATTACTTTAGTTTCCAAAAAATGGCTCTGAGCACTATGCGACTTAATTTCTGAGGTCATCAGTCGCCTATAACTTAGAACTAATTAAACCTAACTAACCTAAGTACATCACACACATCCACGCCCGAGGCAGGATTCTAAACTGCGACCGTAGCGGTCGCTCGGCTCCAGACTGTAGCGCCTAGAACCGCACGACCACTCCGGCCGGCACTTTAGTTTTAATGTAATCTGTGAGTAATTGCTGATGTTTGATATTAACATGAAAAGGACTCCGTAGACAGGGAAAGAACCTCTTCTTGGGCATATTATATATTCTATAATGACCAAAAGGCATTAAATGATCTTCAAGCGCATGGGTTCCAGCAACGGTGTGAGGAAAGTGATAGTAATAATGACGGTAATAATCGAATTATCCGGTAACTTCAGACTTCACAGTGGATTTTCTCGAACTAAGAAAATTACTGAATTACTGAAAATTTCAAAATGGCTTCACATCGAGGCTATTATGCCTAGAAGAGCCTTTACATGCTGCTGACATGAGAATAGCATAATCTCCACGTCAGAAGATTGCTTCTACTTAACCATTTAATAGACTCGCATTTTTTCCACCGTGTCTAATTTTGAAAACTAAGCACTTCTTCCGTTACAGCACAATCCTGGGGCTGGGAAATGTGGCCACAATGGTCTGGTGGAACGGACTATCACAGGTGCAATGCGTGGATTCAGGCGTTTACTTTTAAGATGCACAAACAGATTTACGTTACCTCTGGTAACCTCAAGAGAAAGACGTTATAATCCAGAATCCGCCTTAAACATCACGTTCCTTCATTACCAACTGGGCAGAGCCAGTTTACGTTGGGAAATGACATAGGCGGAGGTCATGGTAAACAAAAATACTGTCTCCAGTAAACTTACTTACATTAGAAAAAAATATTTTATTTGATGAACCGATAGCCATTTTAAGGAACAGGGCTCTTATTTTTCTTGTACTTGATTGAACTACAACGTTGAAAAATTTGGTACTGGACTGTGATTCGAATTCGTATCTCCTTTTTCAAGGATCTGAATCTCTCGGAACAGTATAGTTCAATCATTTCGTTCCTTTTCCCAAGACTGCAGTCTTGTCTAGGTCTCCTCCAAAGGTAATTATGTGGGTCTGAATCCTGATCCATTACAAAAATATTCATAATTTCATTTCAAGCCCTGTCACGTGCACACCAGTCTGCTAGTGGAAATTAATGTGCATTTTTAATGACTGTTCATGTGTTGCCAACAATCGCAATAGGTATCGTTATTTCTGGTCAAACACGCACACATCTTACTGTTGGTGAGTAAGCAAGTGTTATTACTTAAGCTATTTTCGTGGATGATAAAAAAGGACAGTACGTGTGCGGTTCGATTGCCGCTCAGGCACAAAAATTTGTATCATTATTTTAGATTCAAACATCTAGCGGCTGGTAGGAAAAACCGATACGTATCATTCAATTTTACTTAGTTAGCAACCCAATTGCCTGTTAGGTTCGTATCTCCGTCACAGAACTTCACATCATGCGCTTCATCTTTAAATGCATGAACACATTGTTCCATCTGAATGGAGGTATACCACACATCTTTCGTGGTTAGTTAACAGGGACGAAAGGGTCTTTATAGGAGTCCCGGTTTATTACAAAAACTGTCGTCTTTAATTTTCAAGTCTGTAATTTGTGCCTCTTCATGACTAGTCAGCAATATTATATGATTACATTAGATTAGATTAATACTTGTTCCATAGATCATGAATACGACATTCGGTAATGATGTGGAACGTGTCATTTTAATGAAAGATTTCCTTACATATCATGACACAGCTTCTTTGAAACAATTTTTTACTCTCTCTCTCATTCTTTTTTATTTTTATCTCTCTCCCTCTCTCTCTCTCTCTCTCTCTCTCTCTCTCTCTCTCTCTCACACACACATACACACACACACACACACTCACACACATTCTTTTTTGTTTTTGTTTTTATTTGTTTGTTGTGCTCTACTATCGGCAGGGCACGAAAACGTTCGTCAATGAGATTCATAGTTTTGAGTACACTTACGAAAGAAATATATAAACAACTACGAGTGTTACTGATTTATGAAGCTTAGTTTGCAGTCATTTCTGTTACAGAAATGTGAATCAGACGGATTACGTATTCCAGGCAGTAGCAGCCGCGTCGTTGAGACGTCAGCTATGGTCACTTCCCAGCCCACTGTAGGATCACATCGGTTCGTCTTCTTCCTGCTGGTAATGTAACTGAGATTTGGCAACAAGGGAAGGTATGTTTGCCAACTCTGTGACCGACGAGTTATTTCCTGGTGTGCACGGAATTAAGCCCCAAAGTTCGCTTGCATTTTCCTGTCATTTCGATTGAATAATCTGAGTTATTATCGCTTGAGCTGTAACAAAAGATTGTAAATTTACGGTTTTCAGCCCAGGAAAGTCATTGCACGTGAAAATCGCATCTAATCTCGCCCTTTAAATAGCGGTTTACGAGTTCTAGCCACTATTGGTCTCGTCGGAGGAAACCTAGTTGCATGCATCTTCCCCAGCTCTGTGGAAACGTGCTAACCTGTGAGAAGGCGTCTGTTATGGTTTGCAGTTCCATTCTTGTTGACTGTAACAAACTTATCTCTTCTGTAAAAGAGCTACAAGCAGTCAGATCACACACCGATACGTAAATCGCAAGAAAATACTTTCGGCTCATAGTGCAATGGTGAAAAACTTACAATGCTGCACGACAGGTAACGCCTCGTTCCGCTCTTTATTTATTAAATGCCACATTTGCATACCACTTGAGTATGAAACAGCATACCAATCAAACACAGACCCAGTCGAAATCTAAGCGATTAGTATTTTACTAATTCGTGCTGTTAGAGGCACGCTTGTGTACCGATACTCGGTTTTATTGAAGCAGACTTCCGTCGTAAGTTTATCGTGGGTAGTTTTGTATCATTTCTTATAATACAGTGCACAGTTTTCGTAAGGTTTCATTTAGTATTGTTAAAACATTAATTAACATTAGAGAGAAATTAATCATCAAAGATATATGCGAATTCTCTGAAGTCTATAATAGTCTGACGATGCACATGCAGTTTATTGATACATGCATGTAGAAAACTGGTTCTGAGTTAAAGATGACAAACAAGGTTTGATGAAGAATAAAATGCCACTGCCACACGACAGCTAATGTAGAAAATACTTTTTGATTATTTTGGCACGATGCGCTCTCCCATACATAATACAAAAGTATCAAGATGCATCTGCAGCCTGGCCATCTATTAAACCTGAAAAGAACAAAATGTCGCAAAAGTTAGCCCTTTTTCCACATGCGACTATTTTGGGTTGAGAAGTGAAAGGAATTATGTTCAAAGTTCCATTATATCGATAACTTCAGCAGACAGCAGTATTGCGTTTTAAAAAATGTAGCAGTGAACGTACCCGAACTCGCGACGTCTTATCAATAGAGCGCGACGCTTACCATTATGTTAATAGCTGACACATAGCTACAACACCTCCTGAAATCAACAACAATTCCTCCAGAACTTCAGCATTGCACAATGCTGTGAGATAATGCATATGGCCGGATCTAGACTTCTGAGAGACAGACAGTTACAGCTTTTCTTTTGTACTGCACGACGTTTTCAACAAACAGCGCAATAGAGTAGCTCAAGTCGAAAGGAACACTTCCTATTTAAATTTCTGCATCCTACACTGTTGACAGTTCTGTGTAGGTGTCAGTTACGTGATTTTATTTCGGTGATTACAAAATAGAGTAGAAAATATGCACTGGGTAGCCGAGGCAGCTAGTTCATGACGATTCGGTCAACCAAGTAAATGAATGTACTGAACATGCTGCAAACCACCACAGGGAACATGTGTGTCAGAATTCTCATCCAGTGAGTCGCAACATTGTTATCATAGAACAATTAGTGATCCAGAAGAGAATTTGGTTTTCTCTTTGGTTGATGCTAGGTTCATATACCTATGGTCATGGTTCGAACAAACTTCTGCTGATAATTTTTGATAAGAAGAGACAGATTCTGTTCTCTTCTCGCTACGCCAAGTGAAGAAGGTATAATGGCATTGAGGTCTGACATTCACGTTAAACATGATATTCCTTCTCTACCAAGTAGACGTTACGTTCAACCACAATAAAGTCGCGACACGTAGAAACTCTATCAGCAGTAACCTTTCTTATACTAGTAATTCATTTCTAGTGACGAAACAAACGCTATTTAGGGTCACAGGACACTTATTCCTGCTTTTATTTGAGCTTCCGTATGTCGATAAAATTGGTTCTGAACTGGGAATGCAACTCAGACCTCCCTTAACGCGGAATTTGATCCCTTCGTGACAATACAGCTCGACTGCAATTTGTTGTTTGTTCAAAACTGCAGATTCCTCAATATCTCCACATATTACACGTGAATGGGTTCGAATCCTGGCCAGGCACTAAAGCTTTCATTATGTATTATTATCAAGCTCTAGCATGAGAACACCTATCTGCTGGTGGATAATAATTTTGATTTTTAATTTATTTTTATTCATTCTCAACACTAACGACATCTGACGTTTTTCAGTCCCAGTGAGACACAGAACTGTTTGTGATATCACTGTAAGTTCAAGGATGTTATTCCGAGCTGCTGGCGGTAAAAATTTGGTGCCTGACGTCTCTTTGTGTGCAGTCAACACCGACATGTGTGGGCTTCGATTCACAGTCGGCACTGAACTCTTCGCCTTATTATTTCTAGTTCAAACATTCTCACATGTAGCTGCTGGTGTAACAAACCCATTTTTAAAGTTCGTTTTCTCTAGAATATAACAGCGATAGGTGCCAGGTTGGAGTCCTGGGAAAGAACAAATTAACGTTTCGTCTCGTCATTTCAGTTAAAACATCTAGCTACTGCCGAGAAAATCCGATATTTCTCAGTTGATTGTGCTTCGATGACAACCCAATTAGGTTCTGGGTTCGAATCCCTGTCCAACACAAAGCTTTACCTCACGGAATTTCAAGTAAGCTACTTGTGCAGAAGCAATATTTAACATCTCTCGTAGTTCGTTAACAAGGACAATAGATGGCGGGTTGGAATTCGCGTCCGTTAAAAATGTTTACGTTATGTAATTTCAAGTTGATATTTGGTAACTGATACTGTTTAAAATCGAGATATATCACTCTCTGTATGCCTAGTCAGGAATGACTGTTAGTTTCCGTCAGTTACGAAGTCTTTGCTTAGTCTGCATGACCTGGGTTTGAATCCATATGCAGAACGAGACGGTTCGTCGTGTCATTTGAAATTCATACTTATTCTCAACTAGCCTCTCGTGAATAACTTAAATTTTTAATGTCATTTTGTGTTAAATAATAAGTACGGTATGTTACTTTGAAGAGGAAATCATGAATACTACGAACTTATTACGTGAATTGCCTATCTGACTGAATAATGAGAGTGGTAACATTTCAAGTATGTCATATATTGTAATAAATGTGAGCTTACAAGCCTTAAGGACCGTCTTATCTGTGATAAGATGTTCCCTGATATTTGTAGTACCTTGGTATTACTTTACATCTTGAGTTATTGCGATACAGAGCAGTGTTTTCTAGTGGTGACTTGTTGGAACCCTTTTCAATAGTCAAACGACTGTACCGAGGGGCGATTCGAGGACCTGCTAGACAGCTGCGCTATGTGGGTTGCATTCGAATCAGGCGAAATGCAATTCAGGTCGTTCGGATACTTTTGAGCGCGAGTGTACACCCATAATGCAGATGTACTAATATGTCACCTGTTACGTCTTTTTCATTCTGCGAAATTCTTCAGGTTCCTTTCCCACTTCGGCAATTGTTGTTGCAGATATAATGTAATGCTTGCTTTGCTTATCGATGCCATTGCTGTGCTTTGTGTCAACACCACTAGCACTGTAGCACTGTTGTTAGTTACTCCTCGATTGAGCATTTCAGCTACGCTCCGTAGCCTCATTCTGTGCTCACCACTGGATACCTCCAGACCCGCCACCTGCTGAAATTAGCAGCCAATTTTGTGATTGCATGGTGGGTAATATGTGGGTCGTCGAATGCCGCAGACATCATTGGCCTTTTGCGTCTTCTCACTCAAGGGGTTCAGTGTCAATATACACTCCTGGAAATTGAAATAAGAACACCGTGAATTCATTGTCCCAGGAAGGGGAAACTTTATTGACACATTCCTGGGGTCAGATACATCACATGATCACACTGACAGAACCACAGGCACATAGACACAGGCAACAGAGCATGCACAATGTCGGCACTAGTACAGTGTATATCCACCTTTCGCAGCAATGCAGGCTGCTATTCTCCCATGGAGACGATCGTAGAGATGCTGGATGTAGTCCTGTGGAACGGCTTGCCATGCCATTTCCACCTGGCGCCTCAGTTGGACCAGCGTTCGTGCTGGACGTGCAGACCGCGTGAGACGACGCTTCATCCAGTCCCAAACATGCTCAATGGGGGACAGATCCGGAGATCTTGCTGGCCAGGGTAGTTGACTTACACCTTCTAGAGCACGTTGGGTGGCACGGGATACATGCGGACGTGCATTGTCCTGTTGGAACAGCAAGTTCCCTTGCCGGTATAGGAATGGTAGAACGATGGGTTCGATGACGGTTTGGATGTACCGTGCACTATTCAGTGTCCCCTCGACGATCACCAGTGGTGTACGGCCAGTGTAGGAGATCGCTCCCCACACCATGATGCCGGGTGTTGGCCCTGTGTGCCTCGGTCGTATGCAGTCCTGATTGTGGCGCTCACCTGCACGGCGCCAAACACGCATCGACCATCATTGGCACCAAGGCAGAAGCGACTCTCATCGCTGAAGACGACACGTCTCCATTCGTCCCTCCATTCACGCCTGTCGCGACACCACTGGAGGCGGGCTGCACGATGTTGGGGCGTGAGCGGAAGACGGCCTAACGGTGTGCGGGACCGTAGCCCAGCTTCATGGAGACGGTTGCGAATGGTCCTCGCCGATACCCCAGGAGCAACAGTGTCCCTAATTTGCTGGGAAGTGGCGGTGCGGTCCCCTACGGCACTGCGTAGGATCCTACGGTCTTGGTGTGCATCCGTGCGTCGCTGCGGTCCGGTCCCAGGTCGACGGGCACGTGCACCTTCCGCCGACCACTGGCGACAACATCGATGTACTGTGGAGACCTCACGCCCCACGTGTTGAGCAATTCGGCGGTACGTCCACCCGGTCTCCCGCATGCCCACTATACGCCCTCGCTCAAAGTCCGTCAACTGCACATACGGTTCACGTCCACGCTGTCGCGGCATGCTACCAGTGTTAAGACTGCGATGGAGCTCCGTATGCCACGGCAAACTGGCTGACACTGACGGCGGCGGTGCACAAATGCTGCGCAGCTAGCGCCATTCGACGGCCAACACCGCGGTTCCTGGTGTGTCCGCTGTGCCGTGCGTGTGATCATTGCTTGTACAGCCCTGTCGCAGTGTCCGGAGCAAGTATGGTGGGTCTGACACACCGGTGTCAATGTGTTCTTTTTTCCATTTCCAGGAGTGTATTTTCATGACTATTGTGTGTAAGTTTCTTTTGTTTACTCGAAGTCTCAGATGTAATTCTCTATATTTGTGAACTAATTTTTAGTGTTGAACCACCGCCAGTGGAAAGTGCGACAACGCGTGCTCCACTGCGGGACATCGATAAATCTGCGTTGAGGTTGAACCGTATATGTGCAAGTCGTAAGTAAGGATTCGTATCGACTTTATGTGATCCATCACTTCGGCTATGTATTATTTGCAACCAGACGCTGTCGAATAATTCTATGAAACAATCCGTACGTCACAGACAAATGTATTGATCATCAATCACCAATTATAAAGACAAGCCAGTCGAATTTTCCGTCCGCAAAGAAGAAAATTTAAATAGAAGTTCAAACATAATACATAATTTTAGCCAGCCTCTGTGACCGAGAGGTTCTAGGCGCTTCAGTCCGGAACCACTCTGCTGCTACGGTCGCAGGATCGAATCCTGCCTCGGGCATGGATGTGTGTGATCTCCTTAGATTAGTTAGGTTTAAGTAGTTATAAGTCTAGGGGGGCTGATGACCTCAGATGTTAAGTTTCATAGAGCTTAGAGGCATTTCAATCATTTTAATACACAATTTTCAAAATCAACAAAGGTGGTACTGTATACATCGTAGGAGTTATCGTTAAATCACTTATATAGCAGTCGAATCTCTTATTATTCCTGAATCTTTGATTATAGCAGATAAAATGTTATAGAAAAAATTCCGCTGAAGTAATGAAAACTATTCCGAATTCTGACGCAAATGTAGGTCGTAAAATTCCTGATATAGGACAAGGTATTGTTGACCAAATAGTAGAAGATATAAAAATGAATGAAAAATTTGCGATTGAAATCCATGACTTGGAGGGTGTGTTTAATGATACTGACCTACTTATATCTACATACATACTCCGCAAGCCACCATACGGTGCGTGGTGGAGGGTACCTCGTACCACAACTAGCATCTTCTCTCCCTGTTCCACTCTCAAACAGAACGACGGACAAATGACTTCCTATATGCCTCTGTACGAGCCCTAATCTCTCTTATCTTATCTTTGTGGTCTTTCCGCGAAATGTAAGTTGGCGGCAGTAAAACTGTACTGTAGTCAGACTCAAATGCTGGTTCTCTAAATTTCCTCAGTAGCGATTCACGAAAAGAACGCCTCCTTTCCTCTAGACTCCCACCCGAGTTCCTGAAGCATTTCCCTAACACTCGCGTGATGATCAAATCTACCAGTAACAAATGTAGCAGCCCGCCTCTGAATTGCTTCTATGTCCTCCCTCAATCCGACCTGATAGGGATCCCAAACGCTCGAGCAGTACTCAAGAATAGGTCGTATTAGTGTTTTATAAGCGGTCTCTTTTACAGATGAACCACATCTTCCCAAAATTCTACCAATGAGCCGAAGACGACTATTCGCCTTCCCCACAACTGCCATCCCACTTCATATCGCTCTGCAATGTTACGCCCAAATATTTAATCGACGTGACTGTGAAGGTTCAAATGGCTCTGAGCACTATGGGACTCAACATCTGTGGTCATCAGTCCCCTAGAACTTAGAACTACTTAAACCTAACTAACCTAAGGACATCACACACACTCATGCCCGAGGCAGGATTCGAACCTGCGACCGTAGCAGTCACGCGGTTCCGGACTGATCGCCTAGAACCGCGAGACCACCGCGGCCGGCGACGTGACTGTGTCAAGCGCTACACAACTAATGGAGTATTCAAACATTACGGGGTTCTTTTTCCTATTCATCTGCATTAATTTACATTTATCTATATTTAGAGTTAGCTGTCATTCTTTGCACCAATCACAAGTCCTGTCCAAGTTATCTTGTATCCTCCTACAGTCACTCAACGACGATACCTTCACGTACACCACAGCATCATCAGCAAACAGCCGCACATTGCTATCCACCCTATCCAAAGATCATTTATATAGATAGAAAACAACAGCGGACCTACCACACCTCCCTGGGGCACTCCAGATGATACCCTCACCTCCGATGAACACTCACCATCGAGGTCAACGTACTGGGTTCTATTACTTAAAAAGTCTTCGAGCCACTCACATACTTGGGAACCAATCCCATATGCTCGTACCTTTGTTAGGAGTCTGCAGTGGGGCACCGACTCAAACGCTTTCCGGAAGTCAAGGAATACGGCATCCGTCGGATACCCTTCATCCATGGTTCCCAAGATATCATGTGAAAAAAGGGCGAGCTGCGTTTCGCAGGAGCGATGCTTTCTAAAGCCAAGCTGATGCTTGGACAGCAACTTCTCTGTCTCAAGGAAATTCATTATATTCGAACTGCGAATATGTTCGAGAATCCTGCAACAAAATGATGTTAAGGATATTGGTCTGTAATTTTGAGGATCCGTCCTTCTATCCTTCTTATATACAGGCGTCACCTGCGCTTTTTTCCAGTCGCTCGGGACTTTACGTTGGGCAAGAGATTCGCGATAAATGTTCCACATTCACAATTAAAAAAATGTACTATTGTAGGCGTTGTTTAAGAAGGGGTTTTTCGAAATTGCAACTCTATCGCATGAAATAAGTGAGGAAGGATTTTTTTTGAAAAATGTTCTATTAAGGAAATTTTGAAGCTAGACTTACGAAAATCGGTATTTGGTTTCTTGGCTAAATCAATGAAAATTTAAAATGACTTCTCAGTTATAAATAAAAGACTACGTATTTCACTGTTTTTGGAAATCAGTCCCTATGGGGTGAAAAGTGGGATGAAAATTTTTATGAAAATATTTCATTGTGCAACCAGTTTTGAAGCTAAATCTTTGAAAACTTGTATTTGGCTTCTCTGTTAGAAATCAAACATACGCATGTCATTGTTTCTGGAAATTCAATACCTGAGGGAGTGAAATAGGTGAAACATATTATCAAAATATTTTATTTCGAAAGCATTTTTAAAGCTAAATCTTGGAAAACTGGTGTTTGACTTCTCGGTTAGAGATGCAAAATACCTACTTCACTGTTTATCGAAATTAAACCCCCAAGGAGGTAAAATAGGGTCGGACTGATTCACTGACTCATCATCGCCCAGCCCAATCCGCTAAGGATAGAAAGCTGGAGTTTGGGGAGTGGTTGGAACTTATGTTGTAGGCATCCTTTAATAAGAGCTTGTCCGAAATGTCACTCCTAAGGCGACGAAATAAGGGAAGAAAGGCTTTTTGAAAGTTTGTCGCTATTAAGGGAATTTTGAAGCTAGAACTACGGAAACTGGTATTTAGTTTTGTCAGCCACTAAACAAGTAAAGTAGTGGGAGAAACTTTTTTTGAAAGAAAATAATTATTAAAAAACTACGAAAGAATTTCTAAGGATACATTTATGACAATTAGTATTTGACTTCTTGGTCAGAAATTTAAAAAAAAAAAAATGTGTTTCTGGAAATTCAGTCCCTAAGAGAGTGCAGTAGGGGAAGAAAATTTTTAAGAAAATATTTTGTTACATTAAAAAATTATAAAGCAAAATTTATGAAAATTGGTATTAAACTTCTCTGTTAGATATAAAGAAACATTTGTTAGGTGATGAAAGTTGCTATGGAACTATCTCCACTAGAACGCAAGAGGCATGATTAACAAAAGCTTTGGACTGCAGCTACCACAATCGCTTTTCGATCAGAAGTATATTCTGTCCTTAATTATCGTGAAAAAGTTAGAAAGTACTGCAATTTGTGAACAACGTAACGGATCATGTTTATCATGTTTACGTTTATTAAACATAAAAATTCGATTAAATCAAAACAAAAGAAAAAATCTCTCTGGCTATATAGTCTACGCGAGCGAAGCAGCGGGCGCTAAGGAGATAGAAACTACACACAATGAATTATTTTTGCACACCTACTTTCGCTGGTCACGCGAGAACGTCTATTGACTTGCCTTTTTGAACTTAAAAAGACATAAAACGTTGAAACTCGTGGCAGATTAAACAGTGTGCCAGACCAAGACTCGAACTCGGGATCTTTGCCTTTAGCGGTCAAGTACAGCGGAGCACTTGCCCGTAAAAGGCAAGGTCCTGCGTTAGGCTGTCTGTCCGGCACACAGTTTTGTCAGTTCACATCAGCGCACACTCCGCTGCAGAGTGAAAATTTAATTCTGGAGGTGAAATGTTTTCTTACAAAGTTGAAATCCGATTTGGCGATGCATTTTGCAGATGAAGAGCGGATTTCTTAAATAAATTATTTTACGGGTTTATTCAACATATTTAACGAGCATAATCTTCAGCTTCAAAGTTTTGACAGAAATATTTTTAAACATTGTTAGAAAGAAAAGCGGTTTTGCAACAACCTTTATTAACGCAATCAACCAAAATTAGGATTTTGCAGTTTTTCACATAGTAGACAAAATGAAGTTAGTATTGCTGACGCTATTTTGGAAATCAAATTCTTCCTTCAAAAGCTCAGGTTACTGTTTTTAAAATACTTTCCAAAAACACAGAAAGACGATAGTACACAAGAACGGATTACAAATTCGATTTGCACCACCGCCATCAATTTCCCAGATCTTCTGATAAAATCAAAATAAAAATTTTTGGCACTGTCCATTAACAGTTCACTGAAAATAAAAATCGAAAACAGATTGTGGTAGCTTGTCTCAGGCACGCAAAGAGTTTACTGGACTTAGTGGCATTGTCATTACATACCTTCCGCCACTCTCCTATAATTATCTGTGCGAGATGTGTTTCTCTGCAGTCGGTTTAATCCAGAATCATCACAGACACTCGCACTAACGAAGTTGGTGAAGCTGGTGTGTAGAAAACAACCACAGCCACATAATTAGCAAGTCAGAAACGTACACAAATTCATATAATTCTTTTTGTGTGTGTGTGCTATCAGTAAAGTAGTTCTTGCATTTATTTTATATATTTATACTATAATCCTACTTTTTGTAGTATTTAATAAGTTGTAAATTTTATAATTTACTTTCGATATGGTTATGCATAATTTGAATTAAAGATTACACTAGGACTAGGCCAAGGGCCTACGCCCTAGTGTTACAGGCTGGATTGGAAAATTGCCTTTGGAGATACACGGGGCGTAATGATTGAATACCACTGAATTAGACTGTAGAACATATCCTTACACTGCCACATGCACCATGGGTATTGAGAGGGAGTAAGCACTGCATACACATTCGAATAGTGTGTTGGCATGTTGCTGATGCCTCGCACGACGGTTAGAAGGCGCTCTAACTTGTATGTATATGAAACAATAGCACAAAGAAATATTTATAATGCGCAAACGTATAAGAACAGTATCCTAGATAGTTTCCGTACGCTGGGCGCAGCTGCTCTCTATGTCAACACCACTTCGTAGCTCTTTAGATGACTATTGCTTCGCAATGGGATGCTGTCAAGAGCGCTGCGGTGTCGCGAATTTTCTTAAGCTGACATGACTGTAGGAGTGTTCTAGTAGTAAAGAATAATTGTATTAAGACTTCGTGCGTGATGCCGCATTTTTTCACGCATCTCAGCGCTTATGACGTCATATCTCCTGAACTATTTGTCTTACAACAATATACTAGCGCTGGTACATTTTGCGGCATATGTGGATTATGTCTGCAAATTGTGTTGCCTGTGTTGCCAACAGAGTTAATAACAAAGAAGAAATAAATTTAAACGTCTTTCACAAGGCGACAATTTTCAGGCGTCTCAGTGTTAATAACATTATATTTCGTGAACTATGATAGTCGTCATTGTTACCCCTGTAGCAATTGTTGCCTGAGAGTGAAGGATATGTGTACCAAGTTTGGTTGAAATAACTCCAGTAGTTTAGAAGATGTGCAACACACACACACACACACACACACACACACACACACACAAACACACACAAACACACACGCACACTCACACAAACACACACATATACAGGCTGGACAATTTTAATCAATAATGGAGAATAACTCGGGTTATGTTTTGCAAAAAAATTGTAGGTGGCAAGGTGCTACTAATGGCCGTTATCTTGAACGTGATTTTCAAGGAGACTTGAGGTTAAATCTTTTTCTTTTTAATTTTTTTAATGTAAACGCTAACATTTGATTTAAAATTTAATAAGAGCGGCAAATTTTACATATAAAATGATACATTATTCAAGACCACGGCGACTTTTGAGGTCTAATAGGATTGCCTCGGAACAGAAGAGGGAAACAGCTAAATACAATGTTACATACAAACTGGAAGGGTGTCCTGAGGTATGAGAGTCGAGGGGACTCACGCAACGACTTGTAAATTAATAATCTACGTTTTATTTATGTTTGCACTGTCTTGCAAATGTCAAAAAAAGTTTATTGTGATGTATTTAATCAAATGGTTCAAATGGCTCTGAGCACTATGGGACTTAACATCTGTGGTCATCAGTCCTCTAGACTTAGAACTACTTAAACCTAACTAACCTAAGGACATCACACACATCCATGCCCGAGGCAGGATTCGAACCTGCGACCGTAGCGGTCACGCGGTTCCAGACTGAAGCGCCTAGAACAGCACGGACACACCGGCCGGCTGATGTATTTATTTTTGCCAACTAACAACTTAATTAAAATTTAAAGTTCAAATCTTTCTTCATGGTTTCGAAATCCGAAGTCACAAATACGTGTTTCTATGAAATAAAACACAGCATTCGATTGATCTTCGATAGTTACCTTTAAAATCATGGTTATTGATAATGATACATCATCACCCCTTATGCTCCTTGCAATTTGTATATAATATTTATTTTGCATCCTCCTCTATTTCGAGTCAATCCGTACGACAACTAAAAATATATTTGCTTGTTGGACCTTCATTCAGTCTTGCTATAACCTTGAACAATGTACCATTTTATAAGTAAAATTTGCCGCTCTTTCCTAATTTTAAATCAAATATTACGGTTCCCATTTCAAAAAATCACTTTAGTCTCCAAATCAGCTTGAAAATCATTTTCAAGGTCACGGCTATTAGTAGCAATGCGTAACGCTTTTGGCCACCTACAACTTTTATATAAAGCATTTTGCTGTAATGTCTGTCCCGAGTTATTCCCCATTATGGATTGAAATGGTCCACCTGATATACATGTGACAGGAACAAAAAATCGCAACACCAAGAAGGAGTTGTGTGACGTAAAGGATAGTTGGTAGGCGTGTTTCTACATCCGAAAGATGATGTCTATAAAAATTTCGTGCCAGTCGCATCTGAGGATGTGGCTGTGCGAGTGCAAATCAGGTTTGCTTTAAGTACACATTATAACGGTCGTGAGCGTTAGCTGCCTTTGGAGTTGGACATGGTAAGTTATGTTAGTCAAGAAAGGTGACAAACACACCATTATCAACACGGCACTGAGTTTGAACGGGGTCGTGTAATATTGCTACAAGAAGCCAGATGTCCACTGTACATGACTGCAAGCAGGGGCGGTCACGAGAATGTACGGTCGCAAGGAGACTGGACTCCAGTCGGCCACGTGACATCACCGAGAGGGAAGACCTTAGTGTTCGGCGTATGACTCTGGCGCATCGTACTGCATCTGCAATAGTTGTTTAAGCAGTATTTTCATAGAAAGAAGGGTTGTTGCGATAACAAACGGAACACGTCATAATCAAGGTATTACTCTGTAACGGGCTGCCGTAGACTACAGGTCCCTTATACCAAAACACTCGGAAGGTATCTCTGGACAACCTTTAAAAATTTGTCGATGGAATTCTTGTTCATGTCGTGTAACGGAGGATATTTACCTGAGGAAATATTAAAATGAACTATTATAAAGAAGAAGAACTACAAATAGAACCTTGTAAGTTCCCAACAAAAACGCAGTACCTGTATCGTTTTCCAGTGCTAGCGCGTTACCTTCAGTTTCGCTCACATGCTAGAAGAAACAGAAGTTCCTCAGGATACGCGCTGAAATATAAAGGCAGCAGCATGTGTGTCCTCCCACCAGTTCTCATTGTTTTCCAACTCAAGGGTCGCGTTAAGCCCTCGGCCTCGACTGGTATCACTGACACAAGCGGGCTTTATTGCCAGCCCATTGTGTTCCCGTGGATCCGCAGAGTCATTACTTATGACGTCACGGATTATTATATGCGTAAATTTGTCGTCTTGAAATATGCGTCTGTAGATAAGATACGACTGGAGTGGTGCTTCGAGATAAGACTGAGATGCGTAATGCATAATGCAGATTTCTCTAAATCATTCTTACTTTTCTAGTTCGACCATGCTGGATGACACAGAAAAGTTTTACCTACCACTCTTGATTGTCCTTAGTTACTTTCTTCCCCATTTAACGTTTTAATATCCTCTCATAACTTAATTCGTCATTTTATTTCAAAACAATATTCCCTCACACCTACATTTATAAGGCTTCTGAAGCCTTCGCATCTTGCTAGCGTCCCTCCTCGCTAAACAGCTCCCTAAACTTTTTCTCACCAGTCAGAATGAATTTTCAGTCTTTAAACTTTCTGGTTTATTACTACTATGTGATGGTCCGGGACCCGAACTCAGAAACTCACCTCCCGTGGTCAGTGTTATAACATTACCTATAATTTTAATTCACATGTGGCCAGGGGTTAGATAAATAATTAACTGTTATTACTTGCTTTACTACTCCTACACCTTAAGGAAATAATCTGCTGAAGTAAGTAAGTATGAAATAAACAAGGCCTAATATGCAAGCGCCTTGAAATTAAGTTATTTCGTGACAAGGAAAGTCCTCATTTAAGTTCAGTTCAGTTAAAACCGTAAGACAGTAATTTTAAGATAGTAATTAATGGTTCTCGAGGATCCTGTTGTGTAGGAGCAGCTGAAGATCTCCGCCTGTCGCCTGTAAATTGCTGGTAGTATGTACGTCTTTGCATAGAAGCCTCGGAAAGTGATCCAGAGCGTTACGGTTATCATCTGGTTCGATCATGTGTAGTCGGACAACCGATTACTTCGATCATCTGTAAAAACACCTCCCGGTGTAGCCTCATAATGTGATGCAAATTCGACAGCAAACATCACGAACCAAATATCCGAAGATCGTACAGAGGTCTTGCACGAACTTTCACTCTTGGAAATGCACCGTTTATAAAATGAAAATTATTTAAATATCTTTCAACACTGTTTTATATCCTTTAGGGAAATTACAGTCTCGTTTCTTCAGTACTTTTAACATATTTGTCACAATAGCAAAGTAAAATAAAATTGCCTTTATTGGCGGACGTCAATGGGTTACAGTTCTACAAGTACTTTCAGAAAAAAACTTCCTGACACTTAAATCTATAGTCGATGTCAACAAATTTCTCTTCTTCAGAAACGCTTTCCTTGCCATCGCCAGTCTACATTTTATATCCTCTCTACTTCGGCCACCATCAGTTATTTTGCTCCCCAAATAGCAAAACTCAGCTATTACTTTAAGTGCCTCATTTCCTTATCTAATTCTCTCAGTGTCACGTGATTTCATTCGATTACATTCCATTATGCTCATTTGCTTTCGTTGATGTTCGTCTTATGTTCTCCTTTCAAGACACATGTCCATTCCGTTCAGTTGTACTTCCAGGTCCTTTTCTGTCTCTGACAGAATTACAATGTCGTCGGAAAACCTGAGTTTTTATTTTTTCTCCAAGGATTTTTATTCCTGCTCCAAATTTTTCTTTTGTTTCCTTTACTGCTTGCTCAACATGTCGATTGAATAACATCGGGGGTAGGCTACGACCCCGTCTCACTCTCTTCTCAACCACTGTTTCCCTTTCGTACCTCTCAATTTTTATAACTGCCGTCTGGTTTCTGTACAAATTGTAAATAGCCTTTCGCTCCCTGTATTTTACCCCCACCACCTTCAGAATTTGAAAGAGAGTATTCCAGCCAACATTGTCAAAAGCTTTCTCTAAGTCTACAAATGCTAGAAACGTAGGTTTGCTCCTCCTTAATCTATTTTCTAAGATAAGTCGTAGGGTCAGTATTACCTCACGTGTTCCAACATTTCTACGGAATCCAAACTGATCTTCCCCAGGATCGGCGTCTATCACTTTTTCCATTCGTCTGTACAGAATTCGTGTTAGTATTTTGCAGCCGTGACTTACTAAACTGATAGTTTGGTAATTTTCACGCCTGTCATTCGAAATTATTATATTATTCTTGAAGTCTGAGGGTGTTTCGCCTGTCTCATACATCTTCCTCAACAGATGGAAGAATTTTTTCATGGTTGGCTCTCCCAAGGCTACCAGTAGTTATAATGGAATGTTGTCTACTCCTGGGGCCTTGTTTCGACTTAGGTTTTTCAGTGCTCTGTCAAATTCTTCATGCAGTGTCATATCTCCCATTTCATCTCCCTCTACGTCCTCTTTCATTCCAATAATATTGCCTTCAAGTGCATCTCACTTGCCTAGACCCTCTACATACTCCTTCCACCTTTCTGCTTTTCCCTTCTGTGCTTAGGACTGGTTTTCCATATGAGCTTTTGACATTCATATAGGTGGTTCTCTCTAATTTTACTGTTTGCAGTATCTGTCTCCAAATTATATACACTTCTAAATCCTTACATTTGTCCTCTAACAGTTCCCCTCAGCCATTTTGCACTTGCTGTCAATCTCATACTTTTAGTCGTTTGTATTCCCTTTCGCTTGCTTCATTTATTGTATTTTTATATTTTCTCCTTTCAGCATTCAAACTGAATGTCTCTTGTGATATCCAAGGTTTTCTACTAAGCCTCGTCTTTTTACCTATTTGATCCTCTGCTGCGTTCACTATTTCATCTCTCAAAGCTCCCCATTCGTATGCAACTGCATTGCGTTTCCCTTTTCTAGTCAATCGTTGCCTAATGCGCCCTATGAAACTTTCAATAATCTCTGGTTCTTTGCGTTTATCTAGGTACCATTTCCACAATTTCCCATCTTCATGCAATTTCTCCAGTTTTAATCTACAGTTCATAACCAATAAATTGTGGTCAGAGTATACATCTGCCCCTGGAAATGTCTTACAATTTAAAGTCTGGTTCCAAAATCTCTGTCTTACCGTTACATAATCAATGTGAAACCTTTTGGTGTCTCCAGGACTCGTCCATGTATAAAATCTTCTTTCATGATTCTCAAACCAAATGTTAGCGATGATTAAATTATGCTATGTGCCCAATTCTACCAGGCGGCTTCCCGTTTCATTCCTTTCCCCCAGTCAATATTCACCTACTATTTTTCCTTTTCTTCCTTTTCCTACTTTTGAATTCCGGTCCCTCAAGACTATTAAATTTTCGTCTCCCTTAACTATCTGAATAAACTGTTTTATCTCATCACCAATTTCTTTAGTCTCTTCATCATCCCTGAACTAGTTGGGGCGTGGTCTGCATGTCTATATTGGCTACAATAACGCGTTCGCTAAGCTATTCATAGAAGCTTACCCACATTCCTATTTTCTTATTATTGAACCTACTCCTGCGTTGCCCGACTTCGATTTTGTATTTAGAATCCTATATTCGCCTGACCACAAGTTCTGTTCCTCCTGCGACCGAACTTCACTAATTCACCCTGCATCTAACTTTACGCTGTCCATTTTCCTTTTTAAATCTTCTAACCTACCTGTCCGATTACGGAATCTGACGTACCACGGCAGTTTTGTGTCTGCTGATAACGTCATCCTCCCGAGTAGCCTCGCCCGGAGATCCGAAACGGTGACTCTTTTATTTCCGGAATATTTTGTCCAAGAGGATTCCATCATATTTAACCATACAGTAGAGCTGAATGCCTTCGGGAAAGATTACGGCTGTATTTTCTCCTTGCTTTCAGTAGTTCGCAGCACCAGCATAGCACGGCCGTTTTGGTTAGGCCAGATCAGTAAGTCATCCAGACTGTTGCCCTTGCAACTACTGAAAATGCTGCTGCTCCTCTTGAGGAACCACACGTTAGTCTGGCCTCTCAACAGATGCCCATCCATTGTGGTTGCACCTACTGTACCGCTGTCTGTATCACTGAGGCATGCAAACCTCCCCACCAGTAGCAAGATCCATGGTTCGTAGGGGAGACCTTGATATAGATACCCATGTCGGTACCAATGACGTGTGCCGCTTTGGATTGGAAGAGAGTCTCTCTGGTTTCAGACGGCTAGTGGAAATGGCAAGGACTGACAGTCTTGCTTCAGAGATTAGGCAGGACTCACCAGCTGCAGCATCGTCGACAGAAACGACTGTTGTCCTTTGATACAGAGCCAAGTGGAGGGTCTGAATCAGAGGCTCAGGTGGTTCTGTGACCGTGTGGGCTGCAAATTCCTTGACTTGCGCCATCGGGTGGTGGGTTTCCGTGTTCCACTTAATAGGTCAGGAGTCCACAACACACAGGAAGCGGCTACACAGGTAGCGTTGGCTGTGTGGAAGGGAGTGGGCGGTTTTTTATGTTAGAGGATCTCAGGAAACCACAGAAAGGGCGTCTGTCTTAAAGGGGACAGGTAAAAGACAGTAAGGTAGTTGTTGAAACGATCGGTATTGTAGTTGTAAAATGTCGTAGCTGTGTTGGGAAAGAACCAGAGCTCCAAGCCCTAATAGATAGCAATGGAGCTCAAATACACTCCTGGAAATTGAAATAAGAACACCGTGAATTCATCGTCCCAGGAAGGGGAAACTTAACTGACACATTCCTGGGGTCAGATACATCACATCATCACACTGACAGAACCACAGGCACATAGACACAGGCAACAGAGCATGCACAATGTCGGCACTAGTACAGTGTATATCGACCTTTCGCAGCAATGCAGGCTGCTATTCTCCCATGGAGACGACCGTAGAGATGCTGGATGTAGTCCTGTGGAACGGCTTGCCATGCAATTTCCACCTGGCGCCTCAGTTGGACCAGCGCTCGTGCTGGACGTGCAGACCGCGTGAGACGACGCTTCATCCAGTCCCAAACATGCTCAATGGGGGACAGATCCGGAGATCTTGCTGGCCAGGGTAGTTGACTTACACCTTCTAGAGCACGTTGGGTGGCACGGGATACATGCGGACGTGCATTGTCCTGTTGGAACAGCAAGTTCCCTTGCCGGTCTAGGAATGGTAGAACGATGGGTTCGATGACGGTTTGGATGTACCGTGCACTATTCAGTGTCCCCTCGACGATCACCAGTGGTGTACGGCCAGTGTAGGAGATCGCTCCCCACACCATGATGCCGGGTGTTGGCCCTGTGTGCCTCGGTCGTATGCAGTCCTGATTGTGGCGCTCACCTGCACGGCGCCAAACACGCATACGACCATCATTGGCACCAAGGCAGAAGCGACTCTCATCGCTGAAGACGACACGTCTCCATTCGTCCCTCCATTCACGCCTGTCGCGACACCACTGGAGGCGGGCTGCACGATGTTGGGGCGTGAGCGGAAGACGGCCTAACGGTGTGCGGGACCGTAGCCCAGCTTCATGGAGACGGTTGCGAATGGTCCTCGCCGATACCCCAGGAGCAACAGTGTCCCTAATTTGCTGGGAAGTGGCGGTGCGGTCCCCTACGGCACTGCGTAGGATCCTACGGTCTTGGCGTGCATCCGTGCGTCGCTGCGGTCCGGTCCCAGGTCGACGGGCACGTGCACCTTCCGCCGACCACTGGCGACAACATCGATGTACTGTGGAGACCTCACGCCCCACGTGTTGAGCAATTCGGCGGTACGTCCACCCGGCCTCCCGCATGCCCACTATACGCCCTCGCTCAAAGTCCATCAGCTGCACATACGGTTCACGTCCACGCTGTCGCGGCATGCTACCAGTGTTAAAGACTGCGATGGAGCTCCGTATGCCACGGCAAACTGGCTGACACTGACGGCGGCGGTGCACAAATGCTGCGCAGCTAGCGCCATTCGACGGCCAACACCGCGGTTCCTGGTTTGTCCGCTGTGCCGTGCGTGTGATCATTGCTTGTACAGCCCTCTCGCAGTGTCCGGAGCAAGTATGGTGGGTCTGACACACCGGTGTCAATGTGTTCTTTTTTCCATTTCCAAGAGTGTACTTATACGTACAGAAAGCTGGGTAAAGCCGGAAGTAAGATCAGCCGTAATGTTTTCAAACGATCTAACAGTGTTCACGAAGGATAGACTAAATACAGTGGGTGGTGGAGTATTTATTGCTGTCAGAAGTAGTTTGCCTTGTAGTAAAATTGAAGTAGGTAGTTCCTGCGAAATAGTATGGGTAGAGGTTATACTTGACAATCGGACTAAACTATTAACTGGATCGTTTCACCGACACCCTGACTCAGAAGATATAGTTGTTGGTTCAAAGAAAACTTGAGTCTCATTTCGAATAAGTACCCCACGCTCATACAATTATAGTAGGTGGTGACTTTAATCTACCCTCGATATGCTGGAAAAATTACACTTTTAAAGCCGGCGGCAGGCATGAAAACGTCATCCGAAATTCTACTGAATGCTTTCTCAGAAAATTATTTTTAACAATTAGTTCATGAACCTACTCGAAGCGTAAATGGTTGCGAAAACATACTTGACCACTTAGAAACAAATAATCCTGAACGACTAGGGAGTATCATGACGAATGCAGGGATTAGGGACCACAAGGCAGTTGCTGCTAGGTTGAATAGCGTAACACCTATAACCATCAAAAAGAAACGCAAAGTACATAGATAATATTGCGGGTAGAGCAAACCAAAGACTGCGATTCATTGGCAGAACACTTGGAAGGTGCAACAGGTCTACTAACTGCTTACACCACACTTGTCTGCCCTATTCTGGAGTATTGCTGTTCGGTGTAGGATCCGTATCAGGTGGGACTGACGGATGATATTGAAAAAGTTCGAAGAAGGGCGGCTCGTTTTGTATTATCGCGAAATAGGAGAGATAGTGCCACAGACATGATACGTGAATTGAATCATTAAAACAAAGGCGTTTTTCGTTGTGACGGGACCTTCTCATGAAATTTCAATCACCAGTTTTCTCCTCCGATTGCGAAAACATTCTGTTGGCACCCACCTACATAGGGAGAAATGATCATCACGATATAATAAGAGAAATCATTGCTCGCACAGAAAAATTTAAGTGCTCGTTTTTCCCGCGCGCCTTTCCAGAGTGGAACGGTAGAGAGACAGTTTGAAGGTGTTTCATTGAACCCATTGCCAGGCACTTAATTGTGAATAGCGGAGTAATCACGTAGATGTGGAGAGATGTAGATGTAATATAATCAATTAAGTTATATTTAAATTATGAAGAAATATTTATTGTTTTTAATGAATTATTCTACCAGATTTAATATATGTTTTAAATTTGTCTGATAAACGTAACCCAAAAATTTAAGTCTCTGTATCAGATCTCACCTCCACTATGAATGTTATATACATTATTTTCATGTTCAGGGCTTTACTTAACACATCAATATGTCATTAATAAGTATGTTGAGAGTAAAAGTCAACAACAACGAACTACTTGTGCATTTTTAATTTTTTTATGGTTCTCTGATGTGGGTGATACACGCTGTTGAATGTGCATTAATGCTGCTAAGAGAGTGTTAAAAGTTATTTTCAGGTTCTAGACCCTACTTACACATCAGCAGCTCTTTAAAAAGTATGTTGTTAATATTCAGCAATAATTAAGTTTTTGGGGGTTGGAATAAAGAACATCTCTCCCCTGTAGTGGCTATAAATCTTGCCGACATGTACGACAGTCAGAGCAACGTGTGTGTACTGGATTTGTATCTAAATAAATAACGGCCACTACACTTATGCGCATTGTCCGTGTGGGAAGACAAGAAGACACACATTTCGCTAGCTGGAATACGATATCGTAGCTGGTCCACACTCAAACATCACATGAGGAGACTGGGAGAGGGGACGCTGAGGAATTGGACAATGCTGTGGTTAAGCCCTGATTCTCTCAGTACCTATGAGTTGTTGGTTGTTGTGTCTGTCTGCGAAGCAGCTGCATCAGTTTCATATATGATCTGATCGATAATGTGTTGGAAGCTCTGTGACTCTGTCAGGATCGTTAATTCTCACAAAAAGATATGTATTAATAAGACTGATACCACTATGCTGCCACCACTTTATATCCAGTGTAATGATCATATAAATACGGTAATGGGGATTAAGACACGTACAGAAACATATATAGAACTGATTCGGTATCGATGAATTGCTTCTGTTATGCCCATGATTTTCTTGTTTCAGTCCTCGGATATTGAAGATAAAGCAGCGAGGCTTCTTCAGTCATTTCTCTGGGGAAATATTTCCTTATGTTCTCGTCATTAAAAACAACTATAACTGGTATAGCGCTCATAAAAGAGATTATGTTATGTACAGAGGCACTTTGACACTCAGTTTCTTTCTCAACAATTGTGTTACAGCTGAATAGGAAAGGAAGGTGATACTAAACTGCTACATGTCGATGGCTGAGTTTTAATGGAGGGAGTGTGAAATGCAAAAACATGGGGACAAGTGGTATCATACACAATGGAGTGGCTTACAAAACATGTTTTCAGCTGATCACCGCATCACATGCGTTTCTCATCAAATAATTACGACGATAATGATATTCATCCCAATCGCCAAGAATTGCTGACAGCTATAAAGCAAACAAAATCAGGTAGTTGAAAATGCTATGTATCATGTACTGGGAGATTCGTAAATGATGAGAAAATAGGGGCAGGGGAAGGGGAGGGGGCAAGTGATACTCTAACATTACCACTTGTAAGTGCTGTGAGCTAACGTACGGCAAGATTGGTGCATTAAAGGTGACTGGTGGACCACCTCTTATTGCACTGCTCTGTGAAGGTTGTAAAAGGGGTGGAATAAAATAAATGGTTGTTCTATATTTCTTCTTACTTTTGCTGTATAAAATATGTGCCTGATTTAGCCCAGACAGTTGGTAATGAGGAACACGCATCTGTTTCTGCTTGAAGGTGCCACACTGACATTACTAATCCAACAGCACATCTTTAAGGCGTTTTGAATTAGATGGAAATCATGCAGCGAGACTGTTGAGAGACATTCAGCAGTAGAAGCTGTGTCTTCTGTTTACCGATAAACTTGTTAGGTTAAATGTTTCTTTGACACTATAATAATGAAGCTATAATCATAGTACACAAATTTCTTCTTTAAAAATTACATTACCGGTTTGATACACTTACGACTTCTGAATTTATATCAGCCATACGATCGTCGTGTCACAGCAGGACAGATTGCAAGAATCTTTGACAATTTGTACCCTGGTGTAGTTTTTATCTATTCTACATTAGGAGATGGAATGAACAGTTGGGCAAGCATGGACGTAACTTGTAGTGATTTAATTGTGCCACCATTGCCTCTGTTGACTGACCTCATTCTTTTTCGTAATTGTTGTCAGATGTATGGTCAGTGTTCCCGTTATTCACACATCAAAAAAAGTTTTGGATCACCCCGGTTCCCAGAATTCCTGAAGATAGACGTTGACTGTGGGTATTGTATCACAGATACTGTCCCTTTGACTGTTCAGAGATGTCACTAAACCAGCCCAAAGATGTAAACAACCATGCATGAGCAGGGCCTATTAGACAGCGGGGTCCGACAGCCGATAAGTTTCAGTCATTCCACCAGGGAGGAGGTACACGGCTCTTTAACCTTGCCTAGACGGTCAACACCCCGGTTCGATCGCGTCCGCATTGTTACTTTGAGCCAGGAAGGGCTCTCAACAAGGGAAGTGGCCAGGCGTCTCGGAGTGAACCAAAGCGATTTTGTTAGGACATGGAGGAGATACAGAGAGACAGGAACTGTCGATGACATGCCTCACTCAGGCCACCCAAAGGCTACTACTGCAGTGGATGACCGCTACCTACGGATTATGGCTCGGAGTAACCCTGACAGCAACGCCACCATGTTGAATAATGCTTTTCGTGGAGCCACACGACGTCGTGTTACGACTCAAACTGTGCGCAGTAGGCTGCATGACGTGCAACTTTACTCCCGACGTGCATGGCGAGGTCCATCTTTGCAACTACGACACCATGCAGCGCGGTACAGATGGGCCCAACAACATGCTGAATGGACCGCTCAAGATTGGCATCACGTTCTCTTCACCTATGAGTGTCGTATATGCCTCCAACTAGACAATCGTCGGAGACGTGTTTATAGGCAACCCGGTGAGGCTGAACGCCTTAGTCACACTGTCCAGCGAGTGCAGCAAGGTGAAGGTTCCCTGCTGTTTTGGGGTGGCATTATGTGGGGCCGATATACGCCGCTGGTTGTCATGGAAGGCGCTGTGACGGCTGTACGATACGTGAACGCCATCCTCCGACCGTTAGTGCAACCATATCGGCAGCATACTGGCGAGGCATTCGTCTTCATGGACGACAATTCGCGCCACCATCGCGCACACCTTGAGAATGTCTTCCTTCAGGATAACGACATCGCTCGTCTGATGGTTTTGTGGACTACTTTGTTTCTTGTTTATTTTTTTTTAAGTTGTATTTGTGTTTGTTTGTTTGTGTGTGTGTGTGTGTGTGTGTGTGTGTGTGTGTGTGTGAGAGAGAGAGAGAGAGAGAGAGAGAGAGAGAGTATGTGTGTGTCGTTCAGAGTGTTAAGCTGAAAAGTCGAGGCGTGGTCTCGGGTTCTTCAACCTTTTACAGATCTGACCGGATGTAGGGGGTGCAATATGTTGTATTATTGCTGGTTAGGCTTTATGGGCTGAAGACTGAAAGAAAGACTGGATTCTCATTGACAGAACCGCTGCATAGCATCATTCAGAGGCCTAAGAGTTGAAAAAAGAAAAGAAAAAGAGGGCAAGTATACTGTAGAATTACGATCTTCGACAGCACCCATAGAATGAAATAACACCCCCTTTAAATAACACAATGGCATAAATGATTCGGTTAGACTCATGAAACGGAAATAAACACGTATGGTGGCATAGCTCGTATATATCCATTCTATGAACGGGCAACAGACAAATTTCTGCAAGAGTCCAATAATCCGATAATCTCAACAAGCAAAAGGACATACTTGGTAATGACCTAAGATCTAATATGCATAGTGAAGTGAAGATAATATCCTTAATTCCTAGGGCTCATCGAATACAGCGCATATGGTAAATGAAAATCGCGTTTGAAGAACGCTTAACCACGGGTAGATCATTAGACGAATGCGCAAAGTGTTAATACTAGTGTGGAAAGCACAAAATCCGGTCACATACAGTCTTCTACGCTAAAGATCAAGGATTGCTAATTTTATAGAGAACGTACTCCATTACGAGGTGGCTTAAAAAAGTAAGTTGCACATTATCATGGCTAGGTAAGTAACTTTTATTGAATGCTGCACTGTACCTCAAAGTGACTCGGATGCGTGACACTATTTTTCAATATAGTCAACAAGTATCTGTAAGCAGTAGTCGGAACGTCGTACCAATCATTCAACTTCTCGACGATGATGTTCCTTCGGATTGCGGAGAAAATGCAAACGGCATGGTGTAAGATCTGGACATCCCGATCACTTCACCCACGTCCGTGTCGCGTTTTACCATTTTAGCAAGGCGGGACTCGACGATGCATTTGGTCCATAAATCGCCAGAATTTAACTGCGAATCTGTGTGCAATACAGACGTTTTCTCACAAGAATCGTGTAGTCCCTCGTTCCTCATTTATAGAGTGCGTTTCAACTTTCTGCAACGTTTCGCTCGCGCTCTGTGCTGCACCTGTTATTCGCACCGCAGCAGAACTGTGCCCGCAGGAAAACACGGAACTGTTCTCTCTTCTGAAAACGCACCACTCTTGTTGCGCAAGGGTCTTAGTGTGGGACGAAATGCGTAACTTACTTTCTGAAGACTTTATGTACATGGAGATGTAACTGCCTGGGTGAGTGGATCCTCGGGCCGGATGAGTGCAAGGACGACGATGCCATGCAATGAAAAGTACTCGAACCAACATACTACTCTATCACTTACTTAAGTGCAGGCTAACTTGCCTTTATCTACCATAGTTGTATCTGTTCTGTATTGTGCAGCAACAACGAAACAGCAAGATCATGACGAAGCGTTCTTGAGAAACACGTGACAACCATATTTTCTGTACGCATGACAATGGGTGACAAATGGCTGACAGTTCGTGGTCTTATGTTGTAGGAACTTGTCCACGTCACCGTGATTCTTTATTCACTACGGTACGAGCCTGTTTAACTTACTCGTTTATTGCTCTTCACCTTTTGTCTCATAATATCTTATCTCGACCGAAATAGTCTCTGAGCTGTTGTTTCTACCATTAAGAAGAGGCCCTCGTTAACATTCTTAGTCACCCATTATTCTGTGCAAGAGTAATGTACCGCAGTGATAAAGTTACTGGAGCAGTGTAGGAAATACATAGGGTCCAATCCCAGTTCGGTTGTCCTGATTTCAGTTTGTATCGATTTTTCTGAATTATTTCAGGTGAATCGCCGGATATTTCCTTCAACACAACCACGTCTATTTTCCTTCTCCGTACTTCTCTAACGGATTTGCTTCTCTCCGGTGTTCATAGCTTCATTATCCTTCCTCGGAGAAAATTTTGTCCCTATAAATCTGCTACAATAAATAGCTTGTGTTAGGATACTTGATCTATCAAAAGGCGACCGCTAATAAGTGGGCAAAGCGTAAATTTCTCGGCCTAGCCCTTCGCGTGTTTAGGTCAAAGCACTATTGCCAATTCCTTTTCTTGTTTTCGACGAGTGGATTACATCCCTAAATTCGATGTCTGCAATTCACCTGTCAACCGCTGTCATAAACTTTTATACGACTCAAAATATTTTCCAGGCATAAATTTCTTTGGAGGTAAGAATACGTGAAAGGTCAGGGTTAAAAACTGGTAAACAGGGTGAAAGCTTTATTTCCATTTCAAATCGCTTAGTGTTCCCATTCCCAAAGTATGTTTGTTAGCAGGCGTGTTGTGATGGATACAGATGAATTTCTGATTTTGTGATCCGGGCCTCTTGTAAACTATTTAATCATCGAATTGAGCCGGAAAGTTGTGCGATAGTAATCAACTTGCAATATAATGAAGGAGGATAATCTCAAAAATTAAATGGATGTAAACTTTGTGGATAATCGATTTTCACGTTTGCCCTGGTGACCTGACGATGATAAAAAAGGATCAATGAAGTCTTCCCAAGATTCCATTTACGAAACTTATCGAACGGATCTTGGTTGTTAAGGGCGACCTCAGTGTTCACTAACACTTCCTCTTAATCTACATCTACTTTCTGGAACTTGGGTTGTGCTCATGTATTGTGACGATATTTTGGAATGAAAATCTCGTTTATAAGAATAAGAATTCCTAGAGATCTTACGAAATCCAGTCGCTTTTTTCATCCATGAGAAACACAGTACTGTAGACATCAGCTCTCCGATCGGTGCGATGCTCCTTGATTTCAGGAAGAGGGATGACTCCGTCCAGCAGTGCCGTATGAGCTTACCGTGTATCGGACCAGATCTGCAACTGCATCCACGTCTTTTTTCTAGACAGAACTCAACACGCCACTCTTAACGGAAGAAAATCAACAGATGGAAAGGCAATTTCAGGAGTATGCAACGGAAGTGTGATAGGACCGTTATTGTTTACAATATACACTCTACAGCGAAAAAGAACGACACACCACGAAAGAATTATCCGAATGGAACGAAAATCGCTATATGTGATGTATATGTACAGGTAAACAAATGATTACAATTTCAGAAAATCTAGATAATTTATTGGCGTTGGCTGAGGAGTTGATGGATGTTTTCCTGAGGGATACTGTGCCAAATTATATCCAACTGGCCCCGTTACATCGTCAGAATCCCAAGTTGGTCGGAGGGCCCTCCCCATAATGCTCCAGCCGTTCTCAGTTGAGGAGATATGTATCTGGCGACCTTGTTGGCAAGGAAGGGTTTGGCAAGTACGAAGAAAAGCAGTGGAAACTCTTGCCGCGGACGGTGGGCATTACCTCGCTGAAATGGAAGTCCAGGGTGGCCTGCAATGAACGGCAACAAAACAGGGCATAGAATATCGTTGTCGTAGGACGTGCTGTAACGTTGTTGCTCATAACAACCAAAGCGGGCGTGCTATGAAAAGAAATGACAGCTCAGACCATTACTCCTGGTTGTTGGGCTGTATTGCCGGCGACATTCAAGTTGGTATCCACTGTTCTCCGCAGCTTTTCCACACGCGTCTTCGTTGGTCATAGGGGCTCATTTCGAAGCGGGACATATCTCTGAAAACAGTTGTACTTTAGTCAAAGGGATTCCAGACTGACCAGCTGAAAATGTGTTTTGTAAGTTATTTCTTCTTGGATGATTCCACTTTCCCCCATATTCTCGCCCTTACTAAATCCTCCATTAACACTTCAGCCACCCTTGTATAGTTGTACAATGCAGCAGTAATATAGGCTTTCTTTCTGTATCCCGACATAATTCTCGTAAAGTAGAGTTACTATAATGAACAAACATCAAAAAAGTTTTGCATCACCTCGGTTCCGAGGGTTCTGGAATCTGTACAGAAAATTGGAATAGAGATCAACATAAACATTTTATTTGCTTATGAAAACCACACATTGCATGTTGTACCATCATACAGCGAGACCTTCAGAGGTGGTGGTCCAGATTGCTGTACAAGCCGGTACCTCTAATACCCAGTAGCATGTCCTCTTGCATTGATGCATGCCTGTATTCGTCGGGGCATACTGTCCAAAAGTTCATCAAGGCACTGTTGGTCCAGACTGTCCCACTCCTGAACAGCGATTCGGCGTAGGTCCCTCTGAGTGGTTAGTGGGTACCGTCGTCCATAAACAGTCCTTTTCTGTCTATACCAGGCATGTTCGATAGGATTCATGCCTGGAGAACATGCTGGCTACTCCAGTCGAGCGATGTCGTTATCCTGAAGAGAGTCATTCACAAGGTGTGCATGATGGGAGCAAAAATTCCTTCTACTACAAGTGTACTTTACTAGCAGTTTGTGTATTCAAAGAATAGTTCACACGAAAGTAACACTATCTAACTGCTTTCTAGTCGACCGCTACTTGTTCGTGGGTATTACAACGTTTCCTTCGTCCACATTACTAGAAAGTTTGTGGCTTTTGTAGGAGAGCACACATACCGCTCTATTGATAAAGAGGGTAAACTGAGAAAATGTATTGTATATTGCTTCCCGTGCGAAAAATTTCATACCCATGGGATCTTTAGTCTCAAGAGGAAACTTCAGAATTTTTTTTAAATTATAAACAAAATTACGCAGCGAAGGAAGAGTAGAGGGTTCATCTACTCATTATACGTGAACACTCGTAGCAACACAGATTAAATCCTGCTTAGAAAATTAATATAGAGGAAATGTAGCTTCTACAATTGTAGAGGGAGAATTTATCAGCTCTTTCGCAAATTACTATCCGATTGGACCAATTGTGTTTCTTTTCTGTTTGGTTCTAACATCCCAAATACAATGAGATCATATGAGCACGACAGTAGCACTGATGAATAAAAAAGGGGATACGAATTGGACGTCACGTTCTTGAATTAACATTTTCGCGTGGGGGCCTACATTGAAGTAATTCGTAGAATTCAGTGCAGTTCTACTTAAGCCGTGCTAAATATAAAACTGAATGCACAATGTTAGAAACGTTCTGATGAACGTGTGTCCTCAATGCAGGATTACGTATTTCATAAATTCGGTAGTTCAGCTGGAAAATAGCGTTTCTTGCAAGACTGCTTTGATTCTGTGGGATTGCTGTGACTGTTATTTTAGCTAGAAGATACGTCATTTTCGTTTAGTTGTCAGCCATGTACGAAGAGATAACTGTTTATGAAAATGAATGGCAAGTAAATGATCAGGCGTTAGATATTCGTGCTGATTGATATTCAGATTTTGCGAAACAGAACAGGAACATATATCCATTTTTATTTCTGCAAAGTTTGTAAGTTTAAGACTGTTGACAAAGTGCTCAGAAGTGCTTGTGAACGTATTTTTGAATGTGTAAATAAACATGACTATGTGTGGAAATTATATTCTGTGCAGCAATATGAAAATTTAAGGGAGTTTTCACATTCGTCTGGATCTCAGAATTCCTTGCTGGCCGTAATTTCACTGATGATAACAAAACGTAAAGAACTGTCATCTGTTGCTTAACTTCGCACGGGGAAAATTTCTGGAAAGAGGATACACCAACAGCTGACATCATACGCAATAAGTGTAACGACAAATAGGCAGTTATGTGGATAAGTAGTAGAAGGAACTTACATACAAGTGGTGGAACGCTTATAGTCACATGCTCGTGTTGGAATTTATGTCGTTTATGACTTTTGTAGATTTCAGAAGTACTGACATACTGTAAGTCTGCAGATACATAGTCTCTCTCTCTCTCTCTCTCTCTCTCTCTCTGTCTCTCCCTCTCTCTTGTTCTTACTTAGGCAAAAAACTACAAAAGAAAGCGAGTGAATAACTAATCACAATTTAAAGTGCAATGTATATGTTAGAAACAAAAAGATATGCTGCGGTTTACAAATCTGTTGTTGTGATAAATGTTGGCGGTTAAAAAATGTTAAAGGTACCTGTTCGCTCCATTTTTTCATTTGTTTTCTGTATGCATCTATCTGTAAATGTATAATAGTCTCTACATGGCACTGTGAACCTATGAGAGAGATCTTTATTCTCTGCTATGTACACATTGCTAGGAACATTCATCTACCAACACATAGCCTTCAGGCACACTTGTCAACCAAATTACTGAATCATAATCAAACTGGTCTGTGATTTCATTATTGATTTTGTTGTTTCTATATTCCAACATAATAGGTTGGTAACATAGATCTGGCCAAATTATACTAGCTTACTTAGAGGAAGAAGAAATTGACTCAAAGTGGAATAATCTGCTCCTCATTTTATTCCACCATGATCGATTTCGAACGTTCTAGTCTAATCATCAGAGGCACCTGTTCAGAATACAAACATTACAGTAATACTGTGCAATACACAATACAGTTACATTATGTATGGTGTATGTGCTAGAAAATATATTTATCTTTTCCATTCATGAGGGTAATTAATAGCAATTGCATTAATATCAAGAATGTAAACTGTGTTACTGATAAATGGACATAATAAGTGACAAGCCATTTTTGTAGAGTGTTGTTTAACTTACATACTTAAAAAACCCTGATGGTGTTGGTAGTTTGTTTATACTTCATATTTTACACCCATGGCGTGGGTGACTTTGTTACCGCTTCCTAATTAATCCATATGACTGTGTTCCCCTTAGCCCCATTAATGACAGGAAGTTTTCATATATTCGCCAGTGGCCTTGCTGCAGTTATAACACTGATTCCCATCAGATCACCGAAAGTAAATGGTGTCGGGCTTGGCGAGCACTTGGATGAGTGACTATTCAGTTCTGCCTAGCGCTGTTGGCAAGGAGTACACTCAGCCATTGTGAGGCCAATTGAGGAGCCATTTGACTGAGAAATATAGGCTATGGTCGCGAAAACTGACAACGGATTGGAGACTGGTGTACTGGCCACATGTCCCTCCAAATTCGCATCCAATGACGCCCAGTGGCTGAGGATACACGCTCGGTACGATTGGGTCTTCCGAGACCTGTTAAGATAGAGTTTAGAGTATAGTTTTACATACACACCGATTAGCTGTTTTATACATAAGCTGCTGTGTGGATTACACGGCTCTAATATGCTGATAACATGCAGTTGCAAATTGTCTGAAGTTAGTGATCACACCTTTACTTTATTTTTTTTGGATCAGAGTATCATGCAGGAGAGCTTTAAACATGAGGTGCTCTTAATCGACCTGAATGTCATTTGGCAATCACACGAAACCGTGTAGAGATCAACGTCTTGTATCGCTGGCTGCATGTTCAGTTTACATAGTGTAAATGTAATTTGCAACGCTTGGGATGGAGGTCATAGTGCTCCCTTACTCTCAAGAATGGGGTTGATGAACCTCCAGTAGGATATGAGAGTGGGGTCGCTGTAAAGCCTAACGAGAGCCTCGCTGTAGTCGGCAGCGACGCCCAGACCGTCCACTATGGCGACGCCGCGCTGGTCGGTGGCAGTGGAGAGAGGAGCGTAGCAGACGGAGTACAGGGCCAGCATGGCGAGGCTGTCCATGTCGGCGAGCAGCTTGTGGAGGGGGTAGGCGTCCGCGTGGCGCCGCAGCCCCAGCGCCCGCAGAGCGGCGCTCAGGGCGCAGTGGTACCCCAGCAGCAGGTCGGACAGGTGGTGGCGGTGCACCTGCTCGCTGGCGTTGCCGTACAGGAAGAACACCAGGTCGCGTGCGGGGCTCGCTAGGTGCGACACCTGCAACAGCGCGACGCCTCGCCGACTTGCTTCCGGAAGTGCAGATCTTATGGTTTGGAAACAGTGAACAAGTACAGAGGAATACGTCCAACAAATGCTTCTTTACAGGGTCGGTGTTTCTGTGCATACACTGGGAATGACAGAAATTGTTTCACTTTCGGTGCTTAAGATTTATTTCAAGAGAATGTGTGAGTTTATTAGAACGAGACAAGTGTTGTAGTGCCCAAACTGAGACCCGGCTAAACACCAGGGGCAGCAATCAGAAGTGACGTGGGTATGGCGGCAGGTGAGTGTTGAGCAAGCTAGCAGAATGAATCGCTGACTCTTTGGTGGAAACAGCGCGGACAGTGACCAACACTCCACTCGCAAATGACTGCCAATCATCTTTTATACTTAAAGGGACACTAGTGTAACAAACACCCCAAGAAACCCGAAAACCCAAATAAGAATGCCATGATAATTGAAAGTAGGGAACAGTGTTATCCTGACAGGTATGACAACTTTGACAATAATATAACACCTCAAAATTTTGATGAACACCAATTACAATAATTACTAAGTATGTCATGATATAAAGCCGGAAAGAAAGTAAGGTTATGTTTAATTAGCTATCAAACATCTTAGTAATAACTGCAAATCAATACGACGAAAGTTGAGTACAAAGTAATATGTTGGTCAGAGATAACATTTATTGTAAAAGAGAGTTGAGAGTTGTAAACTCGCCGAAAAGGAAATTCAATGCGTCTACAATGCTCGATCATGGAAAAGTTAATCGCTTGCTAGTTTACTTGCTATCAAGTTGAGAGAGAGCACCGTTTGTTACAGTACTACAAACGGAACGCTACGAGATTGTTCCTTTTTTTTTTTTTTTTTAAAAAAAGTAATATTGTGTGACAGGGATGCGCGGCCTTTGTTCTCAGTTATTCTGACTTGAGAACTTGAACTGAAGTGATATTATGATAATGTACGACGAGTTAATGAACTCTAATTATTGGAGATATTATTGTTGGACTCAACCATCATCAAAGTGAACAGTTACACGAAGAATGGACGTTGTATCGAAGACTGCAATACCTGTTTAGCCTTGAGTAGGAAACATTAATACGACCACACGAAGATAATACAAATACGCCGATTGTAAAAGTTGTCGTAATTGTCACGATCATCGAATTGAAAAAAAATCGTAATTGATCTGATTCATCGGTGTGCGCGTGGTGTGATGATTATAAACTAACTGCTAAGAAGGAACAATAAAATTGTTCGTCAGTAATGGAAATCTCACGTGTTGGTTCCATCATTAATTGAACTGTGTGATAGTTGATAATCAAAATTAATTAACTGTGAACATTCTAATTGAAAGAGTGACTTGATTAACATTAAGGACTGAAAGTAGTGTTTTGCTGAAATAATATCACGATGCACGGAAGCAAGATAGCGTTATAGATTATCTCTGGATTTGCGTCGTGCCATAGTGAACAGTTCTGTCTAGAAACGTAACAACAACTACTGATAGTGAACCGCAAATGAATTTTTCCTCGCTTTGATGGTGTGAAACGACGCCGGTGATGAATGATTCAGTCAATACTGCAATAACTAACTAACCGGGCATAGCCAATCATCATAAAACCATAATAGACAATTAAAATCAGCAGGTCGCATCGCTGAGAAGACTGTGCGGACTCGCAAACGAACTTTCATACATTACGCGAGGAACAATTTTCTTTAGAGATTTTCAGGTGCTGTTCCACGTTATCCGACGGGGACAACCATCACTGCGCATCGCGACTCCATTCCACCGACCGAGCTGCAGCAGTAGCGGCTCAACATTAACAGCGACAACAAAAGGGGAGAGGGGACGTCACAGTAGGCAAGAATAAGGCTCTCTGCAGAAGGTAACAGCAGGTCCCCATTGCTACCACCACATGAAACGAATGAGATCAACAGGTCTTCTTTTTATAAACTGTGATATGACGCCATTTTAGGTAGAGGAATCAAAGATTCTCAGGTTATATTCTGTGCTGGGATGCACAGTGGTTGCGTTCTTTTTATTTCCTTTTCATTTCACTCTTTACCATTTCATTAGTAAATGAATGGGAATATGTAGAAACGTATGCAAGGAAACGAAAGGAGATTTTAAAGTTTCTTATGTTTTTAATACACTCCTGGAAATTGAAATAAGAACACCGTGAATTCATTGTTCCAGGAAGGGGAAACTTTATTGACACATTCCTGGGGTCAGATACATCACATGATCACACTGACAGAACCACAGGCACATAGACACAGGCAACAGAGCATGCACAATGTCGGCACTAGTACAGTGTATATCCACCTTTCGCAGCAATGCAGGCTGCTATTCTCCCATGGAGACGATCGTAGAGATGCTGGATGTAGTCCTGTGGAACGGCTTGCCATGCAATTTCCACCTGGCGCCTCAGTTGGACCAGCGTTCGTGCTGGACGTGCAGACCGCGTGAGACGACGCTTCATCCAGTCCCAAACATGCTCAATGGGGGACAGATCCGGAGATCTTGCTGGCCAGGGTAGTTGACTTACACCTTCTAGAGCACGTTGGGTGGCACGGGATACATGCAGACGTGCATTGTCCTGTTGGAAGAGCAAGTTCCCTTGCCGGTCTAGGAATGGTAGAACGATGGGTTCGATGACGGTTTGGATGTACCGTGCACTATTCAGTGTCCCCTCGACGATCACCAGTGGTGTACGGCCAGTGTAGGAGATCGCTCCCCACACCATGATGCCGGGTGATGGCCCTGTGTGCCTCGGTCGTATGCAGTCCTGATTGTGGCGCTCACCTGCACGGCGTCAAACACGCATACGACCATCATTGGCACCAAGGCAGTAGCGACTCTCATCGCTGAAGACGACACGTCTCCATTCGTCCCTCCATTCACGCCTGTCGCGACACCACTGGAGGCGGGCTGCACGATGTTGGGGCGTGAGCGGAAGACGGCCTAACGGTGTGCGGGACCGTAGCCCAGCTTCATGGAGACGGTTGCGAATGGTCCTCGCCGATACCCCAGGAGCAACAGTGTCCCTAATTTGCTGGGAAGTGGCGGTGCGGTCCCCTACGGCACTGCGTAGGATCCTACGGTCTTGGCGTGCATCCGTGCGTCGCTGCGGTACGGTCCCAGGTCGACGGGCACGTGCACCTTCCGCCGACCACTGGCGACAACATCGATGTACTGTGGAGACTTCACGCCCCACGTGTTGAGCAATTCGGCGGTACGTCCACCCGGCCTCCCGCATGCCCACTATACGCCCTCGCTCAAAGTCCGTCAACTGCACATACGGTTCACGTCCACGCTGTCGCGGCATGCTACCAGTGTTAAAGACTGCGATGGAGCTCCGTATGCCACGGCAAACTGGCTGACACTGACGGCGGCGGTGCACAAATGCTGCGCAGCTAGCGCCATTCGACGGCCAACACCGCGGTTCCTGGTGTGTCCGCTGTGCCGTGCGTGTGATCATTGCTTGTACAGCCCTCTCGCAGTGTCCGGAGCAAGTATGGTGGGTCTGACACACCGGTGTCAATGTGTTCTTTTTTCCATATTCAGGAGTGTATGTAATGAGTCTATATTGTGAACTCTTTCTACCAGATGAAGGAAGAGACCACTGGAAACACTATGAAAAAACAGAGTGTAGGAGAGAGTTACAATATTTGCAAATACAGTGCACTTCCAGATTCACAGACACAGTCGATACTTGCTACAGGGAGACACTTCAAAAAAATCACACAGAACAATGAAAATCTCAAAGTACACACACACACACACACACACACACACACACACACACACATATATATATATATATATATATATATATATATATATATATATATATATATATATATATACTGTATGTGAACCCCTGCACTGGTTCAGGACAGTCGAACAAAGAGGCAATGGTGAGGAGCTGTGTCGCACCCAAGGAATCCATGAGACAGCATTAAATTAATGTCCACTTATTGTAGAGAGTTTTGCATTCAGTCTCTTCCCCGTTATAGGAATGCACTGCCTGGTGGATCAGCACCCATTGTGAAATCTGGATTTGTAGCCTCTGGTGTTGCCTGCAGTCAGTTCTGCTGCCTCTAGCAGGGTGGAGCGGCAGCCGGCGTGTCTCCATGGCATACTGTGACTCTGGGTGTCTGATCAGTGCTATCGTCGAGTGTAATTGCGCTGAGGCTTGCCCCCAAAAATCTGCATGCCCCTGACGATGCTTATCATGATAGTGAGTCCCAACACAGATTACAGCCCAAGAGACAGTCCCAATGTATAACTGGTAAGGTGGTACAAGCACTGCCAAGGAGAGGTGGCACCAAGCACCCTACTCCATAAACGAACAGCTTGCAGCCGGGCACGTTAGTTCTATATCCATGGAAGATCTGCCTAGTCCACACCTGCAGTTAGTCACTGTTATGACTAGCAGGAATGGCAGCTCAACCAAATGGCTGCAGTAGAAGTGTACTACAAACTTGCAGCAGCTGGCAACACTTCGTTGTATGTCAACAGATCATCCAGCAAATGATGGAGCTTGTCTTCCATCACTGATACGAATGGTATGGCCAGAGTCTGACCCTGAGTGGAAGGAATGGGGGGGGGGGGGGGGGCTGTTCATGGAAGTCAAAATGACATAACTTCTCCATATTGGTGACTGAATTTGCTCCAGTTTCTCGAGCTTCATGATGTTCTGTGCTAGACTAATGTTTAGTTTCAGAGCTTCGAAGCATTCGTTTATGCGAGGTTTTACATCTGACAGGCGTTCTTGCATAGTCTTTAGGTGTAGTTAAACCATGTTGCTCTGTTAATGGAATGTCACTCAGCCTCCTTTGCACTGACGTAATGATTCTCAATCAGGGACTCCTAAGGCTATCCCCTACACAGTCTGTGCCATTGTGCTCCTTGCTTGTTTGAGCTAAGGTACCCCCGAGTATCTGTACTCGTTACGCAACTATTGGATACCGTGCAAGTATGCTACGCTTGGATGTCGTTCGAGGCAGCTCAATAATTTTATTCGCCACTCTAATATTTCCTGTGGAACATTCCCCATCCTTTACGAAATTCGTCCAGAATGTATGCACCCAGACCCTCTCTCTTACTAACTGATATACTTGTGGACACCTTCATCATTAATTTATCCATATTTAGGTGTCTTTTCCCTCCAGTTACAGCAAAACATAATCCCTTACATACGATTCCTCAGTCTATTGAACTGACTCCCAGACGGCTCTTCCCAGATGGTAGGAAACAGATAATTGACGCACAGGTAATTCAGGATGTCATTCAGTCTTCCACTTACAAAAAACGCAAACTACCCAAATGCCGACCAGAATCGCTACAGTGCCTGTGGCTGAAATGCTTATACACATAAAATGGTTACGCTATCCCTCTCGATAGTGCTGGATTTGTTGCAATATCTGTTCTGTGAAAAGCTGAACCTTCTGTGACGCTCTAAATTTATCTAAATTAGCTGGGTTTAAGGTATCGGCCAAAGAAGTCCAACTGCCAACTGGTGGTATATCCAATGACTTCTCTGGGCAAAACAGCAAAAGGTGTGTCAGTTGGATCATTGTTGTTCTTGTAATGACGGCTGAAAGGCAGAAGGTTGTTCTGTCTATGTCATAAACCATACCACGAATAAGATGCCACTGACATTTCGTTCCATCTTTGTCACACCCTGTGGCTTCCCCTTCTCATGATAATTCAGAATTGTAGCCTCTGGAATGAATAGCAAATAAATCCATTGTCAGCTTCTTCTCTGAGAACGATACTCTGCTGCATCGGATTTCCCTATGAACAACTCCACCTCACATGCCTATGTGTCAGTTGGGACTACCTTGATTGGACAGATCCCATAGATCTTCCAAGGACATTAGAGCTTAAGTTCCCCTGATTTCTGAGACAATTAGCACGTCACTGGTTCACCCCTATGCCCACTTTCCCACAGTGCCCCATTTCACCAGGTAAGGGTATACAACAAAACTTTGACACGGTTCATTCAAGCCTGCTACTGGAAAACAAGCATGCCGTCTTGTATCACCCAGAGTGTCTTTGACTACTGACCTGTAATGAGACAATGCCAACTACTTTGTTTTTTAAAAGCTTCTTGCATTGTTTGATGTATTCTTCCATATATTTTGAATATATTGTCGAGGTAGACCATACACTCTTTTAGGTTTCAGTCCCCAACGCATTTTTCTCAGTCTCCAAAGCACTCCATTCAAAAGTCTCTGAAATGCAGCCTGTTCATCCTTCAGCCCAAACAGCATTCTAAAATACTCGTAAAGCCCCCATAGCATCGTAAAGGCTGTCTTCAGCTAGTCTTCTGGAACTTCTTCAAGCTGGTGGTAGCCACTCTTCGAAGCCATAGTTCAGAAGTATCTACATTGACCCAAATTGTCGACTGTTCCCATATCTCTTGGTAGCATCCAATGAGTTTTTGGGCTCAGTGACAGTGCTCGCATCCTGTAGAATATTACTGTGTTCAATGATCCCGTCGGTTAACTGCTGGTCAATGTATTCCTCCACCAATGGTTGTAGATGCTTTGGGACCTGTTCAGCTTCCTACGCTCTGGAGTATTGCTTGCTGTCAGTATCCTGTGTTGTGTGATAGGCGTAATTGGTTATGGACCTGTTGGAATGAACAAAGCTGTGATCCTAGCAATAAAGCTTCCATGGTTTCCCTATTATTCCTTTGCAAAAGGTCTATCATTATCATCTTCCTCTAAGACACTGAAACTGGCAACCATTAGGCCTTTTATGGACTAACCTCGCCAATGCCAAGATTGTCTAAACTCACTGGAACCACTCCATCGATATCTGTAAGACGCACTATGCTCCTGCACATCATACAACGAGACTTATCCAGTTTATCGTTGTAGTCTAGTGGTCCCACTATGCACAACAACTCTCTTCGGAAGCCCATACCTGCACTAACCTGGATCAATTTCCCTATACCTGCTGGTATGTTATCCCACACATTAACATTTAGAGCATCTATATGTAATTTAGCTGGCAGCACCTTCATGACAGGCGCATCTTATGACATTGTTTCACTAGCAGTCCTCTCACACAGCGGAAACAAAGTTACACCAAGATGGATCATACCCAGTGAAAGATCAACTATAGCGCGATTTTTGTCCAGAAAATCAAATTCAAGAATTACACTGTACCCCTTACCAACGGGAGGCAACACTCCATATGAACCTTAAAACCCTAAGGTGCTAAGGGTGACCAGTGCTGTTTCCAATGATTCCCCCCTCATTATCACCCATTTCATATAACCTATACTGTGGAGACTGAAGTCTCTTTCTGCCCAAGAGGTCCAGTCTAGCAACGACACATGCGCACCCGTGTCCAAGAATTTATGTTCCTCATTATTTACAGTCCCAAGCAAGCAGTAATCTGGCTTTGCACACGTCCTCGCAGTGTGCCGTTTTATTGGAAACGGTTAAGGCACTCCCACGTGCATCTGAAGAATCTTCCCTGATTCAATTTATCCTGCTTCCTACTCTTGAAATCACATGCCCTGTGCTCAACCTCACTACACTCAAAACTCTGGTGACATTAAATCTTAGGTGGCCCACCTGTCCATATCTGTAACGTTTGACATCAGAGGAGAAGTCACCATGGTCACTTAGTTTCTGAGTCACAATACCGGATCTCTTCCAGCTGCATGGAAACCCTGAGACCCAAGTATGAATGACTACCATATTCCATCCTCACTCGCCGCGACTTATCCCACGCAATATTCCTTACAAATACGTCCAAGGTTCTATTCTTCGCTTCCTGCAAGAGCGCTCTATCTGCCTCTTCGATCAGTGTCACTTTGTATGGGTACGAGTTCACTTTACGAATTCTGTCACAGAATGCTTCTACCAACTCATTGTGCTTATGCGTTAATCCAATGAGTTCTTCCCTGGAAAACCTAGCACTACTCTGCTTACGATATCTCTAGACGAGCCCTTCAGCCAGCTGATCAAATGTCTGTGCCTTACTAAGGTCTTCATGATACATGACATACGTTTAAGCGTCACCCACCAATCGTAATTAAGGCATACACAGACGTGTTTTATTAGACCAGTTACCTAACTTAGCTGCTGGCCCCATAGTATCAAGAAAGTCCGACACACCCTCGGATGTCTTTCCAGAAAACGCCATAATGAGACTGGCTGCCATAGGATCAGTAGTCGAGAGTGGTGTGCTCGCTAAGGTCTTGGGGTCCACTCCCTGGGATTACTTGTGCCCACCCATTTTTCAACACGTCCAGTTCCTTCTGCAACTTCTCATTATCGCTGTTTTGTTCCACTTTATCCTGGAGTAACGTGGCTACCTGACTCTTCAGAACTTCAGTGGCTTCGCTTAAAGATTCTGCAGGCGTTTCTGGTCGTTGTACAGCCTCCATTCTTAATTATGCTGTAGAATAAACGAGAACCCAATGCATTGACCCTACACCAATAAGCAAAACAATTCCACTAATCTACCCCGTGTATCAAGGCCCAGTGAGACACTGCTCCGCTAAGCTTTGTGGCCGAACCTCCTTCTTACTGGAGCTCTCGCAGTGCAAGATAATACATGCTCCGACAAATTACAATGTTAGTAGGTCATAAATGAACCACTAATTTATGAAAAGTCTCTGATCATTTTTTTAAATACATCCACTTTTATGTGAAGAAGGACGCTTTTACCATTTGCTCCAATACTGCCATTAGACCATATGAAAAATGTGTTTATTTAAGAAAGGCCTCTTATCACAGACAAGGGGTTTTTCTTAACTAAAAGCGTTGTGGCTACACTGGGAAACAGCTGTTTTTTTGTTAATTTTATCCTATTGTGTTGGTCACATTTGTTCTCTGCCCCAGATTCCTGAGCACTCTCTTCTCAAATGGTTCAAATGGCTCTGGGCACTGCGGGACTTAACATCTGAGGTCATCAGTCCCCTAGAACTTAGAACTACTTAAACCTAACTAACCTAAGTACATCACTCACATCCATGCCCGAGGCAGGATTCGAACCTGCGACCGTAGCAGTCGCGGGGGTTCCGGACTGAAGCGCCTACAACCACTCGGCCACCGCGGCCGGCCTCTCTTCTCATTTATAGTGTGTCAGTGCAAAGCAAGTTTCACTTTAATTCTGTGTGAAATATTGTTTATAAAGTGTTCTGTTGTCTTAGTGAATTGAACACTCTCAGATAGTGAGGGTGAAAGTGCGAATGAAGCTGATTTAGAAGCAAGTAAAAGGAGTAAAAAGTGCGTTCGTAGGGCTACGAGCTACAAAATCACTCGAATAAAGAAAGAAAGAATTCATGGACATGAAGATGTTAACTACAAAGGAAACATTGTGGAAGCCTGGGAAACTGGAATGCCTTGCTTGTAAGTAGATTAATACTCTACTTAAATAGTCTACGTTTGACATGTTTCTACTAGTATTGTAGGCTAATTTAACTTTTTTTTCATCTCCAGACTGAAATGTTTCAAGAAAATAATTGAATATAATCAAATTGAAATCCTACACGAAAGTGAAGATTTCAGCAGCAAAGAGAAACAAAAGCAGTTTTTTCAGTCCTTAATAGAAGCACTTCCTGTGAAGAACAATCGACCTTGGCTTATACCTACGGAAGGTAATGGGGAAGTTGAACTGCAACGCAGCCCCAGTCACTCTAAGTATCATGCAAGTCCATTTAATTTTTCTTGTAGTGGTTGGACAATCAAGAAGTAAGGTATATAAAAAAGCATTTTAAGTGTTCTGGCATATCGACAAGATGAAGAACACTAGAGCAGAGAAGGTTGTGAGACGACGTCAGCTAATAGTCCGCTGACTAGGACTGCACCACGAGAGGAGCGGCCTGTACAAGAAGAGACTATAAGGGCCGCTCCTGCTAGCTTCAACCGCACGGTACTAGACCGGCACTAGAGAGCACTACGATAGCAGTTATTAGTGATGCATATCCATTGCTTATACGGACATAGTATACAGAGAAAGACACTGACAGTTTGCATGTCACCCATCGCTTGCGACACATTTTTGTAATACAAGTTAGGTATAGTTTATCTTCTTCACTGTAATAAAAACTATTAATGTGATTTACTTGAATCGTTGTATAGCATTCCGAGAACGCAGCATCGCTTAGGCACGCTGTACGAGACCAGTGGGCAGGACCCCACGTTAAGTCTGCATGGTACTGGTGGAAAAAGACTGAGACGCGTGAAAGATATACTGTTGACAGGTAAGAGCCCAAGAGATTTCAGGGCATAGTAAAACAATCGCAAGACGTTTCCAAAGGACTTTACAGACATGACGCACAATCATATTTGTTCGTTTCCTATGAACAAACTATGCTTCCAGGGAAATCAAGGACGTAGACGCAAATCTTGACATTAAAATGAGGCATTCTTTGTTCAAATAAAAATACAGCGTAGCTCATTCTGGTTTAAATACAGTTATCAGTACAAAATTTCGAAGGAACATTTCAGTTATCGTTAATGCAGGCCCCAAACAGATGCGTGCTGTGAGTGTGGACAAATTACTGTAAGACTTAAAAACTCGCAGGTCGATGACACTGCAAAAGAATAGCACATGCACAGCTCTCTGTCCATAAAAGGAGGCGTAATAAACTATGTAGCGGTTTGCTGAATACTAAAGCGTACTGTAGCATCCGTGAAAATAGTATCACGAGGGGGGTTGCACAAAAGACAAGTAATGAAGTATGCGCCGTTTTAGTTAGATACATCAGTGAGAATGATCATTCTACTGTTGATGAACTCTGCCTGTAGACTGACAACAGCGCCAGGTAGATAAAGAACCATTATGTGATAAGATTCTTAATATCTCTTATTGTCGGTGGTGTATTTAAATAAGTAGTCTAACGGCTACCAAGGGTAATTCTTATTTACCCTATGACAGGGATTTTGGTCTAGTTAAAAGGAAGGTGAGGGAAAAACAGTGTTCTCGACAAAACAAGGGACATTTGCGGTTGATCTTCAAACAGAATATAATTTGGATTTCCAACAGTGATGACCCCAGCTTTAAGGAAACCACAGCTTCTGAAAAAATAAGAAATAAACAAAGAAATAATGTTTTTTTTTTTACTGTATCAGTATTTCATGAAACATCTTTGAAAAGTTATGGAAAGGAAAAATTCTTAGTATGTGACTTCATTCTGATGGAATTGTGAGGAAAACGTTCCAGCTTACTTTCTGCAAATCAGATTTTGCCAGTCTGCCAAGGAATAGCGCGTATGACAAGAAATGGCTAATCCAGGAAAAGATCAATGCCTTGAAAAATATATTAAATTACGTAAAAAATGAACATGCTGGTTTTACAATGAGTTATTACAGTAGCCAATTATAAACAAGAAATGAAAGAAAATTTAAGATCTGCAAGAAAATTACTTTTTACATTTGTAGTTAAATATTATTACAGATATTATTCCATGATTTTAAACATGGCTGTGGCAGCAACTGTTAAAATTCTTCACAATTATCCTGCAACTGTTTTTGGCTGTCATCCTTTATTGTGACAGATATTATTCTTTAATTATAAACCTAGGCATACAGATTCAAACTATTTATTTTCGTCAGAGTAACTGTTTGATTTGTTTTAGTTTCAAAAAGGAAAACTAAAGAAGTAGAGAGAAAAATATAGTACTGCTATTTATCTGATAAAGGTTTTGTATATGTATTTTTAATGTAGATCATTACAATAATAAGTATCATATATAAAACATGTTGTTTTCTTAACTGAAACTAACAATTTACTTTGAGAAAATCTACTGAATTATAATTTTTTCACCTTTGTTTATATATGACTCCTGTCAGCGACTTTCAAGAAATGAAAAAATAATCAAATGTTATGACGAAAGAAAAAAACTATTGAGAGTTCTAAGAATATCTGAAATCATAGTAAACATTGAAATTGTATTCTGTGTAAGATGTTTGCAAAATAAACAATTTTTCTTTGTTTTTCAGACTATTTGGATTTTGTGGCAAGAGGCACTTCAAAAATAAGTGATTCAAATATTCTGCTTTACTGTTACCCCAGAAATGTGACAGATCTGCAAGTTCCTGTGATATAAACAACATCATTCTTAAATTCATATGAATAAACTGTCAATCCATAATAAAAGAAAAAGGGGACAGGACAACAAAATTAGGTCCCTCACTACTCTGCACAATGAGAGATGTCGGATTATGGCTGCTGATGTATAGGTGTGGTTCCTCTACAATGGTGGCAACTGACAAAACCAGATTGTAGGGAGTCCACTGATTGCTACCCTACAGAGGTTCAGGACAGTTGAATGGAGAGATGGTGGTGAGCACATGTGACACACCCTAGGCATCATTAAGACAGAATTAAATTAACATCCATTTAGTGCTGAGAGTTTTATAGTGATGCAGTCTCCCCCCTCAGGGCTGCATGTTAACACCGTACTGTTTCTGCACTGCAGGACCATACTGAGTGGTGTGCCAGTACCCACCATGGAATCTGTGGTCATAGTCCCTGGTGTTTCCTACTATCAGTTTCATGGCCTCATGTTGGGATATGTGGTGGGTAGTGTGTTCCCACAGCCTAGCGTGATTGTAAACCTCTGCCAAAGCCTCAGCAGTCTCATCGAGTGTGGTTGTGCTTAGACTCCAGAAATCTGCGTATCCCTGATGACAGTTGTCATTGGGGTAAGAAGGTGCAAGTCCCAACAGTGACTGAGAGGACAGCCTGAGATGTGGTCTCAGCATACAGTCTATAAGGTACTATATGCACTGTCTAGGAGTGTCGGCACCAGACTACCTGTTCCCAAGTCACACGGCTTGCAGTTGGACAGATTAGTTCTTCATCCATCAGAGATCTATTTGGCCCCCATCTTCAGTCATCACCATTGTGTCCAGAGGAATGGCAGCTCATAGCATTGAAGTTCTTCCCCACAGAAGAATGTGTGCAGACTCCTAGAGGTAGACACCAACCTGGCTGTGACTGGCAACACTGAACGGCGTTCTTGCGTAGTCTTTAATTGTATTTACTCCACACTGCCGAATTAATAGAATATCGGTATGCTTGCTTTGTAGTGATCTTGTGATGCTGAGTCATCAGGTCTTCCTGGCCCTCTGTCTCACAGAGTCTGTGGCAAAGTGCTTCTTGCTTGTTTGTGCTCTGGAACCTCCACATGTTTATACTTGTTACACAATCACTGCGCACCAGGCAGGTGGACTACACCTGGACGTCGTTCCAGACAGCTAAAAAATTTTATACTTCCCTCTAATACTATTTTGCTGCGCAATAATAAGATGTCTGAAAGGAAATAACTAGAGGTTTTCACGGTGATTCTAATGTTAATATATCGTCCTGCTGCATTTAACAGTCCCAATGAGGTGTTTGTGTGTTGATGCTAATGTTAATGTATCGTTTGCTGCATTTGACAGTCCCAATGAGGTATCTGTGAGTATACAATTTCTGTCATTACTTTAATTGTGAGGAGCGTTCAGTATACTTTGAACATTTTTAGACCAAGTGGACAGAAGAACAAAAGCAGGATTGGGTAAAGAAGAGACAACAGGAGAGGTAGTAGAAAGGGGATTAAAGGCGACAAGGGAGGCAGGAAAGGTAAAAAGAGCAAGAAATTTTCTAACATTTTCAATAAACATTTGATGAATTTACAATAGAGGTGAATGTTAGTCTTAATCAACAATTAATGACAACAGATAGTCAAATAACATTTAATGCTTGCATTGCAAAAATAATTGTGAAAGAATGGGAGGTCCAGTGTGAGATTAGGAACGTACAAAAGAAATCAGAAAGATTTAAAAACCAAAGTGAAACTACTGGATAATAGTCCTTAGATCCGTAAGTAAATGAAAATATTGATGAAGTGCAAACTTGTGTAATTAATGAAAAGTAAAGATGGGTGACATGTCTGTGAAAAATGCCAGTGCCACAAGTAATGAATATTGTCACAGTGTGAAAAAACAGGGAGGTAGCGTAATTAACAGTAATGATAACACCATACAGCAACTATGAAAGTGATTATAGAGTACTGGGGAAACTTAAACGTCCTCGAGCAGATACCGCTGTCAATAAGAGAGGGTGTGTACCGTGAATTCGCGTGGAAGTCGTGACTGGTGGGAGGAAATGGACAAAGATATGACAGAAATTTCCTACTTTTGATCCCCAAGGTAAGACTCTACTAGTTTTGTTGTGTGCCCTTTTCAATGTTCTTTAGCCACTTCATGGTGTTGTGGAAGGAAAATACAATTTTAACTGACCATTTAGAAAGCAGTACATGTTAATGGAGTGATTAAATGTAGAGTGATTTCAAAGAGGGTCTTCAAAGTAAAATTGTGGTCATCTGGAACCCAGCAGTGTTTAATGCTATAGCTACTAGGACTTGAAATTTATGATGAATAGTATGGAGGATAAAGAGTGGAGTGTGTAACAGATCAAAAGCTTCGAAAGTATTTGTTGTCATGTTAATTTTGTCACCATACCTTGTTGATTCAGCACCAGGGTGTATACAGGGTTTCGCAAAAATACACAATGGCAATATTTCAGGGAGAGTTCAGCACATGTAGCAGATAAAAAAATTCATATTAACATGCATCATGAAATGGGTATTTATTGATATATCAGACATGGAGGCTGGTTACCAAGGACACAAGAACCTCTACTTTATTTTCACAATGATGCACCTATCTCACTACGTTATAAGATGTATTCTAAATGCCCGCCCTCTGCAAGTATGCATGTTCCTGTCACACAGAGGCATGAGCACTCTCAAAAAGTCCTGAGGTTTTACATATTGTTTGACTTCCTGCTTGAATTCTTACAAGAGCTGATGCTTTATCCTTCAAAGGTGTGGCATACACCAACACCTTTAAATGGCCCCACAGGGAAAAGTCCAGTGGGTTCAAGTCATGTCAGTGGCGGTCAAGCATTTGGTACACATCCACCATCCAGTGTTAACATATCGGAGAACTGGTGGGAGGAAATGGACAAAGATATGACAGAAATTTCCTACTTTTGTTGTGAGCGCTTTTCAATGTTCTTTAGCCACTTCATGGTGTTGTGGAAGGAAAATACAATTTTAACAGACCATTTAGAAAGCAGTACATGTTAATGGAGTGATTAAATGTAGAGTGATTTCAAAGAGGGTCTTCAAAGTAAAATTGTGGTCATTTGGAACCCAGCAGTGTTTAATGCTATAGCTACTAGGACTTGAAATTTATGATGAATAGTATGGAGGATAAAGAGTGGAGTGTGTAACAGATCAAAAGCTTCGAAAGTATTTGTTGTCATGTTAATTTTGTCACCATACCTTGTTGATTCAGCACCAGGGTGTATACAGGGTTTCGCAAAAATACACAATGGCAATATTTCAGGGAGAGTTCAGCACATGTAGCAGATAAAAAAAATTCATATTAACATGCATCATGAAATGGGTATTTATTGATATATCAGACATGGAGGCTGGTTACCAAGGACACGAGAACCTCTACTTTATTTTCACAATGATGCACCTATCTCACTACGTTATAAGATGTATTCTAAATGCCCGCCCTCTGCAAGTATGCATGTTCTTGTCACACAGAGGCATGAGCACTCTCAAAAAGTCCTGAGGTTTTACATATTGTTTGACTTTCTGCTTGAATTCTTACAAGAGCTGATGCTTTATCCTTCAAAGGTGTGGCATACACCAACACCTTTAAATGGCCCCACAGGGAAAAGTCCAGTGGGTTCAAGTCATGTGAGTGGCGGTCAAGCATTTGGTACACATCCACCATCCAGTGTTAACATATCGGAGAACAAGAACACTAAAATGGGAAGAGGTACCATTGTGCATGAAGTACAGGGTTATTACAAATGATTGAAGCGATTTCACAGCTCTACAATAACTTTATTATTTGAGATATTTTCACAATGCTTTGCACACACATAGAAAAACTCAAATAGTTTTTTTAGGCATTCAAAAATGTTCGATATGTGCCCCTTTAGTGATTCGGCAGACATCAAGCCGATAATCAAGTTCCTCCCACACTCGGCGCAGCATGTCCCCATCAATGAGTTCGAAAGCATCGTTGATGCGAGCTCGCAGTTCTCCTGTTTAAGAAATGCCGAACATCATGATGGAAGTGCGGTGGAGCACCATCCTGTTGAAAGATGAAGTCGGCGCTGTCGGTCTCCAGTTATGGCATGAGCCAATTTTCCAGCATGTCCAGATACACGTGTCCTGTAACGTTTTTTTCGCAGAAGAAAATGGGGCCGTAAACTTTAAACCATGAGATTGCACAAAACACGTTAACTTTTGGTGAATTGCGAATTTGCTGCACGAATGCGTGAGGATTCTCTACCGCCCAGATTCGCACATTGTGTCTGTTCACTTCACCATTAAGAAAAAATGTTGCTTCATTACTGAAAACAAGTTTCGCACAGAACGCATCCTCTTCCATGAGCTGTTGCAACCGCGCCGAAAATTCAAAGCGTTTGACTTTGTCATCGGGTGTAAGGGCTTGTAGCAATTATAAACGGTAAGGCTTCTGCTTTAGCCTTTTCCGTAAGATTTTCCAAACCGTCGGCTGTGGTACGTTTAGTTCCCTGCTTGCTTTATTCGTCGACTTCCGCGGGCTACGCGTGAAACTTGCCCGCACGCGTTCAACCGTTTCTTCGCTCACAGCAGGCCGACCCGTTGATTTCCCCTTACAGAGGCATCCAGAAGCTTTAAACTGCGCATACCATCGCCGAATGGAGTTAGCAGTTGGTGGATCTTTGTTGAACTTCGTCCTGAAGTGTCGTTGGACTGTTATGACTGACTGATGTGAGTGCATTTCAAGCACGACATACGCTTTCTCGGCTCCTGTCGCCATTTTGTCTCACTGCGCTCTCGAGCGCTCTGGCGGCAGAAACCTGAAGTGCGGCTTCAGCCGAACAAAACTTTATGAGTTTTTCTACGTATCTGTAGTGTGTCGTGACCATATGTCAATGAATGGAGCTACAGTGAATTTATGAAATCGCTTCAATCATTTGTAATAGCCCTGTACATCTCTTGCCAGAGGTGCGCAAGATGTCCAGTATAAGATTCAAACTCCTGCGCAGGAATTGTCTGTACTTTCGCCCATTCAGATCATAAGGAAGTACGTCAGATCCTATCAAGAGGTCTTCGATATTCCCATCCCATAAGTTGAGGGCAAATCTTCATGGAAGGCCACTTCAACAGTTGCATGTGGATTGTGGTAACCACTGATGCTGATTATGGTAATTCTGAATACCATCACGAGTGAATCTTGCCTCATTCATTAAAAACACTACTGCTGAAAAAGCAGGCCTCTTGCCAAACTGTTCGATAAACCATCGAAGAAGGAGGTGATACAGATACAGCTGATTCATGCAGATTTCACCAAGATATCCAGCTGATGACCTAAGCGCCGAGTGCTGACGTGGGGATTCTATTCTGCAGCATTAACAATAGCGTCCTCAGTTGCAGACGTGGTGCATCGTCATCATTCTCTCGTTCCAGGTAAAGGTGTGAAACTACCATGTCGATGTTCATGTAAGTGGCAGTGACTTCTTGGAATGTAATCTTGTCTGGACACCATGCTCTGGATATCGTTTGTGGTATCCCGACGAGCTTATCCAGCATTGCTATTCGTCAACCCATACATGAAATGCATGGATGCATGCTTAGCATCTGAATGCACCGCTGTCTAAAACAGTATGTGTAGGAGAATAAGCTCTCACAGTACAACATTACAGCAGCACATAACCTGAGCCTGGGGAAATCCTCCTTACTACAGCGGCAGTGGTGGATGTGCTAACAGGGTTGTACCTTGTTGTCCAGGAGAGATGTCTGTAGGGCCTGCCACCAAGTATAGTAATTCCAGCCCGGCCACAGTGTGTAGAGACTGTTGTCACACCATAGAATCATCTCACAGTACTGTGGGACCACTAGATCGAATTCGTAGGAAGCACTAGTAATGTGCGTGGTAACCAGCGTCCATGTCCAGTATCTCAGTAAGTGTCCATTTACAGACCTATGTTCACACAACTTTTTTTTTTTTATCTCCTGCGTGTACTGAGCCTTGCCCTGAAATACTACCGTGTATTTTTGGAGCACTCTACATTGTTAAAGTAAAAGTGTTTATGGCGTGTCACTATAAATGTTTGTTTACATGCTGATGTTCAAATGTATGTTTAGAGAGGCATTGAAAAATTGTGAATCAGTTACCTACAATGCAAAAGCAGATTAAGGGCAGGTATTACCACATGCAGCAGCCGGCCTCTAGAAGATGAAGTGGTAGCAATCCTTAATAAAAAAAGTAGTGGTACTGTTATACATCCTTTTGCTTTAACGGTTTCAGAAAAGGTACAACATCCGTCTTATAGGCAGTTTCAGTTGTGACTGGGCTTTGAGCAGTTGTGATTGAGCTCTGGATACTCATAGTGTAAGTGCAGGTACTGACTACATATTACGAAATTTTGTAGCATTTGCCAGTATTTTTTCTACGAGCTGTAATAGATATAGAAATCCTACTTATTGGTGACACATGGAAATTTGTGTCGAACTTGGATATTACGATTGTCGTAAGCAGTCGATTTAACAATTTTTTAAATGCCAGATGGGGACACGAAACCGGAATCTCTTGCTCACATCTTGTTTTGTTGATGGAATCTTCCTGACGCCCAAGGTGAGGTGCGGGCAAAGTGAACAGGGGTTCCATCCTAAAGCCTAGCCACCATGTCCCGTTCCCTCCCACAGGAACCAAGGAAAGCGTAGCAAACGCGGAGTGGAGGTATAAAGCACATCGATGAGAAAAGTTTATTTTTATTTTTTTATTTTTTTCAAATTTATGTTACACCACCGAGCGTAGCAGGAAACCGACGTCCCAAGGAGGGAGGGGCAATTCGCCACACTCGAGAACATTTCGATGACCAGAGAACAAGCGATACTAAAGTGGCAAATGCGTGTATCAACTCCTCATTGCAGTAACATTCCAATTCTGAGACGAGTTTAAAAACACTCTAGAAAGAAAATTAGAGGAAAATTGTCTGTATTTGGGACTGCCGCCAGGTACATAACGCCGGTCATTAAGGAGGAGCCAAAAATCAAGGACATTTTTCTCGCTGTCAGCAAACAAGAAGTGAAGTGGAATGAGATTTTCACTCTGCAGCGGAGTGTGCGCTGATATGAAACTTCCTGGCAGATTAAAACTGTGTGCCGGACCGAGACTCGAGCTCGGGACCTTTGCCTTTCGCGGGCAAGTGCTCTATCAACTGAGCTACCCAAGCACGACTCACGCCCCGTCCTCACAGCTTTACTTCTGCCAGTAACTCGTCTCCTACCTCCCAAACTTAACAGAAGCTCGCAGGAGAGCTTCTGTTAAGTTTGGGGGGTAGGAGACGAGGTTGTTTCAGCAACGTGACTGACAACGTTACCATAACGTTTAAAGCCGGTCAACACAACGTCCCACGGCACCTCAAACGTTAATCTATCTACATTGCCCTTTAGTATTACACACATTAAAGCTACTGTGCCATTAGGCACCATCAAAAGTAAAATGCCAGCAGCAAATACGTATTGCCAAATATATAAAACATTTTCTTGAACATCTTATGTCGACGGGTACGTAACATTCTCCAAAGCTCAATTATGAATTAAAGGCAACTGCCCTCACTGATAGCAGATTATACTATCAGGTAAGGTATACAGGGTGTTACAAAAAGGTACGGCCAAACTTTCAGGAAACATTCCTCACACACAAATAAAGAAAAGATGTCATATGTCCGGAAACGCTTAATTTCCATGTTAGAGCTCATTTTAGTTTCGTCAGTATGTACTGTACTTCCTCGATTCACCGCCAGTTGGCCCAATTGAAGGAAGGTAATATTGACTTCCGTGCTTGTGTTGACATGCGACTCATTGCTCGACAGTACTAGCATCAAGCACATCAGTACGTATCATCAACAGGTTAGTGTTCATCACGAACGTGGTTTTGCAGTCAGTGCAATGTTTACAAATGCGGAGTTGGCAGATGCCCATTTGATGTATGGATTAGCACGGGGCAATAGCCGTGGCGCGGTACATTTGTATCGAAACAGATTTCCAGAACGAAGGTGTCCCGTCAGGAAGACGTTCGAAGCAATTGATCGGCATCTTAGGGAGCACGGAACATTCCAGCCTATGACTCGCGTCTGGGGAAGACCTAGAACGACGAGGACACCTGCAATGGACGAGGCAATTCTTCGTGCAGTTGACGATAACCCCAATGTCAGCGTCAGAGAAGTTGCTGCTGCAGAAGGTAACGTTGACCACGTCACTGTATGGAGAGTGCTACGGGAGAACCAGTTGTTTCCGTACCATGTACAGCGTGTGCAGGCACTATCAGCAGCTGATTGGCCTCCACGGGTACACTTCCGCGAATGGTTCCTCCAACAATGTGTCAATCCCCATTTCAGTGCAAATGTTCTCTTTACGGATGAGGCTTCATTCCAACGTCATCAAATTGTAAATTTTCACAATCAACATGTGTGGGCTGACGAGAATCCACACGCAATTGTGCAATCGCGTCATCAACACAGATTTTCTGTGAACGTTTGGGCAGGCATTGTTGGTGATGTCTTGATTGGGCCCTATGTTCTTCCACCTACGCTCAATGGAGCACGTTATCATGATTTCATACGGGATACGCTACCTGTGCTGCTAGAGCATGTACCTTTACAAGTACGACACAACATGTGGTTCATGCACGATGGAGCTCCTGCACATTTCAGTCGAAGTGTTCGTACGCTTCTCAACAACAGATTCGGTGACCGATGGATTGGTAGAGGCGGAGCAATTCCATGGCCTCCACGCTCTCCTGACCTCAACCCTCTTGACTTTCTTTTATGAGGGCATTTGAAAGCTCTTGTCTACGCTACCCCGGTACCAAATGTAGAGACTCTTCTTGCTCGTATTGTGGACGGCTGTGATACAATACGCCCTTCTCCAAGGCTGCATCAGCGTATCAGGGATTCCATGCGACGGAGGGTGGATGCATGTATCCTCGCTAACGGAGGATATTTTGAACATTTCCTGTAACAAAGTGTTTGAAGTTACGCTGGTACGTTCTGTTGCTGTGTGTTTCCATTCCATGATTAATGTGATTTGAAGAGAAGTAATAAAATGAGCTCTAACATGGAAAGTAAGCGTTTCCGGACACATGTCCACATAACATATTTTCTTTCTTTGTGTGTGAGGAATGTTTCCTGAACGTTTGGCCGTACCTTTTTGTAACACCCTGTATATTCCAACTCTCAACTATGTTAGCGTCCAGCGTAAAATCTTTGGAAGTTTATATATCAGATTCCAGGAAATATTACTTAAAAAGCATAGTAATATAGAGAATGGTTCTTTGGTCGTGTCAAAACATCTTTAGCAGCATTGTTTGGCAAGCATAACGGAGAGCATGAATATATTACATTTCGAATAGAAGTGGTGGTCGTTGTCAAATAAACAGATTTTTTATGCTTTTTTGCACGTCAAGAGTAGGATACGTGAATATGTAAATCGAAGACAAAGATGTGGAAGGGGCACTTCTTGGTCCATTTTAGCGACGTCGTCGTTGAGAAGCAGCCACCAACACAATCCATTTAGTGATCGTTGATGGCTAATGTTACCTATTGGTTATTGTGTACAGATGTTACGCAACATTCGAACAAAGGTGCGTTATTGTTTTTTTATTTTATTTATTTCCTAGGTTATTACATACAAGCATTAAAAGATTTTACCGTAAATGGCATAGCTATTGGATGGGATGTATACGTGACATGATATTTTTGGTTGGTGGGGGTAGCTGCCTTTAGCTAGCTACTGAGCACCCTGAGAGTGTTGCCGGCCGGTGTGGCCGTGCGGTTAAAGGCGCTTCAGTCTGGAACCGCGTGACCGCTACGGTCGCAGGTTCGAATCCTGCCTCGGGCATGGATATGTGTGATATCCTTAGGTTAGTTAGGTTTAATTAGTTCTAAGTTCTAGGCGACTGATGACCTCAGAAGTTAAGTCGCATAGTGTTCAGAGCCATTTGAACCCTGAGAGTGTTTTGCGCAGACATGAAATGTTCAAATACGTTTGACAGTGCTGCTGGCTTTCCAGTTTTGAATGTGTCTAATGATTTAGTAACTTCAAGGTATGAAATACTACAGGGCAATGTAGATACTTTATGTGGTTGTTAGTACAGTATGTGTAGTATTCCTATGATATGTCTTTCTTCTCTTATAACTTCTGATGATCGGATAATGTAGTGCCGAAACACGTTATAGTAAATAATCCACGTAATCGACATCTCGTTTGTAATATTGTCAGTACTGATTCAGGATAAAATTGTAAAATGGTTTCACGACAGATAAATGGTAATCTCGTGAGTGGAATACAGAATACTTTTGGATGGTTGTATTCTCAGTCGAGAAACTGTATGCCAATGTTATACAGCAAATGTGACCAAGAAACAAGCGAGGGGCAGTAACGTATCTTGAACTGAGACATTCTTCGATAAGTTTTAGATTTTCATTGTGGATGAACAAGTTTTTATTTAAGATAGTTGCTTTAACCCTCAGTGGCCATTATAAGGGTTTTGCGACTTCTTTTTATAGGAATCATGCGGAACACTCAGATCGCAAGTGAATATTGCCATTGGTCATTGATAATGCTGCTAGTAATCAACACTTACAGTGATACAGCATTTTCTTCATGATTCGTATTATCTTTCTGTGGTTTTAACTTTACCATATGGTTAGTAAAAATTGCAGGTCGAGTATGAGCGGATGCTTTACCACACTCTGTATGCCGTGATCCTCTGCAAGATAACTCTCAAACTGACTAGGCAAAAAACAACAGAATTTATCTCATTTTGTCAGTTTAACATATGAGCGTTGTCACGGTCTCTCTGTAATCTTCTGGTTCTACCAAAATAGCTGACAAATGAGCGATATTCATTATAAAGCAAACCAAGAGTCGTGCAGTGTTGTTGTCCAGGAGATTCTGAGTTTAAGTTAAGTAATTATGTCGGAAAGGGTTTTCTTGCTCCATGTACAATGTCCCTTTCTCTTACGGCGTGTTAAGGATTGTGGTGTAATTGTATGTGTGGAACACAGGTGAGTGTAACAGAGGTGTATGAAGTGTGGTCTCGTGTTTACGTTGTGTGACGGTGAGAAAAAGGAGAGCAGAAAGCCGATGCTGGCACAAACTCACTTTTATCGAACAGCACCAAGGAGACGACCGAGCTTAACGTCCTCAGTGAGCGAAAGGAGTACGATCAACATTGTCGCTCGCCCTCGCTGCACGAAACACTGCGGAGGGGTTTCTAATTTAGTCCACGACACTAACGCATAATCTGGCGATCAGCAGCGTATGGCATCTCTCTTGAAAGCCTTCTTTGTCGGCCAGAAACGGACGACAAAAGAAATTTCCTCCGACAGCAGGACTCGAACAAGCCAAGTCGAGCGCCACCGCACGGGCGTACATCAGCTACCTCGACAGCGTAGGCAAGTCTTCCTTAGAAACATGAGCTTAATTTGAAAATTTGATTTGCACATATTTCCTGAATGAAAAATAAAATACAGTGTGTTGGACAGCTGTCGGAAGTAAGATACAAGATCATTCAAAAAGAACATACGTACTTCAAAAACACGTATTTAACAATGTGTAAGATTTAGAACTATAAAACTTGGGACACATACTTACGAATCTCTTTAAGTTTAGATTACAGATGTTCAATATGTCCTCCATCAGCGACACGAACAACACCACGTCGATACTCAAATTCCTCCCATAATGGGGTAAGCATGTCCATTGCTACTGATGTTACGGCAGTACGCACCCGGTTCTGCAACTCTTCATAACCAGCCGAGGTTTCAAAACACGCGAAATTGTAGTTGTAGACAGTTGTAGCTCCCGACTGGCAAGACAAGTGTGCTTTATAGAATTACGCTGGGAAGCAACTCATGCGACATTTTCGACGGAAACACGAAGGCGGCCAGGACTCTTTCCTTTACAGAATATGACTGGGTGGTTGTATTCTCAGTCGAGAAACTGGATGCCAATGTTATATATCAACTGTAACCAAGAAACAAGCGAGGGGCAATAACGTATCTTGAATTGAGACATTCTTTGGTAAGTTTTAGATTTTCATTGTAGATGAACAAGTTTTTATTTAAGATAGCTGCTTTGACTCTCAGTGGCCATTGTGAGGGTTTTGTGACTTTTTTTATAGGTCTAAAAACTGTCGATACCATCTGCGAGTGTTCCATCTATTCGGATGATGAGCTTGCTACCACAGGCTGAAATATCTTTGCACTGTAACCACGGAATTACACTTGACAAATTCGAGAACACAAAATGATTTCTGTTGTGGAGCAACCTTTTCGTAACATATGACTCTGATATGAAACTTAGTGTCAGATTAACAGAGACTCGAACTCGGGACATTTGCCTTTCGCGGGTATGTGCTCTATCATCTGAGCTACGCATGCTAGACTGGCGCGCAGTCCTCACAGCTATCACAAGTTTCATATCAGCGCACATTCCGCTGCAAAGTGAAAATCTCATTCTGGAAACACCCCCCAGGCTGTGGCTAAGCCATGTCTCGGCATTATCATTTCTTGCAGGACCGCTAGTTCTGCAAGGTTCGCAGGAGAGCTTCTGCGAAGTTTGGAAGGTAGGAGACGAGATACTGGCATAAGCAAAGCTGTGAAGTCCTGAGTCGTGCCTAGTAGCTCACATGGTAGAACACTTTTCCGTGAAAGGCAAAGGTCCAGAGTTCGAGTCCCGGTCCGGCACATAGTTTTGATCTGCCAGGAAGTTTCATATCAGCGCACACTCCGCTGCAGAGTGAAAATCTCATTCTACGAGTTTGTTGCTCAAATAACTGAGCCGTGGCTCAGCGATCGATAGTTTTGACAATGCAGAATTTTTTAATGCGTATATTCTTTTTGAAAGAGCCTGAACATTTATTTTTTATGATACTGAATAACTGCAATAGACGGTACATAGATGACGTCTAAAAATATGAGCTATCTACCAGACTACCTGTTAATAATTTTGAATAATTAAGTATTTGGTTCATCAACCAGCAAATGGTACTCTATCTGATCATAAGTGTCTGGATACCCATATGTAGTGCAGAATTGGCCACTCGATGACGTCACGAGAAGCCAGACCGCTAGTATAAAAGGTGGCGTGGAGTATTGTGTTGTCAGCAGAGAGGCAGTGACAGCAATTTGTCAGGAGAACACAGTGACTTCGAACTGGGCTAGTCGCTGGATGTCACCTGAGTAAAAAAATCCATCTGGGACATTTCAACTCTTCTAAAGCTGCCCACGTCGACTGTTGGTGATGTGTTTCTTGAAGGAACAGTCCCAGCTAAACCAAGACCAGGCAGACATCATGCACTGACGCTTACGGACCATCGAGGATTGCGGAGAGTGGTTGTAAAAATCGCATGAAGTCAGCGGAAGGAATCACTCTTGAGTTCCAAAGCGCTACCATAGCTGAGCTAGCAGAATGACTGTCTGGTACCGCGCGCCGTGAAATTTGAATCCCCGCCAGACGTCATGGACGTCGAAGACCCATAGAGGTCTCTGCACCATCGCGACGTAAGCTGTGGCGGGGCGCGCATCCTGGCCTGCATTTAGAGTGAGGGCGCCACAATGGAACACCTGGTTGCAGCGGGCAATAGCGGCATCCCCGATAGAATACTTAAGCGCCTGCCTGTCGCTCAGCCTCTCCATCCCAGATGATTCCCAATTAGAATCTTCTCTTTTCCCCACCATCATGGAACGTGCCGATACCTCGGTCGCTCCACTTGCTCCTAGTCTCCAGTACTTGGGGCAGTTGCTCCCCGCCGACATCAACACTCCCATCACAGCACATTAAACTTATCCTGCGGTCCAAACGCAACACGGCCCGGGTCACGACTGTGTCACCTACCCCCACCATAGAGAAAGCCCCTATTCCTTTGCCCTCGCCCATCTCTATAACGTCATCCTCCCTACCAGTTTCTACCCTGAGCTGTGGAAGACTTCCTGCGTCCTCTTATTTCTCAAAGCCAACAAACCACCTTCTGCCGCCTCTTCCTATCATCCCATCTGCCTCACCTCCATCTTCAGTAAGGTCTTCGAATCCATGCTCTCTCGCCGTATCCATCAGCACCTTAATCAACACCACTTTCTCCCCATTACCCAGGGTGGCTTCCAGCCTCCTTCTCCGCTGAAGACCAACTCCTTAACTTCATTCACCTTCTATCCTTCCAGCTCAACTCCCGTCGCTCCGCCATTTTTGTTTCCCTTGACCTCCAAAATGCCTATGACCGTGTATGGCATCCTGGTCTCCTCTTGAAACTCCAAACCTACGCCCTGCCTATCAGTTTTGTCCGTCTGGTATCTTCCTTCCTCTCTCGCCGTCCTTCCTATGTCACCATCCACAACACCAACTCCCGTATCTTTTATCCCACTGCTGACGTGCCCCAGGGCTCTGTCCTCTCCCCTCTCCTTTATCTCTTGTATACGGTTGATATGCTCAAGCCACCCCCACCTGTTCATCTTCTCCAGTATGCTGATGACACCGCCTTCCTGGCGGTGGATGACTGGTAACGAGCAGTTTGGAGTGACGAATCACGCTGTAGTCTGTACGCTGTGGCTATCCAATGGAAGAGTTGTTTGGGTTTCGCGAATGCGTGGAGAGAGTTGCTTATATATGCTGTGCCAATAATGAAATATGGAGGAGGTGGTGGTACGGTGTGAGAGCGTTTTTCGTGGTTGGTTTGTGGTTGCTTAAGAAAACGCTAATTGCTGAAGGATTTGAACACGTTTCACAGCGTTGTGTATTGCGTACAATGGAGGAATAGTTCAGAGAAAATGGTTATATCAGCGTGGCAGTGTACTCAGTCATAAAGCAGCATCTGTGAGGCGATGGGTGGTCGACAATAACTTTCCTGTGATTACCTCCCCTGGTTTCGCCTCTTGAGGTAGAATGGTCTGTTATTATTAGCAGACGTTCAGACATCTAACTGTAAGTGTCCACAGCACAGTTCTGGCCGTCATAAATGTGAAGAGTGGACACCCCCTATATTAATATCCACTAAAAGCTATCTCAGTACTTTTCATCAGACAGTGTGTATCCTCATTGGATAATTCATAATAGTGTAGTGTGAATACTCACCTGGAAGTCGACAAACCGTAAGTCGGCAGGCTTTCCATCACGGTACTTAACCATTATATTCTTATTCCATACATCGGCATGTACCAGAACTTTGAAATCGCTCTGAGCACAACTTCGAGTGACTGCATGCACGATTTTGTCCACCCATTCCTTGGAGTCTGTCTTGTATTTATCCGAATACTTGTAGCAGTCAGGGAAGTTGCCGAGCGCGAACCCGATGCTGCGGAACTGCTTCCTGTGGTACGGCTGCAGCAGGCTGGCCACAGGCGGCTGCCAGATGGGGTCTCGCCGCAGCAGGGGGTCGGCGCCGGAGTCTGGGCGGTCCAGATCCAGCGTGCAGGAGGCGGCGTGCCACTGCGCCAGCCTGCCCAGCACCAGCCGGCAGTGCTCCAGGTCCAGGAAGCCGGCTGGCGGGGGGACGTAGCCTGCGGCCGACAGGTCCTCCATCACCAGCACGTCGACGGGCGAGCTGGCAGCCAGCAGGCAGCGCGGACCCACGGCCTCAGCCTGCAGGCGGCGCAGCGCCTCGTGCACGGCAGGCACCAGGCTGGTCAGCATCAGCGTCTCCCTGGGGAACAGCTGCTGGAGCCTGCTGACCTCCAACACGATCCCCGTCTCATAGGAACACTTCACTATCAAATGCCATGCGTGAACTTCCGCCTCTGCTGCTACTTCCACTTTCGCGGTCACTCTGTACAGCCTGCTCGTATAGCCTCTCTGCGTCTTGTTAGCGTTTTCCACAGTCATGGAAGTCACCCTTGGGGATTTACCACTGTACTCTGGCTTCAGTGCGACTGTGATGAATCCTCTGTTCAGCCAGTCTGGAGGCTGACAATCAGAGTCTCTTCCCATACTGAGCTTTCTTCAGTACCTGTATGATTCCAACCAAAATAGTCAGCGAATATGGCTGCAGAGTGTCTATTTAAAAAAATATATCATTGTGAGCTGTACAATTTTCAGTTCACATTTTTATTTGTCTTTATCAAGCACATATTACCACAGCATATCAACAGAATAAGGTGATGTTCATACACTACTGGCCATTAAAATTGATACACCACGAAGATGACGCGCTACAGACGCGAAATTTAACCGACAGGAAGAATATACTCTGATACGCAAATCATTAGCTTTTCAGAGCATTCACACAAGGCTGGTGCCGGTGGCGACACCTACAACGTGCTGACATGAGGAAAGTTTCCAACCGATTTCTCATACACAAACAGCAGTTGACCGGCGTTGCCTGGTGAAACGTTGTTGTAATGCCTCGTGTAAGGAGCAGAAATGCGTACCATTACGTTTCCGACTTTGATAAAGGTCAGATTGTAGCGTATCGCGATTGCGGTTTATCGTATCGCGACATTGCTGCTCGCGTTGTTCGAGATCCAATGACTGTTAGCCGAATATGGAATAGGTGGGCTCAGGAGGGTAATACGGAACGTCGTGCTGGATCACTAGCAGTCGAGATGACAGGCATCTTATCGCATGGCTGTAACGGATCGTGCAGCCACGTCTCGATTCCTGAGTGAGCCGATGGGGACGTTTGCAAGACAACAACCATCTGCACGAACAGTTCAACGACGTTTGCAGCAGCATGGACTATCAGCTCGGAGACCATGGCTGCGGTTACCCTTGACACTGCATCACAGACAGGAGCGCCTGCGATGGTGTACTCAACGACGAATCTGGGTGCACGAATGGCAAAACGTCATCTTTTCGGATGAATCCAGGTTCTGTTTACAGCATCACGATGGTCGCATCCCTGTTTGGCGACATCGCGGTGAACGCACATTGGAAGCGTGTATTCGTCATCGCCATACTGGCGTATCACCAGGCGTGATGGTATGGGGTGCCATTGGTTACGTGTCTCGGTCACCTCTTGTTCGCATTCACGGTACTTTGAACAGTGGACGTTACATTTAAGATCAGTGGCTCTAGCCTTCATTTGATCCCTGTGAAAAATTACATTTCAGCAGGCTAATGCACGACTGCGTGTTACACGTCCCGTACGGGCCTTTCTGGATACAGAAAATGTTCGACTGCTGCCTTGGCCAGCACATTCTCCAAATCACTCACCAATTGCAAACGTCTGGTCAATGGTGGCCGAGCAACTGGCTCGTCACAATACGCCAGTCACTACTCTTGATAAACTGTGGTATCGTGTTGAAGCTGCATGGGCAGCTGTACCTGTACACGCCATCCAAGCTCTGTTTGACTCAATGCCCAGGCGTATCAAGGCCGTTGATCTGGGTACTGATTTCTCAGGATCTATGCACCAAAATTGCTTGAAAATGTAATCACATGTCAGTTCTGGTATAATATATTTGTCCAATGAATACCCGTTTATCATCTGCATTTCTTCTTGGTGTAGCAATTTTAATGGCCAGTAGTGTATATGTAATGAAATGAGTTCTCAGTGATATTATGTCAAATACAAATGTGCGTTATATTCTACGTTGTTCTATCTCATGTATAAGAAACATTCCGTTCCTATTTAGTACACATCATGTTAATATCTGTACATCGTTCAACACTTGTGCTGTTACCTGACTGTTGCTTGTTAGTGACTTTTTTTTTCTTGGTCATCAGTCTACTGACTGGTTTGATGCGGCCCGCCACGAATTCCTTTCCTGTGCTAACCTCTTCATCTCAGAGTAGCACTTACAACCTACGTCCTCAATTATTTGCTTGACGTATTCTAATCTCTGTCTTTCTCTACAGTTTTTGCCCTCTACAGCTCCCTCTAGTACCATGGAAGTCATTCCCTCACGTCTTAGCAGATGTCCTATCATCCTGTCCCTTCTCCTTATCAGTGTTTTCCACATATTCCTTTCCTCTCCGATTCTGCTTAGAACCTCCTCATTCCTTACCTTATCAGTCGACCTAATTTTCAACATTCGTCTACAGCACCACATCTCAAATGCTTGGATTCTCTTCTGTTCCGGTTTTCCCACAGTCCATGTTTCAGTACCATACAATGCTGTACTCCAGACGTACATCCTCAGAAATTTCTTCCTCAAATTAAGGCCGGTATTTGATATTAGTAGACTTCTCTTGGCCAGAAATGCCTTTTTTGCCATAGCGAGTCTGCTTTTGATGTCCTCCTTGCTCCGTCCGTCATTGGTTATTTTACTGCCTAGGTATCAGAATTCCTTAACTTCATTGACTTCGTGACCATCAATCCTGATGTTAAGTTTCTCGCTGTTCTCATTTCTACTACTTCTCATTACCTTCGTCTTTCTCCGATTTACTCTCAAACCATACTGTGTACTGATTGGACTGTTCATTCCGTTCAGCAGATCATTTAATTCTTCTTCACTTTCACTCAGGATAGCAATGTCCTCAGCGAATCGTATCATTGATATCATTTCACCTTGTATTTTAATTCCACTCCTGAACCTTTCTTTTATTTCCATCATTGCTTCCTCGATGTACAGATCGAAGAGTAGGGGCGTAAGGCTACAGCCTTGTCTTACACCCTTCTTAATACGAGCACTTCGTTCTTGATCGTCCACTCTTATTATTCCCTCTTGGTTGTTGTACATATTGTATATGACCCGTCTCTCCCTATAGCTTACCCCTACTTTTTTCAGAATCTCGAACAACTTGCACCATTTTAGTGACTACATAAGTCAAAATTGGCCAGCTGCAAAAAAACTGAAAATTGTACTGCCAATAATGCACAATGTATTCTTTTAAAAATATGTCGCAGCTGTCGATCCATACGCAAACAAAATATAATGCTTATGTGAAAAAAGGTACTCAGATGACCACCCTAGATCCGTGTTGCGCCTCCGCATGTGCGTGGAGGCGGAAAAATGCGTTTCTCTAGACATACCAGGTGACGATGAGAGATACTTCAGAAGCCAGGGAGACAAGACAGGCATGTAGTATGCACTGCTCGCCTGCACGTTAGAGGTAGTGCCACAACGGAGGTTCCAGTCATACAGACGCAATAATATTTACAACAGGACACAGAGTTTTACAAATGCTGACAAATATAAACTTTAGTCACGAATACGTGAACTGCTATAAGAAAGGATCTTTCACAACAAGTGTGTGTCGGGGCTCGAATGTTAATAGGATCCACGTCACATGAGCAATGAACGTTGGTACAAATAATTCAGTTGGCCACTGGGGTTGTGCTGTGAATCTGAAATTTGTGGCATGTTCTTCAACCTGCCTTTGCAGCCGACTGTGTCAGCGTTTCTCTGGCCCAAGTCTTGGGTCAGAGGGTGTGGTCAGTGGGATTCAAGCTGCAGTTAGTACCGGTCCAAGACAAGATGGGATATCATGAGACGATCAATTTCTCCTGGAGGCCAGCTCTGTGGCTGCAGTGCAGAAGCCAGGAAGCCACCGGTGCATCACTGATGGTCAGTGCAGGGCGTCAAGGTTGTCGGTGATAGTGAGTGGCGTTTGGAGCGGCAGGCAGTGTAGTGGGAGACATGGTGGTGACTTCTCGCATTTCAGCCGGAAGCTGCAGTGCTAGTAGCTGATGAGTCTGGGGGTGGCAACGAGGCTGATATGGGTCACTGGCCTGATACGTTTTTGATGGATGTGGCAGGCCAGACACGTCGTAGTGGGCTGCAGTCAGAGCTGTGAGAACAGAGTGACGATGATGGAAATCAGTTTGAATTCGTGCAACATCTTCTTCAGGAACACGAGAGCGTCCAGGGCTCCTTCTATTGCATACACATCCTGTACCTAGAAGCTGTCGATATCATATGTGAATGTTCCACCCATTCGGAGGATCAATTTGGTACCTCAGCCTGAAACGTCTTTGCACTGTAACCACGGAATTGCACTTCGCAAACTACAGAGCACAAAATGATTTCTGCTGCGCAGCAGGCATTTTAAACATATGACGGTTACCTATCAAAATGAAGACAACTGACATCTAGCGGTTATTAATATAAATTAGACTATGTATTCCTTTCTCCAATAGCCAGGCCGAGGCGCAGCGATCGATAGTTTGGACAAAATAATACTTTGTAATACGTATATTCTTTTTGAAACACTCTGTATTTTATCATCCAGTTATCTTTTACCTTCTTAAGCTACACTTCTTTCTTGGAAATAGGCCAATCAGAGTGCTTCTAAACCAAGGTACACGTCTTGCTTTTCCAGTCACAGTCCAGTATTTTATAGGTCATTAAAACGAAGCAACCAATCAACATGTACCCTAGTGTCGAACAACTTGTTCTTTCTACCAGACTTGGTGACAGCTAAAATTTGATCTTTGCACCCCTGCTTGGTTCAAGGTACAAAGAATAACGAAATTACATATCATGATGTTATTTCCACGTCCAGATGGTTTGTATTATCATTCTACGAAAGTACACACGTGGGTACTTATTGGCACTACTGACTGAAGTTGCCGGTAAGGTACACGAGACGACTAGTATAGATAGAACTTTGTACCAAAGAAAAAGAATATTTTAAAGATACCAAAAACTGTCTGTGTTGTGTGCCAAAATATTCTTCTATACTGTTACAAAACACACGTGGCTTATGGTGTAAATCATAGTTGACCCCTCATATTAAGTGCCACAATGTTATTTCAACTTTTAAATTGTCTGTACTGTCTATCACAAATACGCAACTATTTGTTGTAGACGAAAACATGACGACTGTGGTTCGATTTTTGTTCACACTTAGTGTAAGGCAGAATGGAGCCTAAAATTAAATGTAACGATGTTATTCCCGAGTCTAAATTGTTTCTAGTGTTTGTCCATAACTAACCATAGTTTGTCTATAACTGGTACAACAGTGCCAAAGTCCAGTTATCAGGCTATAGCAGTGGCGGGGACTGAGTCCTCCCACTCATTACTGGAATTCAACGGAGGCTGGACACAGCTGTTGTGTATGCCCGAATACAATGATCAAGGTGCAACAAATGCTACGACTAGAGCGGGGCTCCATGTTAAGAGGAAACCACAAGAATCAGGCACTTCACTTGTGTACACGCTGTAGAGCACTTCTTCTAGCCAAGAGTGTCTAGAATTTTAATTTCGTCCTTTATTTCCTGCATATTAATAATGTTAAGACATTACACATCCTTTTGGGTGGAAGATGGCAGTTCGTCCCCACGTCCTAATGGTATTTACGTACAGAACTTTAAATTTAGCCGTTTAGCAAATAAATGGTAGTTAAATGCAGTTGTTCCGCATCTTTAAACCCTGTAACTTCTAGCAAATGAATGGTCGTTAAATGTAGTTACTCCAACAACTTTAAATTCTGTAACCGGCTTTTCTATTGATAGATGCACAATGTTAGGAACGACCGTACGTAGGTACACTGCAAACTTCTAAGCAGATCCAAATGAGGATGGAGGATTATAAACAAAATTCTTTTGTGTACTCTAATGTGCTTAATGTCCTTGGATCCACCATTTTCTGAGAGTACAACAAGATATGGCTACTTTCCATTGGCATTTACAACAATACTGATATACTGTATCTCCCCCAGTTACATCCAGTTTTTTTCCATATAATGTGTTTAAAATAATTTGTAAGCCTTGTTTATACATCTGAAAGGGATTGATCTTCTTTTAGTAGCTGATTGTATTCTTCCTTCGTTGCAACTATTTGTATCAAATTCTCTAGTTTGTGCCTTTGAGGTCTTTCATTTCCAGGCTTCTTTTGTGTACACATAATAAAATAATTGCATTGAAATGAGAACATTCTGTAATAGGGAATGGTTTAGGACTGTTCGATACGTTTGTTCTTCTTAAGTTCTGCAGAATAACATTACTCGTGGGAAGCAATCCAAATTTGTCAACATCTATATTTGCCAATATTGTTGAGAAGTGTGTCCCAAATTGAGAAAAATATGTTTCTACAGCTTTAATGTAACGCTTATGTCTAATCCTATGTCTAATACTTACATCGGTTTTCGAGGGAAGTCCTTAGCAACACTTGTAACCTAAGTCTCAGTTATCTGCTGGATGTATTGCAATCTCAGTTTCTCTCTATAGTTTTTATCCTCTACCGCTCCCTTTAGTACCATGGAAGTTATTCCGTAATGTCCCTTCCTTTTACCAGTATTTTCCATATATTCTTCTGTAGCACCACATCTCAAATGCTTCCATTCTCTTCTAATCCGGTTTTCCCACAGTTGATGTTTCGCTACCATACAATGCTGTGCTCCAGACGTACATTCTCAGAAATTTCTTCCTCAGATTAAGGCCCATGTTTGATACCAGTAGACTTCTCTTAATCATGAATGCCTTTTTCGGCAGTGCTAGTGTGCTTTTAATATCCTCCTTGCTCCGTCCGTCAATGGTTTGCGACAATTAATTGTGATGTTTAATTTCTCGCTGTTATCATTCCTGCTACTTCTCACTACTTCCGTCTTTCTTCGATTTACGCTCAGTCCATATTCTGTACTCATTCGGCTGTTCATTCCATTCAGCAAATCCTTTAATTCTTCTCCACTTTCACTGATGACAGCAATGTCATCAGCGAATCCTATCATTAATATCATTCCACCTTGACTTTTAATTCCACTCTTGAACCTTTCTGTTATTTCCGTCATCGTTTCTTCGATGTATAGATTGAACAGTAACGGCGAAAGACTACATCCCTGTCTTACACCCTTCTTAACCTGACGTCTATGTTGGTAAATTTACAGCACGTTCCCTATCAGAAGAACCCTCCTTTTGTTCAGGTTGTGTCGTAAATGTGTTTTTAGTCAGTTCAATTCAGCGTCTGCTCATTAATAATCCGGTCTATCTATATAATCTTCAGCATTCTTCCACAGTGCACTTCAGCACCTTCTATAATCCTTTAGTGTGAAATGTTTAACGTCTACATTTTACTTTCATACAAGGACACACCCTTATCAGATGAACGAAATACTTTCAGGAAAGATTTTGTAAAACAAATTTATATTCCGTTTTAACAAATTTCTCTTTTTCAGGAACGCTTTTTCTGCTGCTGCCAACCTGCCCTTTTATAACCTCTTTAGTGCAGCCATCGTCAGTTATTTTGCTGCTGAAACTCATCTAATGCTTTTAGTGTCTTATTTAATGATCTAAATCCGTAGCATTGCCAGATTTATTTCGACCACATTCTGTTATCCTTGGTTTACTTATGTTGACATGCATCTTATAACCTCGTTTCAAAACACTATCCAGTTCCTTGAGCTGCTCTTCCAAGTCCTTTGGAGTCTCCAACAGGATTATTATATCTTCAGTAAACCTCAAAGTTTTTATTTCTTTTTCAGTAACCTTAACTCCGTTACCAAACTGCTCCTTTGTTCTCACAGCTCGCCCAAGGTACATAGGCTAACTGAAGGTATTAATGCTGTGCAGGTTTTAATGCCACGCGCAGTTTAATGGCTGGTTTGGAAGTATTACGATGGTCGCAGCACAGTGTAAGTAACAATGAAAAAGTGGGGATCTTCCACTGCTTACTTTCAGCGCCCTTGCGGCAACAGGAAACCTCAGTGTGAGTTCTACAGCTGTCAGAGTGAGGTCGCGTGCTAAAAGTTTGCTTTCTATTGGCACTGAATATTTTCCGCGGGTTAAAGGAGGTATGGATAAATTTCTAGTCTCATCATTCTCTTTTAATGTTTCGGTTACATTCTTTCGTGTATTAAAGCATATAAATAAACTTTAAAATCTTTAAATATTTTTCAATACATTTGATAAAAACTTTAATAACTCAATTTGTGTATTTTTCTCATCTGGGTGATGATTGGGTAAGCCCTGTCCAAATCATTGTGCAAAGTGCTATACTGAGGATCGACGGAAGGCAATTGAAGCAGTGAGATCCGAATTACTGTTTCGGAGACTTCAAGGACGTTTAACATTCCACGAAGAACTTTTCAAGACTGGCGAGCAAGGATGAAGGGAAGACGCCAACTAAGGAACTTGTCCGTAATCCAGAGCAACAGTTCTCAATAGACAGTTGTTTAATACTGATTTATCAACAGCATCAACATCTAGTCTTGCAAATTCTGGAAAGATAATCTCAATCAAAGCACACTCCAAGTCCTATAATAAGGATGTATACTGCGGTGATTGTGGTAGTTACTTCGAAGACAAAAGGAGGAAGAAGGATTGGATTCAGTGCACACAATGTAAAACATGGCATCTTGAAACAAGTGATAATGGATCTGTAAAAAAATCAGGGCTGTGTATGTCATGTGAAGTTGGCATGTTGAATTTGAAAGTAACTGAATTGGAAGTTCATTGTATGCTTAAATTTTCCGTGGTTTCTATAGTTGTTGAATGTATCACTTCCATTATTGGTTACAATGACGCATTTTTTCATTATTGAATAATGTGTAGTGTATTGGGTGTCATAAATGTGAGAGACTTTGAGACTGGCGTTTTTACCTTCACTATTCCTTAGGCCGGTGTTACACTATCAGATTTCTTTGTCAAATATTTTTGTCAAAAATCTTTGTCGAAGATATTTGATGCTGTAATAGGGAACTTTGTCAAATGTCGTCCAATATTTGATCAAATCTAGGGCCTAGCTGTTCACTGCAATGTGACGTGTTACCACGTGGAGCGCTAGCATCGCTTCAGCGTTCTGTCGTCTGTAGTGTTTTTATAAACATTGCTGATAAATGCAATTGGTGTGTGCCGACAACTACAAAATTAATAGAGATGTGTGAAGCTGATGAGGCACTTTACAACGCGAGGCACCCTGAATACAAAACTAGATTAAGAAGATTGGAGACCTGACCTGACCTAACCTAACCTAACCTAACCCTCTCCTGTAGCAAGGAATCGGAGTGTTACAGTGAGCCTGTCTTCTGCAGATATAGCGGTTCTTAAGTGAATATTGTAGTTTGTAATATGAATATACACTTCACTGAGCACATACAGAAATATATGCTTATCCATTCTTAAGTAATTTATGTACTACTTGACGTCCTCCACTATAAGCTCACGTAACAAGTTTTGTTGAATGCTTTTATCGTGTCGTCGCAAAACCCACGGCTTCACCCAGGTATGTTTCCTTTTTTTCCTCCGCTTCCCTTCCGCATGTGCACACAGTGCAATTGTGGTACATGCAACTGCTGCGGTTAATAACAAGTTGTTGTTGTCAGCCATCTTGAACTTTGACGAAAAATATGATGACAGTGTAATACCCCTTCTAGCGCTACGTCAAAGATCTTTGTCAAATATATTTGACGGAATATTTGATCACATCTTTGATCAAATATTTGACAAAGAAATTTGATAGTGTAATACCAGCCTTACAAACACTGGTTCTCCCTTTCCTATACAAAAATTATATCTGAAAAAATACTAAATATAGCCAATTATTTTAAAAAGAATCTATAAAGGATGTATTTGGACCGAATTCATTAAAATTTGACAATTTTCTTGTCTCTACAGGACGTTAGAGAAAATTAACTGAATGCATGGCATTATTACCTTCAGTTACACTGTTGTAATATATAAAGGATAGATTACAAACCTGTCTCACTCTCATCTAAAGCACGCTTCTCTTACATTTCCCAGGGTCTTACAACTGCAGTATGTTTTATGTAGAAGTTGTAGATAACCTTTCGCTCCCTCTATTTTTCGCCTGCCGCCTTCAGAATTTCAAACAGAGACTTCATTATGCATTTCTAAAATTTTTATTTGAATCTACTGTGGTGTAATGACACAAGATGCCCTCGCGAAGGCACAGCAGCTTCCCGTCAGTCGCTGCAGATAAGGATTCTAATTGGCCCTACACACAATGGTGCGGCCGTCTGGACAAGGACAGAAGAAGAGGATGTTGGACTTGCCCGCCAAACCGTTTGGACGTGTCTGTAACTGTGTCTCATAATGTAGTTTTAAATACACAGTCCACTTTTACCAACCATATAGTTTTATTTTCTTCTGCAATGAGTGTGTGCATTCGTCTGGACTGGGGAAAGAACGAAGCAACACAGAATTAACGCGCGGTTTGTGGCTGCTTACATCTGTAAGTAGGCTACTACAAACATAAGTTTGCCTTTCCTCACTCTAAGGTAAATCAGAGGGTCAGTATTACATCGCGTGTCCCTATATTTCTCCAGTTTCTGAACTGATGTTCCCCAATGTCGGCTTCTACCGGTATTTCCATCCACCCTCAAATAATTTGTGTCTCTATTTTGCAACCATTACTTATTAAAGTGATAATTCGGTAATATTCACATCTGTCAGCACTTACCTTCAGTGTTGCGTGGGATTACACAGTAAGCAGTAGATATTATAGTGTTACTGAAGCATCTCATTTCATATAAAGAGGAGGCTCAGGCGTCAGTGGCACATGTACGAGGGCGGTTCAGAAAGTAACCTCCGATCGGTCACAGTGCGGGTTGTGGGGGGAGTAGCGACGCCATCTGTGCGTTCACGCACTCAACAGGTCAGTCGGCATCAAGCCGTGGTCGAGTGAACGTCGTACCTGCGCTAGTTTAGTTTTTGTGGCAGTTTGAAATGTGTGCTGCAATAGAAAACGCCGCCAAATGTGAAGTGCGTGCTGTCATAAGGTTTTTTACAGCCAAAGGATATTCTGCAGCAGCTATTCATCGTGAGCTTTGTGCCGTGTACGGACCAAGAGTTATGAGTGAAGGAGTTGTCCGTGAATGGGTACGTTTATTTAAAAGTGGACGAGAAAACGTTCATGATGAAGAGAGGAATGGTAGACCATCATTGGTGACTGACGAACTCGTTCAGACAGTTGATGCAAAAGTTCGTGAAAATCGACGTTTCTCAATGTCGGAGTTGTCTACTGGTTTTCCACAGATTTCTAAGACTCTCTTGTACGAGTTAGTGACAGCAAGATTGGGTTACAGTAAGTTCTGTGCACGATGGGTGCCCAAAATTCTTACCGACCACCAGAAAACTCAAAGAATGGCCTCTGCATTAGACTTTCTGTCACGTTATGAGGACGAAGGAGAACCATTGTTAAACAGAATCGTGACCGGTGACGAAACCTGGATTAAGTACGTGAACCCTGAGACAAAAGAACAATCAAAGATGTGGGCACATTCAAATTCGCCTACCAAACCAAGAAAAGCCTCGCAAGATTTTTCTGCCAGAAAACTGATGGCAACGTTGGTTTGGGATGCCAAAGGGGTGTTGTTGGTTGAATTCATGGAACGTGGTACGACCATTAATCAAGACGTGTACTGTGAAACAATAAAAAAGTTACGACGGGCTATACAGAACAAACGCCGTGGTATGCTGACTTCCGGTATCGTTTTTTTGCACGATAACGCCCGTCCTCACTCTGCTCGCAGAACAACGGCCCTTCTTGAGTCCTTCAAGTGGGACGTTATCAACCATCCACCTTACAGCCCAGACCTGGCGCCAAGTGATTATCACCTCTTCATGCATTTGAAGAAATGGCTCGGGTCACAGCGGTTTGATGACGACGAAGAGCTCAAAGATGCGGTCACAGGCTGGCTCCAGGCACAAGCGGGTGATTTTTATGCAGAAGGAATTTCAAAGCTTGTGAAGAGATACGATAAGTGCCTCAATCGCTATGGAGACTATGTAGAAAAATAGTGCAAAGATGTAGTTGTAAGATGTATATATTAAAATATTTTTATTTAACTTGGTGTATTTTTTTAAATCAACCGGAGGTTACTTTCTGAACGTAGATATGTCGGTGTATGTGTGTGTTGCACGTGCCAGCCGTTAGGAGGTCAATAGTTGAGGAAGAGTATGCATAATTACTCGGAATAGCAGTCAGCATGTGATTTTCAGCTTATTTTAACTAGGCTTTGTTTTTTAACTAGTGGGGCAGATCAGAGTGAAGAGAATGACGTAAAGGGTCCTGTGGTATAACACCATATAACGCATGTCACATTCGCAGTGTGACCGTTTTATTCATAAGAAGGCGTCAGTAATGGAGGTGGTGTATTTGTCGCAGTAGACAAGAAATTCAAATGCACCGAGGTAGAAACTGAAGCTACTTGTGAGATTGTTTGGGAAAGACTCAGTATCAGGGTGAGTACAACTGGATCCTTCTGTCCCCCACCGGAATCATCTCCTGATGCGGCCGAAAGCTTCAGAAAAAACCTCAGTTCGGTTGTACGTAAGTTCCTAATTACACCGTAATCGTCGGTGGAGAGTTAAATTATCCAACAATTAACTGGCAAAATTATAGTTTTGTTAGTGATAGACGTGATAAGAGATACGGGTGAAACGTTACTAAATGCCTTCTCTGAAAACTACCTAGAACAGACAGTTATGAATCCCACTCACGATGAGAATATATTGGATTTAATGGCAACAAATAGACATGGTCGCTTTGAGGATGTCAGTGACCACGACGCCGCTGTGGCAACAATGATTACCAAAGTACAAACGACAGTAAAAACAAGAAGAAAGATAGACCTATGTATGTTCGATAAACTTGATAAAAAAGTCATTCAGGAACTTGAAACTTTCAGCACACGGCAGACGATGTAGAGCAACTATGGCTTAATTTTAAGAGAATAATAGATCACTCACTGGATACGACGTGTCTTGTAGAAGCATTCATAATGGGAGAGACCTTATGGTACACAGTCAATGTAAAGCAACTTCTAAAGAAATACAGACTACTGCATAATAGGTGTAAAACAAAGCATAAGACTGTATATAGAGAGATGCTGAATGAAACACACTTCGCTGACAAGAAAGCAAAGCGCGATGCCTTCAGTGACTACCGTGGCAGAATATTATCAAACGATCTTTCAAAAAACCCATAGAAATTTTGATCATATGTAAAGGCTGTTAGTGGCACCAGAGGTAGTGTCCAATCCCCAGCGAATGAGACAGGAAATGAAAATGATGACAGAAAAGCAAAAGCTGAAATGCTTAACTCCGTTTTGAAACGCTCCATTACAAAGAAGAACACAGGAGAATTGCCACAATTTAATCCTCGTACCATTGAAAAAGATGAATGAAATAAATATTAGTATCAGTGGTGTTGACAAACAGCTGAATAAGGCTCCTGGGCTCATTTGGAATCCCTATCATATTCTATACTGAATACGAGAATGCGTTAGCCCCTCTTCTAACTATAATCCATCGAAACCATACCCAGTTCTTGGGAAAAAAACGCGTCACAACCGCCTACAAGAAGGGTAGCAGAAGTGATCCACAAAACTGCTGTCTAATATCCTTGACAGATTTCTTATAGAATCTTAGAGAACATATTCTGAGCTCAAGCATAATGAGGTACCTTCAAAAGAACGACTTCGTCTATGCCAACCAGCATGGGTTCTGAAACAACGATCATATGGAACTTAATTCGCGCTTTTCACACATGACGTACTGAAAGCTTTGGATCAAGGCAGTCGGGTAGATGCTGTATTTCTTGATTTCCGTAAAGCATTTGACTCAGTACTACAACTACGTTTACCGTCAAAAGTACGATCATATGGGGTATTAAGTGAAATTTGTGACTGGATTGAGGACTTTTTGGTAGGGAGGACGCAGCACGTTATCTTACTTAGAGAGTCATCGAGAGGTGTAGAAGTAACTTCAGGTGTGTCCCAGGGAAGTGTGCTGGGACCGTTGCTGTTCATGTTGTATGTAAACAGTCTTGCAGACAATATTGATAGTAACCTTAGACTTTTTGCAGACGATGCAGTTATCTATAATGAAGTACTATCTGGAAGAAGCTGCATAAATATTGAGTCAGATCTTGATACGATTTCAGAGTGGTGCAAAGATTGTCAGCTTGCTTAAAATGTTCAGAACTGTAAAGCTGTCCACTTCTCAAAACATAAAAACATAGTATCCTATGACTATAACATCACTGAGTCACTGTTGGTATCTTCGAATTCATACGAATACCTTGATGTAACGTTTTGTAGGGATATGATATGGAATGATCGCATAGGCACATTTGTGTGTAAAGCAGGTGGTAGACTTCGGATTATTTGTAGAATACTGGGGAAGTGCAATCAGTCTACGAAGGAGACTGCTTACAAAACACTTCTGCGACTGGTTCTAGAATAAGGCTCAAGTGTGTGAGACATTTCCCAAATAGGATAAACAGGGTATATTGTACGTACACAGAGAAGGGGAGCACGAATGGTCACTGGTTTCTTTGATCTGTGGGAGGGTGTCAGAGATACTGAAGGAACTGAACTGGCAGACACTTGAAGACAGACGTAAACTACCCCCAGAAAGTCTACTAATACAGTTTCAAGAACCTGAATAAAATGATGACTAGGAATATACAACCCCCTTACATAGGGATAGTGAGGATAAGATTATTACTGCACACACAGAAGCATTCATTCTTCCCGCGCTCCATACGTGAATGGAACGGTAAGACATCCCAATTACCGGTACAGTGGCACGTACCCTCTGCTATGCGCCTCACATTCACTTGCACAATATAGAAGTATATGTAGGCGTACATTGTTTATAGAGTCCATAGACCCCGTCATTAACAGCACCATACAACTCTGTATTTCCTACAATCTTGTTGAGTTCCGTATTGAGAACTGGTGAGTTGTGACGATGGGAAGCCGTTGGACTCGTATGAGGGGAATGTGAGGTTCAAGTGTTCGTCAGCATCAGAGATTTCAGTTTTCATTGGTTTCCCTAAATAGTTTAAGACGAATATCGAGATGTTTAATTCGAAATGGTTTCGGCCGATTTCCCACCTTTCTGCACTTCAGTGCTGTGCTTCACCACTTCTAACACCATCGTAGATGAGACTTCATACCCGAATCATCCATCTTTGTTCCCTTTGGTGATGATGTTACTACTATTACACCAATTTGAGACGTTCATCTGTATATTTTACATATGCATTCTATGTAGCAACATAAATAATTTACTAGATCTGTTTATACAAGTTTCACTTTCGTTATGCCGTGTATACTGCGTTACGGCTGATTTTCATCACATTTGACACAAGATTTTGGATTATAGCGATGTGACACGCTTTCCCTTGTTTTATGGGAACCAGTTTAGGAAGAGTGCATAAGCGTTTCCACAAGTAATGTTTCTACATGGAGGATGCGACATGAAAAATAAATGGGGAAGACTGATTTATTTGTACTCTAAAGGTAAATTTTGAGTGCAGATACATCAGGAAGATTTAAACCGCCGGTTTAGGCGAGAGCACTAATGCGCTGCTTCCTAGACTCAGGTAGGCGCGCCAGCCCCGGTTCGAATCCGCCCAGCCGATTAACGACGAGGGCTGGTGTGCCTACTAGAGATGGGCAAAACTGTTCTTTTCAGAGATCGGATCAGAACTGTTCACTCCCTGAAATGAATTAGCTCTTTTTCATGACTCACCACTCATTTACAATAGAAAATAAATGAAAGGCACATTGCCCTTTAAACTTGGTTTATTCCAGTACTATACCTGTATTTTGATCTTATTTGATCCTATTTTGAAGTAACACAGATAATGAGTAAGAATTTTGTATTGTTTATTGAAATTTCCACGATATGACAAAGTTTTGGATTATTGATTTATTTTGCACTATCGTGGTTTTTTGGGTGATCGGAAAATGTTGTAACTTGAGATTTACATTAACAATATATTTGGCTATAATGTATTAAAATTTCATTAACCTCGTACAAATACATCACATGCCATATATTTTTAAAGTGAAAGTTTCCTTCCGAAGACGCATAAAATCGCAAAATCCGTACCCGAATAAGAAAAAAAATATAAATTTGACTGTAAGACGAAAGTGCTGCATATAGCCTTACGCAGAATAAAACAAGGAAAATATTGGTGTATCACATTTTGCGATACGTTTATCGGTTCGCTCGTAATTAAAGCGTAAATTCGAGTGTCCATAATAAAAATCCTATAGTAAGAGGAGTCGTCAGGAACCTAATCTGATCAGTTTAAACAAATAAAAATAAATGATGTATACATAACATAATAATGTAATATACATAGCGGTATTACTACGAAGAACAATATCCAGTAGAGACGAACTCCGATGCAGAAGCACTGAGTCGAGCAGGTCGAGCCGCGAGCTGTATTACTGCGTGAGCTAAGACGGCAGAGACCAGAGAGACACCTGAGTTGCTTTGCTCAACGCTCTGGCTAGAGTCGAGAACGGTGGGGTGAGCGTTGAGCGGGCGAGTTCCGAGGGTGGGGGGAGCGGTGAAGGGCCACCAGTCACCCGCTCCAAGACAAATCGTCCATTCTCTTGCGAGCAGGTTGTTGCAAGTAGTTCCTATGTTCTACGCTAGGAGGCTCTCTGTCCTGTTGCTCACATAAACTGCCCAGAGGGCAGGACGTGCGACTGAAACGATCGCCGACAGAGTGTGATGCTAAGTTAAGCTGCGCCAGACACTGCACGCGGCAGACGACGCACAGAGACGGCACGGCATATGTGAAATACAAAATCCAATGGGGCACTGCACAATGCAGGCAGCCAAGGTAGAAGCAGGGCAGAGGCCGGCGCTGGCTGTGTTGTGTGGCGTGCACTGTGCTCTGACCAGCAGAGGCGCCGCTGATATGCTCCGTCTCTCTCTCTCTCTGCCATGGGAAACGTTTGGAGCTACCATTCTTTTTTTCTGAAGCACTGATTGTTCACTCCTTTGAAAGATTCAACTCTATGTATCAGTTCAGGAGCAGATCCCCCATCTCTAGTGCCTACCAGCCTGGATGTGGTTTTTAGGCGGTTTTCCACATCGCACTGGGTGACTGCCGGGCTGGTCCCCTTGTCCCACCTCAGTTACCTGACTCGCAGACATTTGAAACACATTTGCACTATTTCATGATTTACACTAGATGCAGACAGCTGGGGTAAATTACTTTCGTCCCAGGGGGTATGGGGTGGCAGCAGGAAGGGCATCCGGCCACCCCTTAAATTTAACCATGCCAAATCCATGCTTAACCCTGCAGATCCTGTGCACAATTTGGGACAAAGGCAGAGGCCAAAGAAGAAGAAGAGATATAGCAAGATTTACAACGATAATTTGATTACCATTAATTCTGTGTACCAGTCCATTATGGTCTCACAGCTTATGCTTCTACTTATTTAATGGATTTCGCTTGACACCAGAGAAGTTAGGAAACACCGGTGTTTCATAACTGCTCATCTGTCGAACATCTCAACGTTCATAGAAACTGATCAAAAACGATCGAAGGCATGAGCTCTATCTCCAACATGCTCAGTCGAAATGCGCTCAGTTTGTGTTGAGAAGTGCAGCAATAGCTCCTTGTTAATTGGACACTGACGTGAGGTCTTCATCGGGACGCTCTAAACTGGTAGAGGGGTATATTATCGTTGCTTACGAGTCGACATCACCAATGAGCACCGTATTTTTCTGGCAGAAGTGGTATTTTCGACTAACTCGTACCCTTCCACTAGTGTGTGCAACACGTCTACAGTACCTTCTTCCATTCTTTAAGCTTAAAAGTTCAAATGTTACTGCGCCCACGCCATTCCCTGCACCAATTTCTTGCAGTCGACAGAGCTACTGGTGTAGGGTAGTAGCTTCTGAATCCCAAAGTGAATGCAAGATTGTGAATGCTCATGTGGTGGTGGTGAGTAAAACACGTACTGGAGAATGTTTAATCACAGTAATCCACTTACTTTAGTTTCAGTATTTATGATGAGTTGTTAGTCTCATCAGTGGAACATGATGCTAACGAATTTACAAAAATGGCAGCATTCACGGAAGGACCTTGAAATGTTTGCCTTTGAAAAGATTGACGTCTGCACGGCCCTGCAGATGACTAATGTTTCTGCACAAATGATATAGTTGCTATCAAATGTGTTGTAAACTCGTGTCTTGCCCAGTCCGTATGGTCGTTACATGGTCTTAAGACTTCACAGACACATGCCAATCTGATGCTATGATTTCGACATCGCAGCTCTTTCTAATAAAATTACACTTGGCGGCGGGCATCTTCTACGTCGTCGCTGTGTGACTGCGTCAAAAGTAAGTGTGAATATAATCTGAGTGCAGCCAGTATATTAAGCTTTACGTGTCACAAGGTAAAAAGCGTGTCCAGTCGCTAGGTTCTGTTGCAGTGTTACTTACCGAACTGGTGTAGTGATCGGACGCTACTGGCGGCTTTCACATCGCTCAGGCAACTAGACTCTGTGTACAATCGCTGTAGCGGCTTGGAGATAGCTCAGTACCGCATGTCCGCACGAAGAGGCAGATAGTAACTTCGGAAAACAGCACGTCTCCTTTTAACAGCACAACTACAGTACAAATATTTAACAAAGACAAAATTCTGCAATCATTTCTCACAAACTGCTTCAGTCTAACGACGTCTCAAACTATGGTCACTATCGTTAGGATGCAATTCCTCGTCACTATCACCTTTGTGGTCATCAAAAATTTCTCTGTTTAGGAAACGGGCACTGTAAGCTGTTAAACATCTTTACCACCATTGTTAGACTCAGTGTATCGGAAAACTTTGTGTGTGTCCCTACTTGCACAAGACAGTCAAAAATCAGTGTACCGATTACAAACGGCTGCAGTTATTTGAAGCGTAGTGATCCACAGACAAGAATTTCAGATAATATAATAGGAAGTTCAAAATTTTCATCACGGCGCAAGCGCTGTGAATCGGAAGACGGCGCATGCGCTCTGATGAAAAATGGAAAGTTCCTTGTAGTAAGTGAAAATTACGGAGTTAATATAGAAGAAATTCTGCTAGTTGTAACATAACAACTGTCATTTCGTCGTCAAAAAACAAGGTAGATTTCGTCAGCCACACAATCAAGCACGTCCAAAATCCAACAGCATTCGCATGTGGCACTGGCACTTTGAAGAAACAGCACAAAACAATGAAAGAAAAAATTGAACTTTTATATTCTCTGAAATCCTTATCGACGATCGCTATGTTTTATTATAGTTATAGCCATTTGTAATCTCTGTATTCATTTCGAACTATCCTGTACTTACATTCACTGAAAATAGCACATAAATTGCAAATCCCTTTTAATAAATGTGCGCAGTGACAGTTTATACCTATCTTCCGCTGTGCAGGGTGATAAATGGTGGACAGCATAGCATATTTACAGATCGTAAACGGCACTCATACGCTCTCCTCCCCCTGCCACACACACACACACACACACACACACACACACACACACACACACAAAAGAGCACACCAAGCGAGTGACAGGAGTGCAGCTGCCCCATACTTCAAAAAATAAGTAAATTTAAAAAAAAAAGATCTTCGCAAACAAACTCGCATCCTTCCCTGACATAAAGGCAGTCGTATCAGTTCGGTATCAGAACGAAGAAAATCTAAACATGAAAGCAGAGTCAAAGAATTATATAAATGTGAATACAGGAAGTATTTACACGTATCTGAACGCTACACTGCGAAATAATATGTACAAAACACTGTATGGTATCTGTTGAATTGGATGTGACTTCGCCAGTTGCAGAAGACTTTAAAATTACATTTGACATCTCCCTGATTAAAGTTGCTCTCTGTGCGAGGTGAACAAACCACAAAGGAAATAACATTGTTACGCGATCTGACTACGCTTTGGAGAGATTCGTCACAGATACGCATACGTAACGCAACATAAATTCTCTAGGGTTATCTTCTGTTGGTTAGTCCTAGTAATGTAACGTTGTCCCAGACCATAACACGTGATGGCGAAATTGCTGCTGCCCAAAAGCTCTCGAGATAAACTTACTAATATAAAGAGTGTATTAATTTTGAATATTCATTTCGAGCAAAAATAATATTGAGTGAAACATTAATGGAATTAGCGACGGAAATATTTAGCTTAGTTACCACCCCATAGGCATACGTGCAAAGCCTTAAAGCTTCCACTTTATTTAACTAAATATATGAATAATACATATTTAAAATAAAGGTACAATATTTACTTTAGCTTTGGATTATTATTGTGCTTCAAGAATACAAAAGTTTTCATTGACTACACCAATTAAAATTACGTGAAACATAAGCTGTCCCCAGCATACAGATACAACGATTAGTTCTTCAACGCACATTTGAAAATAATGTACGGCATACAGCCTAATTGGTGAATGAAATACTGTCTTGGTAAAACAGTCACGAATCAGACAGAACAGTTAAACACAGTGAAATTTGCCTCGTTCTGTTCGTCACCGCAACTACCCAAGACCACCTACAATAAGTCAGACCTTAAGGCAGATATCGATAGTTGACAATATGGCGGCAATCGTGGGGGAAACAAACCAGCGTGCTTGTGTTTCCATAACGCGTGTGTGTAACATTGTATACGTGACGTTCAAGAGAAGCGAAAGCATTTATTACTAGCTGTTATTTATGCTATATGCTGTGAATGTCGTCAAAAGTATTTATTTTCTATATTCTGTAGTAAGTTCGGCATAATTTAAAGTGTAAACTGTTCTTGCGATGGGTCTTAGTTGTAGTGTACCAGGATGTAAATCCAATTACAGCAAAACATACGATACCTCAACAGTTAAGATTCCCAAGGAAACAGCATTGAGGAACAAATGGATTAAACTAATTCATAGAGATAATTTTGAAGTGAACGATAAAGCTGTGGTGTGCATTAAGCATTTTGAACCTAAGTTTGTGGTTAGGGAAGACATTTTTCCTATGGCAAATAGTGAACCAATACGTGTGCCACGAAAAATGCCAAAACTAACAAGTGACGCAATTCCAACCATCTTTCCTAATCAACCTTCTTATCACACAGTACCAGTTCCTAAGCAAAGGAAGAATCCTGAAGATCGTGTTCAACAGCTACTGGAACGTGATGAATGTAGTTTCAGTAAGTGATGCGAAAATGACAATATACCTGACTTTCAGCATTTTAAAAGCGAAGTGCAGAAAAGGAATGTTTGTCCATTTACAATTTTAGTAAAGGATGACTACATATCTTTCATTAAATTAAAGGATGAATCAGTCAGTGATGTGCCATTAGTTTCAGTGTGTTTGAAGATATCAAGTTCCTTGGAAGTAAAAGTGTTTCACAAAAATGTGTGTTTGCTGCGGAAACCTTGAAATGGATACTACAGTCTGGGGAGGAAGAGAACTTGAAATGTGACAAGTGGACGAAATTTGATGATCTGGTGAGTCACCTAAATGGTTTCACAGATAACTCTACTGGCACCATTGACAAGACTATAATTTTAGTCAATGTTCTCAAACAAGCACTAAAAGCTGGTAGTGATTTTGACGCTGAAATAGCACCTAAAATAAAATTTGTTTTGGAGCAATTACAACGCGCAATAACAAAGCAAAGCAGATATTCTCCTGAGCTTTTGATATGGGCAGCAACCCTTTGCTTTTCATTTCCTGGTGCCTACCATCACTTGAGAAAAACAAATGTATTAACATTACCTCATCCTGTCTATTTAAGGCAGTTTCTATGCAAAATGGGTCCAAATAAACCTTGTATTGGTCCATCACAGGTTCCTTTTTTGAGGGAAAAAAATAAATTTCTTCAGGGAAGTGACAAGGTAATTTCAGTGATGCTAGATGAAGTTTATGTTAATTCAAAATTCTCTTATAAGGCAGGAAAGATACTTGGTGTTGCTGAGAATACTTCAGATACTACAACAGCAGGTACAATGCAGGTTTTCCTGGCATCATCTTTACATTCTGATTATAAAGAAGTGATAGCTCTCTTTCCTGTAAAAAATGTTAATTCTGATACTCTACTGAAAATGACAATTGATGTATTAAAGTTAATACATGAGCTGCAGTATGATGTTATATGCCTGGTAACAGATAACCATAGCACTAATAGAAAAATGTATCAGCTTATGTGTGGTGGCACTTTACAGCCATGTATTACAAATCCAGTCGCTCCATCCAAATTTCTCTTTCTTCTGTTTGACAATGTGCACTTGCTTAAGTGTATTAGAAATAACTGGTTGAATGCAAAAAATGAATCCTTCATAATGCCAAATATTGAGGACACATTTGCTTTCATCAATACCTTTCTACACAGTGATGAAGGGAATGCTGCATGTGAATATACTGTTAGTGAAGCAAAGTTTTCAGATTTGAGGAACCTGTTTCATTCTGAGACAAATAAACTGTTGAAACTTGCCCCAAAGCTCGTGAGAAAGGCAGTATATCCAACTTCTATTAAGAGACCCTTGCTCTCAGTGTTTTTGATTCTAAAAATGTGGCAGCACTAGACATTTTGAAAAGTCAGGGGATTGAGATTTCTGATGGCACTATTCAGTTTTTGAAATTAATCATTAAATGGTGGACAGTTTCTAATGTACAGCATCCCATGAAAGGCAAATACAGATCAGATGATAATTCTAGCCCAATCAGTGGACCTACTGACTCCAAACTTGTGTTTCTTGAACATTTGAAAACATTTCTTGATATCTGGCATGCATTGCCTACTCATGGAAAATTAACCAATGAAACATATACTGCTTTCTCTCACACACTTGCAGCAACAGTTCAGTTATGCAGATACATTTTTAACACTTACAACTGGTCCTATATCCTTACAGCAAAATTACAAACTGATGCTTTGGAAGCAAGATTTGGAGCTTATAGAAGGCTAAGTGGCTGCACATATAATTTTTCAGTTGAGCAAATCTTGGAATCTGAGAGGAAACTGAAAGTAATAAGTCTACTAAAGCTCAGATCTACTAAACATGGTGAATTTACATTAAATGATTTTGCAGCAAAAGTAAATTACAGCATAAAAAACCAAAAGTATGAAAATTTGGATAAATTAGAACCTGCTGTAGAGGAACTAGCAAACATTCCCATGATGGATGAAGACTTGAAAGTCTTGGTCTGTATTGCTAGTTACACCAGCAAAACAGTGCTTGAGAAGCTGCAAAAAGGTGGAAAATGTTCAGGCTGTGAAGAAATGTTGCAGACACAGGATGAAATTTTGTTGCAGTGTGAAACCAAACAACTCCTTTCCTATTTCAACCAACTGAATCGTGGGGGATTGAAGTGTCCTTCTTCTATAATGATTTCCTTGTGTTGTAATATATATAAACTTTTTCAAGTTCTGATTAGCAGTACATATGAACCAGAATTCCTAAAACTTGAAAATCGGAGAAATGGAGTACTTGCCTTAGGAACTGAATTGTGTGAAAATGCCGTTAGTAACCTCAGTGATGTGTGCAAATGTGGCATTCCTTTAAAGACAATAATCAAGAAAAGTATTAAAGTGCTTTCAAATATTTTTATTAATAATTACACAAAACTGCTGAATGAAAAGTGTGTTTCAAAGGAAATTGCTCGAACACTAGTCAAACAAAAAAGAGGAACTCATGAAGACATTGCAGCAAAAATAACAAAACGCAAAGTGGCCAAGCTGAGCAGCAAATAAATCCCACAGGTACTCAAAATCAAACACTTCTAACATATTACGTAATGACAGTGACTAGAATTAACTGCATATTGTTTAATACAATTTTGTGCTTTAGTTACACGCTTCATTTATTATTGCTATGTAGCTTCTATTGTGCAAATTATTATCAGTGTCCAAATATGCCATTTACATGTGTTTTGTAGTAGTTTTTTGGATTCGATTTTGAGTTGCATCTCATAATTTTACTTCGTCATAGTTCTTATTACGTAATTTGTGGCTTTAGTGACCACTTTTTATTTAAGTTTGAAGATAGAAAAATACATAACAATACATTTCTTACGCAATTTAGAATCTACTTTCCATTTACGAAGTCTGTAAATTATTCGTATTAGGGTACCGCTGAAATACTTGGCCTAAGACGGCCGCCATCTTGGTTTCTGTGTTGTGGTCTGATGTATTGTAGGTGGTCTTGAACTACTCTGCTACTCAGCAACGACGCTGTTCCAATACAGCCTGCGAAGTTGTAAAATAAACACATTACCCTGTATTCTGGAGCCGGTATAGAGCAAGTGGCTCTGAGCACTATGGGACTCAACTGCTGAGGTCATTAGTCCCCTAGAACTTTGAACTACTTAAACCTAACTAACGTAAGGACATCACAAACATCCATGCCCGAGGCAGGATTCGAACCTGCGACCGTAGCGGTCTTGCGGCTCCAGACTGCAGCGCCTTTAACCGCACGGCCACTTCGGCCGGCTATAGAGCAAGTATTGTGTTCGATTCTTTGTACCACCGCATGAGTACAAATAGTTAATTGCTTTTAGTTATCGTTCTTCATCTTTCTCAGTGTAATGCAATGCAGCCTCAGTCAAAAACACACAAACCACGCTCGAGAAAAACACAATATCAGTGCAGAGCAGCCTCAATGCAACTGGAATGGAGCAATACACTTTGTTTCCCTTCCCAAGCAGCAAGCCACATGTGGTAACCACGCCCTCGCTAGATACTGTCCAAAGCCACTCTCGCTTCAAAGACATCAGGCAGATACACTCGAGTAGCAGAAGCAGCTGTGCGTTTGCGGCAGTGGATAAATGAGCCACAGAGATAGCTTGCGGGATGAAGCTATGTAGAGACAGAGCATATGGAAGATGGTCGATTATAGTGGACACCTTTCATCAGAGTGCCTTGGAAGCTGAGAGCAGACATACAATATTTTCTGGAGAGTAATTAGGAGAACACATTCCAAGCTGATCTTCAGAATTACCCTGACAGGAAAATGGTCCCCATACATCTAGTTGGGTTAGAGTTTACAAAGTTCACAATTCATAAAATATGAAATAAATTTTGGGGCAAAGAACTCATAAATCGCAATCTCTTAACGCAGCAATTCTTCTAGGATAGTTATACAAGAGCAATTACCTCTCATGGACTGAACACCAGAATACTGCTATGAAACTCATACAAAAACCATCAATTCTAAAACACACACACACACACACAGAGATATATATATATATATATATATATATATATATAACGTAATTTTAAACATACAATAAGATGTGCCATTTCTAATGTGACGTGAATTAATAACATGTAATAGAAAACTAACCAAAAAATAGTAAACTGTAAAATTTTATTTTAAAAGGTAGATATAAATTATTAAATTGAAAACCATGACACATAAATTTTAGAATATGTCTTCATGGTAGCGGTGATGTAACAACTTGAACATTCTCAATAATACTTATAGGCTATACAGAGAATTATTATCCCAGAAAATATAATCAACGAATATCACCTATAGTTTCATTGTAAGCAAAATTTCAACATTCTCAATAATACATACAGGAGTTATTATCCTATACAATATACTAATAATGATAAAGTATGGGCTCACTATACCCATGATGTCGCACAACCAGATGAAGCATTCTCATCTTATGTACGAAAGTTGCACTTTCCTTTAATACAGTTCTGCACATGTAGTACGTTCCACTCATTGAGTGCACTCCCTCTGCAGAGCTCATTATCATTTGAGTCAACGTGAGCCGTGTGCAAGCCATATCTGATCCACGCACGTGCGGCTCTGATATCAACATGTTTGCAGGAAAGTATTTGGTCTGTTGCTGGGTAACCGGAGGATGCGCTTCTACAAGGGGTATCAAGGTGGCATCTGAGAGAGCACAATACACGTTACGTAAGATGACTGATATGACAAAAATCACAGGACAGCCATTCTCCCTGGCGAAAGTGTCGCTTACACAAGGTATAAAGTGACAGTGCATTCTCAGAGCTGCCATTTGTGCTGAGATGGTTCATGTGAAAATGTTACCGTTGTGATTATGGCTGCTCGACGGGAATTAACAGACTTTGAACGCGGAACGATAGTTGGATCTAGACGCATGGGACATTACATTTAGAAAATCGTTATGGATTTCTATATCCCTAGCCCCACAGTTCCAGGAGTGTGCTGAGAACACAAATTTCAGATCTCAGCTCTCACTATGGACAACGCAGGGCCGACAGTCTTCTCTTAACGACCGAGTGCCGCGTAGTGTAGAGCTGTCATTGCTAACAGACAAGCACCTCTGCGTGAAATACTCACAGAAACCAATGCAGGACGTACGACGAACTTAAGTGTTAGGACAGTGTGGCGAAATTTGGCGTTAATGGGCTATGGTGGCTAACAACACAACGTTTCCTGCAGCGCCTCTTCTGGGCTCAAGTCCTATCGGTTGTACCGTAGACGACTGGCCAGATGAGACCCGATTTAAGTTGGTAAGAGTAAAAGGTAGGGATCGAGTGTTGTGCAAACCCCACGAAAGTATTGACCCAAGTTGTCAACAAGTCAATATGCAAGCAGGTGGTGGCTTCATAATGGTGTGGCTGTGTTTACACAGAAACGACTTGGTCCTCTGGTCCGGCTAAACCGATCATTGACTGGGAATGGTTATGTTCGGCTACTTGGAGACCATTTTTAGCGAGTCATGGACTTCGTGTACCAAAATAACAATGGAATTGTCACCAGGCGACAATTGTTCACGATTGGGTTGAAGAACATTGTGTACAGTTGGAGCGAATGATTTGGACATCCAGATCACCTGACATAAATGCCATAGAACATTTCTGGGACGTAATGGAGAGGTCAGTCCGTGCACAAAATCCTGCACCGGCAACACTTTCCCAATTATGAACGGCTATAGACGAAGCGAGGCTCAATATTTCTGCAGAGGACTACCAACGACTTGTTGAGTCCATGCCACGTCGAGTTGTTGCACTAAGCTGGACAGAAGGAGTCCCGACGTGATATTAGGAGGCATCCCATGACTTGTGTCACCTCGGTGACCTCTTCGGGGTTTCCTTTTGCTGCGGACTTGTTAACCTCCCCAGCGGATTGATAGCTGCGGCAGAATCGGAAACAGGGCCGGATAACTGTTGGCGCTGAAATGCCTGTCTGAATTCGAGCCACTAGCCACTCAACCATCATGAATTGCTGCGTGCGTATGCTATTTGCTGAATTTTCTTAGTAAATGTACCAGGCGAGCGGTTGCCGTACTTAATGAAGATACGTAGCTCATTGGCACTCGGGTGGTATGTTGCTATTCTTAAGAGATTTATTTTAAAACTCCCTTTCTTGTTTGCATATTATGTCTTTGACTATGCTGTCAAACTGATTTGCTTGTATGTTCCTGTGTTCGTAGGAACTTGATTAGTAAATTACGTATGTTGCAGGAGAGCATAGGACTACAATTACTATTGGTAGTGTACATACGTCGGACCATGGTAACGAAGCCTGGAAGGTGGCTTCGCTGTATAATTCTAAGTGTCTGCTATCAAGTCTGTTAACTGACAACTAATACAAAGCAAAGTTTTAGTTTCTGAACGCACTGGCTAATAAAGGTGTCTGTCTCTTCTTATTAACGCAACTGGCCAGCTAGTTAAATCTGTGCCCGCATCTCGTGGTCGTGCGGTAGCGTTCTCGCTTCCCACGCCCGGGTTCCCGGGTTCGATTCCCGGCGGGGTCAGGGATTTTCTCTGCCTCGTGATGGCTGGGTGTTGTGTGCTGTCCTTCGGTTAGTTAGGTTTAAGTAGTTCTAAGTTCTAGGGGACTGCTGACCATAGATGTTAAGTCCCATAGTGCTCAGAGCCATTTGAACAGTTAAATCTGTGTGCTCCAGTTGTAATTTGGAATGCCTGAGGCATATTTTCTGTCAGTCTGACACTTTGTGATTTCGCCACTATTTTCTGTTGTTGTCCATTGTTCTGATTATCTCTGCTGCGCAAGCGGACGAAGGTTAACACAAGAAGTTTCTATCTACTGTTTCTGGCCATTCAGCGGCGTTACCTGTTAATCATTTCTGTATGATTATCAAGAATTTCCTTTTATTTAAAAAAAAATTATCTGCTTGTTGCCACAAGGCGTTTTAGACGATTTATTGATTTGGTGCTAGAAGACCTTATATTTAAATATCTAGGTTGTAAGATCCCATTAGCGGCCTGTCTCTGCTATTCCACTTTTGTTTGTTATTGCTCTAAGTTGCTTGTGCTAAGCCTAATTGTACGTAGTCGTTGGTGGCGGTTCCTTTTGGTTAGAGAAAGTAAAACCAATCTTCGCTAGTAGCGCTGTGAGACGGTTTTCAGTCTCAAACTTGTAACTGGTCACTGCCGGCGAATTTTGACTTTAATTTTCTTGTTCTCAGTGGGCTTCACCTATATTCCAGTCTGGCTTGGTGTGTATTCTAAGCACTATTTGAGACGCTCCACTTACTGCAGATTTTAATTTGTAGTTGGCCATTACTTTTATTTTTTATTTTTTTAATTCTTAGTTATTTATTTGCCAGAAGGCCTTGGTTATTTTAAAAATTCAGGAATTCTATATATTTTAATATGTGAGGTGTTCAAGGTGTTATTAAGCGTGTGTTTGTCTGTGATGGTAAAATAACAGTGACAACCGTCTTTCTGAGTTACTGTCTCGGTGGAGAATTGAAATATTTATTTAGTTTTGCAAATACCTTTGTCGTGAATCATAAGAGCTTCGACATTAAGTATTTACTATTTGGTGTTAATAAATATGCTATCTAAAGTTAATAAATACGCTTTTATTGACCCAGAAACTTACCACTCACCCTGCCAGCTCCCTACTGCTCCACATCTTCAAATTTAGCCAAGTATATTACATTTCACTGCACCGATCTATGCCCAATTACTCTAACTACAGCGCCCGCTACACCAACTACGTGTATTACTTGCTGCTAGCAAATACACTCATTCGTCACAGTCATTCACATAGAGAACTCAATTATCTCCTCCAGAAAGGTTAGTAATGGTTAGTAAATATTAAGGCAATAGGCATTGTAGTCAATGTCAAAATATATATGGTAATAGCAAATGGAAAGATTGAGTAAACAGTATTCAATAAATATGGCAATGTAACTTTCGAACATAATTAATACACAACAAGAATAAATTGTTCCCTACTCTAAACGAAACACAAGAGATTCCCCAGGTAACACAATAAAGGTAAGGACATGGTTATAGTAGGATATCATTACAATCATAAAAGTGTCTCCATAAACAAAAATTTCAAATATCATGTTATAAAAAGGAAGTATCGATAAGACTAAGATAAGCACTTTAACAAGAAACCTTATCGAATCATCAAATCATTCCGAAACTACATAAATAAATACAGAATGAAATGCTGGGCACTAACTACGCACATGTAAACATGATATACCAATGTGAGAAGAAAGATCATGCAAGATATTCAGTTTAGTACCCAGAAAACGTTTGCCACGGCTTCCGTACCTTAGGGCCGATTCGAGCCGAGCGCCGCGAAGACACAGTCGTGCTTGTGACAAGCAACTGGGTATCCTGATCGATGATATTAATTAAATCGTGTGGATAGGTAGTGTCAACGTTAATTAATATTGATAATACAATGTTACATCAGCAGTTAATCTAAACTCTTCTGTGGTACCATGCCATTTCACCCAAATAAAAGTACCTTCTGCTGGACCATCTTTCCTTCTTTACGCGTAGATAACGCCAAAAGCATATCAAAGTGTAACGCGATTTATCAAGGTCCTTATCAGCAAATTCACATTACTGTGGCTGTGGTTAAGACCAGTGGTCTACAGTGTACATGCTGATCAAGAGTCTCTATTTGCCATCAGACTCTGTCGGAATAAATAATAAAGCTGTCCGAGGAACTGCCCGAAACAACCTGCTTACTGGTCCTTGTGTTTTTGTTTCATGTCGCATGTCTTTCAGTGGTGATGGTACTGGTACATTTGGTCATGGCAGTAGGACTGAACTTGAGACTTTTAATACAGAGACAAAAAGTAAAATTTACAACATCATTCTTTGTGTCACAGCAGCAATACCTTACTAACATTTGTTTTGAGATCACCCTCTCATTATCCTGTGGTGGCCACATTCTGTCCTTCATTGATTCGTGTGCTTCTGTTCTAAGTAAATCCAATCAGGCTTTACTCTGTAAAATAAATCTCAAATATCATCGTACAGTTGCATATAAGTTGTTGCTTCTGTTGCAGTTTAAATGACAGAAATGATTTGTTTCACCTTGACTCTTCTGTTCAGGCACTGGTATTATTAAAATCCGCAACTCACAAATAGGCTGGAGTGTGTTGCGAAATTTTAGTTGCCAAGGCACTATGCAAGTATCGTAAAAAAATTGTTCAAGTACTCATTTGTGCTGCACGAAGAACCGCTTGTAGCAGCGGTTTGTGCAGCCTTTCCAGCCTAGCGTGCGAATCTGTGAATATGCACTGGCAGCCGAGACAAGAGGACACAGCGCCACATAGGCGAAGTCCAAAGCGCACACAGGCGAAATTTAAGCACTTAACTATTCCAAAAAAAGTCTGAAATCACAAATTTTCTGAATAACTTGCATGTCATATTGTCAGCTAAACCGTTGCAGATTTAAGGACAGTGTGTGATATTACATGACATACTACTTCCATAAATCCGGACTTTAATTTATTGACATTAAATATTTTATAATAATTCCTGTAACTGAGGTCTTAACTTTGAATGAAGTACATTTTACTGAAGATGAAACAGTTCCTTGATTATTCCCTGTAGACGTTACATAAATGCGTTTTGGATGACAAAACTCAACATTTTTCACTATCAGGCACGAAAAAAAAATTAAAAAATTGAGGTACTTCGCAGTAATTACTAGTTCTGTTTAGAAGGAATTGGAATGGGGTAAGAAATGGTTGTGGCTTTGTTCTGCGTATTGTGCCGTGGACCTGGCATTCTTGATCAAATTCGTAAAATGTGGTGACGCAAACTGATAATGTGCAAATGACTGAAGTTTAAGAATAGTATTCTGCTGATAAATTGAAATGACAAAGAGCTATCAGAAATTATATTGCTCACAAGTTTACTGAAAAATGATTTACATCGTTGAAAAATTTCTTTACACAGACTCTGAATCACACTGTTAGTTGTGGTTAGAATCCAAATTATATTAACAGTCTCTTCATCGTCACGAAGACAGAAGGAAAAAATACAATGTAGACAGATGTTTCACTCACGAGAAAAGTCGGTATTATGTAGGTTTTCAACAGAGTCGGAATTAGAATTTTTTATGGCTACTTACAAGTCGTCTTGTGTCATCCACAATATTAAAAATACTCTAAGCCCCAGGTCAATATCCCTCCCCACCCCCTCCCCCACAAACGATCATGTTGACACCCTTGGACAGAGATCTCGTTATTTGAGGCAAAGAGTCAACCAAAGCAATGAATTACTTACTGCAAGTAGTAAGAAGACGTTACGGATGTAATAATGAAATTTTTCCTCTCCCATATTTCCAGACTGCACTATACTGATTACAAGATTTTTGCCCCTTAACAGCCTTTTTTTAAATGTTTGTACTAATTTTAGTTTAGGTTTTCGAACACAGATATAGAGCTGTAAAAATAGAAATCCACTGATACTTATCAATGGCGCTATTGTATAAGATTGTGTCATAGCATTCATTGACTGCACAAGCCACTATGTCTTTTGTGGTGTCACCGCCAGACACCACACTTGCTAGGTGGTAGCCATTAAATCGGCCACGGTCCGTTAGTATACGTCGGACCCGCGTGGCGCCACTATCAGTGATAGCAGACCGAGCGCCGCCACACGGCAGGTCTAGAGAGACTTCCTAGCACTCGCCCCAGTTGTACAACCGACTTTGCTAGCGATGGTTCACTGACAAAATACGCTCTCATTGGTCGAGACGATAGTTAGCATAGTCTTCAGCTACGTCATTTGCTACGACCTAGCAAGGCGCCATTACCAGTTACTATTGATACTGTAATCATGTACCGTCAAGAGCGACGTTCATCATTATGGATTAAAGTTAAGTATTCCACCAGCTACGTCCGTTTTTCTAAAGTCTAATTTCCTTCTCCTGTTCCAGACCTCACGCCAGCCTGCGTGAGCTAAAACGCGTGCCTTTCGGCTTCCTCTAGTATACCGGTGTTGGCTCTCCTGCCAACCTACAACATCTTTTTTCGCTAAAAATGACAAAGTGCGGTTTGCGTACCGCTCTTGCATGAAAACTGACTGATTGGCTTTATACTCCAGCAAGAAGCTTCGTGTTCATTTCGGCTACGAATTCCTCTACATAGGGTGATCCATTGATCGTGACAGGGCCAAATAAAGCGTCAAACGAAAAACTACAAAGAACGAAACTTGTCTAGCTTGAAAGGGGGAAACCAGATGGCGCTACGGTTCGCCCGCTAGATGGCGCTGCCATAGGTCCAACTGATATCAGCTGCGGTTTTTAAAAAAGGAACCGGATTTTTTTTTACATATTCGTGTAGTACGTAAAGAAATATGAATGTTTTAGTTGGACCACTTTTTTCGCTTTGTGATAGATGGCGCTGTAATAGTCAAAAACGTATAAGTACGTGGTATCACGTAACTTTCCGACAGTGCGGACGGTATCTGCTTCGTGATACACTACCCGTGTTAAAATGAACCGTTTACCAATTGCGGAAAAGGTCGATATCACGTTGATGTATGACTATCGTGATAAAAATGCCCAACGAGCGTGTGCTATGTATGCTGCTCGGTATCCTGGACGACATCATCCAAGTGTCCGGACCGTTCGCCGGAAATAACAAGTGTTCAGCCACATGTGAAACGTGAACCACGACGTGCAACAAATGATGACGCCTAAGCAGGTGTTTTAGCTGCTGTCGCGGCTAATCCGCACATCAGTAGCAGACAAACTGCGCGAGAATCGGGAATCTCAAAAAAGTCGGTGTTGAGAGTGCTACATCAACATCGATTGCACCCGTACCATATTTATATGCACCAGGAATTGCATGGCGACGACTCTGAACGTCGTGTACAGTTCTGCCACTGGGTACAAGAGAAATTACGGGACGATGTCAGATTTTTTGCATGCATTCTATTTAGCGACGAAGCGTCAGTCACCAACAGCGGTATCGTAAACCGGCATAATATGCACTACTGGGCAACGGAAAATCCACGATGTGTGGGACAAGTGGAACATCAGCGACCTTGGCGGGTTAATGTATGATGCGGCATTATGTGAGGAAGGATAATTGGCCCCCATTTTATCGATGGCAATCTAAATGGTGCAGAGCATGCTGATTTCCTACGTAATGTTCTACCGATGTTCCTACAAGATGTTTCACAATGGCGATGTACTTCGAACATGATGGATATCCGGCATATATCTCGCATGCAATTGAAGCGGTATTGAATAGCATATTTAATGACAGGTGGATTGGTAGTCGGAGCACCATATCATGGCCCGCACGTTCACCGGATCGGACGTCCCCGGATTTCATTCTGTGGGGAAAGTTGATGATATTTGCTATCGTGATCCACCGACAACGCCTGACAACATGCTTCAGCGTATTGTCAATGCATGTACGAACATTACGGAAGGCGAACTACTCGCTGTTGAGAGGAATGTCGTTACACGTATTGCCAAATGAATGGAGGTTGACGGACATAATTCTGAGCATTTATTGCATTAATGTGGTATTTACAGGTAATCATGCTGTAACAGCATGCGTTCTCAGAAATGATAAGTTGACAAAGGTACATGTATCACATTGGAACAACCGAAATAAAATGTTCAAACGTACGTACGTACTGTATTTTGATTTAAAAAACCTACCTGTCACCAACTGTTCGTCTAAAATTGTGAGCCATATGTTTGTGTCTATTACAGCTCCATCTATCACAAAGCAAAAAACGTGGTCTAACTAAAGCATTCATATTTCTTTACGTACTACACGAATATGTAATAAAAAAAATGGGGGTTCCTATTTAAAAAAAAAACGCAGTTGATATCCAGTTGACCTATGGCAGCGCTATCTAGCGGGCCAACCATAGCGCCATCTGGTTTCCCCCTTCAAGGTACACAAGTTTCATTCTTTGTAGTTTTTTCGTTTGACGCTCATTTCGTGAGATATTTGGCCCGCTCACGATCAGTGGACCACGCTGTAGTTTTTCCTATCTATGACATCGCCTCTACATGTTTGCTTGAAGTAAATTTCGTAATTTTCCGACTTCCTTCTCAATCCAGTTTCACCAGGTATAAAAACCTGGACATCAGTAATGTTGATGTCACCTGCAGTTCAGAAGACCCACTCTCGTAGATCTCCCTTGGTAATGGTGTATTGACTCTTACGGACAGTTCTAAATTTTTCGAAACGTTTTTCTTTCACACATTTGGTGCTTTTAGTTTGGTACATGTTGCGTAAATCTTTGTTCTAGTTGTAGAATACATGTTCAGATTTTACAAAAACGGAATTTGCTTTGAATAATACTCAACTTTAATCGTTTTCTTCTTGTTCATTTACCTAAAGAATATACAACGTTCTCTTTGTCACCGAACGTAGTTACTGTACATGTTTCCCGTTTAGCAGGAAGGTATCATTTTTTAGTTCTGGACTTCAATTAGAACAACAATCATAGTTTGAACCACAGTTTATCGAATGCTCGAAGGTATTTACTGTTTCTCCTAATGTTTCTAAGTTTTCTAAGGAGATATGGACGTCGTTCGAATGAATCTGCAAGAAATTAACTAATAAACAACACACATGTAGGTCTCAGGAGAAATAGTTGATTTCGATTACACACTAGTTTATTCATACACTACTGGCCATTATAATTGCTACACCAAGAAGAAATACAAATGATAAAGGGGTATTCATTGGACAAATATATTATACTAGAACTGACATGTCATACATTTTCACGCTATGTGGGTGCATAGATCCTGAGAAATCAGTACCCAGAACAACCACCTCAGGCCGTAATAACGGCCTTGATACGCCTGGGCATTGAGTCAAACAGAGTTTGGATGACGTGTACAGGTACAGCTGGCCATGCAGCTTCAACACGATACCACAGTTCATCAAGAGTAGTGACTGGCGTATTGTGACGAGCCAGTTGCTCGGCCACCATTGACCAGACGTTTTCAATTGGTGAGGGATCTGGAGAATGTGCTGGCCAGGGCAGCAGTCGAACATACAGTAACCAAAAGTCCCGTACAGGACCTGCAACATGCGCACGTGCGTTATCCTGCTGAAATGTAGGGTTTCGCAGGGATCGAATGAAGGGTAGAGCCACGGGTCGTAACACATCTGAAGTGTAACGTCCACTGTTCAAAGTTCCGTCAATGCGAAAAAGAGTTGACTGAGACACGTAACCAATGGCACCCTATACCATCACTCCGGGTGTTACGCCAGTATGGCGATGATGAATACACGCCTCCAATGTGCGTTCACCGCGATGTAGCCAAACAGGGATGCGATCATCATGATACTGTAAACAGAACCTGGATTCATCCGAAAAAATGGCCTTTTCCCATTCGTGCATCCAGGTTCGTCGTTGACTATGCCACCGCAGGCGCTCCTGTCTGTGATGCAGCGTTTAAGGGTAACCGCAGCCATGGTCTCTGAGCTGATAGTCCACGCTGCTGCAAACGTCGTCGAACTGTTCGTGCAGATGCTTGTTGTCTTGCAAACATCCGCATCTGTTGACTTAGGGATCGAGACGTGGCGGCACGATCCGTTACAGCCATGCGGATAAGATGCCTGTCTTCTCGACTGCTAGTGATACGAGGCCGTTTGGATCCAGCACGGCGTTCGGTATTACCCTCCTGAACCCACCTATTCCATATTCTGCTAACAGTCGCTGGATCTCGGCCAACGCGAGCAGCACTGTCGGGATACGATGAACCGCAATAGCGATAGGCTACAATCTGACCTTTATCAAAGTCGGAAACGTGATGGTACGCATTTCTCCTCCTTACGTGAGGCATCACAACAACGTTTCACCAGGCAACGCCGGTCAGCTGCTGTTTGTATGTGAGTAATCGGTTGGAAACATTCCTCATGTCAGCACGTTGTAGGTGTCGCCACCGGCGTCAACCTTGGGTGAATGCTCTGAAAAGCTAATTATTTGCATATCACAGCATCTTCTTCCTTTCGGATAAATTTCGCGTCTGTAGCACGTCATCCTCGTGGTGTATCAATTTTAATGGCCAGTAGTGTATTTCATCATAAAATGGATTTCACATCACTGTGAAAACTGAAAATCTGTACACAAAGACAGAAGGTATTGGCAAGCGAATTAACAAATTATTAAATAAATTCAGCGTTACCGTGACAGATTTTGCTACATTGCAGAGGCAACTGATAATTATCATGGGTATTCAATGAATTGCAGATTCGGGCGACTACTAACTGCGAGCAACAGTGTCACAAAAAACTATCAACGGAAACTGAAATTCGGTTTACAAATTGCGATCGCATTCTTCGATGTTATTTGTTTACCGATATACCATTAAACAAGGATATGTGCTTCATTTGCCGTACGTGCGCTGTCTGCTACAGCCCGAGAGGCGGTGTACATTTCTCCAGCCAACTAAAGAGTTATGAATTTGACAATTTCCAACATTTATTTAAAAATACTGGCAGTGTGTAAGCGCAGCTAAAATTCTGGTGTGTTCGTGTATTCGTCTTGTATAAAAAATTTCAGGGCATGTCGGACTGGGCAGTGCTATATCATCATTTGGTATATTCGACCAACTTCAACCACGGACCACAAGGAACACATAATCTGACACAATCTTCATTCAGTAGAAGACCAATAATCGTCATATACTCCTTATTAATGCACAAGGTATTTCTCAGATTTCTCATAGCCAAATCATTTTCATTTTCATTGAGTACTGTCCTACACATCCCTACCTGTCAATCTCGCTTCATATCAAATTCAGTCACCCTCACAGTGTACTCATAACAAATAATTAATGATGACACAGGCAAGACATCCTTCTCACTGCCTTATCCAACATTCACAAACATCCATTACCTATGCATTAACCCATTCTCTAAATACCGTGTAACCGAGCGAGGTGGTGCTGTGATTGTCACACTGGACTGGCAGTCGGGAGGACAACGGTTCAATCCTGCCATTCAGATTTAGGTTTTCCTTGATTCCCCTAAATCGCTTGTCCGCAGCTCGTGGTCATGCGGTAGCGTTCTCACTTCCCGCGCCCGGGTTCCTGGGTTCGATTCCCGGCGGGGTCAGGGATTTTGTCTGCCTCCTGATGACTGGGTGTTGTGTGATGTCCTTAGGTTAGTTAGGTTTAAGTAGTTCTAAGTTCCAGGGGACTTATGACCATAGATGTTGAGTCCCATGGTGCTCAGAGCCATTTGAACCTAAATCGCTTCAGGCAAAAGCTGAGATAGTTCCTCTGAAGGGGCACGGCCGACTTCCTTCCCCCTCCTTCACCAATCCGATGGGACCGATGACTTCACTGATTGGTCCCCTCCCCTCCAACTAAATTTCGTGTAACATACAACGAAATCGTTCTCCCGTGTTATTCCACTATACTCCCGTTATATTCACACAACCTCATTATCCTATCATCTGGAATATTAATCAAATAACACACACACTGTGGCAAGTTGTTCACATCAACTACTGTATGAAACGCATACTCCGTTTTCATACCATGTCACACAAACAGACAAGAATAAATGTGATCACCGACATAGAAAATTACCTCACCAAAGTAATAACCATCACTGCAATAAAATATCCCTGATACAAGGGACACCACATCCTCATTCAGTAGCAATACTTAATCTGAAATCCGCTGTACATCTTGAACTGATGTGTCCCATCTACAACAGAAAATTTAATATTGAACTTGTGGAAGTCCATCGTTCTCGCGAATGTGGGACTGTGGCTGGTAATATAAATAATGAAAACGAACCACCACTATTGTATTGTCAAAGAAATTTATCTCAGACGACTAGTATCAGCACAATGCATATGGTATCTTCAGGTTCACTATAAACCAAAAGAGTAATCTAGTACCTTCCGCCGCGGAAGTCGAACACGCGCCAGAACAAATGGACGTGGTCAGCCCATAGAGGGCTCCGCCTCCGCGGCGGCAATTCCGCTCAGCGGCTCTCGCGCAGCGAGGGCGCCACCGCTAAGCCACGTGCAGACAGCGGGCATTAGCCGCTCCCTCCGGTTTCGTATATAGCAGGGGCGGGCAGGAATCCTGCATCGAGCGCCGGAGATCACCGCCATCAGTGTTTCGTGTGTGCCGTCGTGTTTAGTGCTCAGTGTTCACCGTCACACTCCATCGTTCACCAGTGCCATCGTCATCTTCAGTGTTTGTGTGTCGTCTCATCAGTTAGCAGTGTGGATTATCGACGAGTGTGAACGGCTCCGTGTTTGTCTCTATGTGTGTCTCCTGTTTTATTGCCCACCGTTCTGTCACTTATGTGTCTTCTCACTGTTTTTTCTCCTTGTATATTCTATGGCTGAAGAGCAGCATAGTGTGCTGCTGACAGCCTGCCTGTTGTACAGGCTTAAAATAACAATAAAGTATAAAAAGAAAAAAAAAAGAATCCTGCACATGTGCGGTGCACTTGCATGCGTGCAGTTAACAGGTGTTCCGCGTGCACACAGGGGCAAGCTAGCCACCCGCTTATCTCCCATCCCCACCATACCTTCTGTCCGCTCCTTCCTCTGTAACGCGTTTTCTTTCCTAGCTTGCTTTATTGAGTGAATGAATAAGGTTAGTAGGAGTGCTTGAAAGAAATCATGGTTTGAAAGAGTACCTATTACCTACGATACGTTTTATTTAATTATCACAGGTGGAGTTTACAATACGTTTAATATCTGGAACAAAATTTCTACATACAGACAAACACAAACAGTTACGTAAATTTTCATCACTGATGTTTGCTCTTAACCGAGACTTATTAATTCAGCAAATGGTTTTCAGCTCTCGCTACATTAAGCGCAGTCTTATAACTTGCACATACCGCTGGGCTATTATTGTTGTCGTCCTGAAAACTTGAAAACAGCGCTCCATAAAATGTTAAACCAGTTAGATGAGAGACATGACGAGAGAAAATCGCAGATCTCTCGTGACAAGAGCAACTACGACAAATTCAAATGGCTCTGAGCACTATGGGACTTAACTGCTGTGGTCATCAGTCCCCTAGAACTTAGAACTACTTAAACCTAACTAACCTAAGGACATCACACACATCCATGCCCGAGGCAGGATTCGAACCTGCGACCATAGACTGTAGTGTCTAGAACCGCTCGGCCACTTCGGCCGGCCAACTACGACAGATTCATTTGGTATCGTCAGATCGCTCTTCTTAAGCTCAGTCAATTCCCCATCCGCTCAGAATCCGACAATAAATTGCACTCGTCCTTGTGGCGACAATAAATTGTACTCGTCCTTGTGAAATTTATTATAATGGCATTCAATACTAAACTTCCGTTGACCAGCGAGAATACTGCCACATATTAAACATTTCGAATTTTCAAGTTTTTGCACAAAGAAAAAATGATTCTCCCATTACTTTTTAAAAGATAGCAAATCTCCACTTCTCCATTTCTTGAAATACAACGTTCACTACATAGTGCTCGCTTCGCATCAACGTCCGCAGCTTAGCCTGGCACTACACTGCCGCAACCTGCCGGCTGTCGCCACAGCCCCGGTCGACGCTTGCACGGGAGCAGCACACGTGCAGCGCTGTGCGCTCATGAGCCGCGTGCAACGTTTGCCCGCCCCTGGTATATAGGGACCCGCTCTGCCCTAGTCCAGCATCTAGAGGGTTGGATCTCTTCCTTCGAAAGCGTCAGATTGCAAAGCCTGGGGTACTCTCAGGGTGGAATCTCCGTCTTCGAAGATTGTGTCTGTCTGTCTGTCTGTCTGTCCGTCCGCCCGCCGCTGTAGCTGTTCGTCCGTCTGTCCGTCCGCCTGCTTGCTCGCTGTCCATCGCCGCCACCGCCGCCGCCGCCACCGCTGCTGTCTGCTGTCCGTCCGTCTGTTCGTCGCCGACCGCCGCCACCGACGCCGACGCCGACGCCGCCGCCGCCGTCGCCTGCTGCCCGTACGTCTGTCAGTCGCCGTTCGTCTGCAATGAGTACTCCCACCTCCACTGTCATCTACACCTCCCCCTCCCCCTCCTCCACAGTCACTTCCTGGAGTGCCGCCCCTGGCCTCCCTCCTCACACCTCCCCTCCCCTTCCCTCACTTACCCATCCCCCTATCTCCTCCCCTGCTGTATACCCACACCTCTACACCCTTCCTCCAGCCTCCACACCCTCAACAGCTCCCAGTACTACCCCCGCCCTCACGTCCGCTTCTGTTGCCGCCTCTGCTGCCGCCCCCCAGGTGGTCGGCTTCCCCTCTCTCACCCACCCCGTCACTTCGTCATCTGCATCTCCCACACGCATCACGTCGCGCCGAGCCACCATCGCCACCACTGAACCGGCTGCTTCTCCCAGTGTCTCCACTACGCCACAGGGATCTGCCACCCGCCACCTCCCTCTCCTCCCCGTTCCTCTCCACTCCTCCCAGCCTCCAGTCTCCAAAAAACCCCAAAAGCGCGTCATTTCCGACCCTGCTCCTGCCACTTCCCACAAAAAGTCAACACCACCTCCCCCTCCCCCCGCCGTCTCCATGGACACCACCCCTCCTCCTGCCACACATACCATGGCCCCCAGCCTCCACACCTTTGTCCTGTCAACTCCCGATCCTAAGTTCCTCGACGCTCGTACCCTCACCATGGAGATACGGAAGTACTTACCTGGTGCTCCCATTTCCCAACTCATTCCCCGCAGGGACTCAGTCCTTATCAAGTCCCCATCCCCATCCTTTCACACAGACCTCCTGCGAAATCTCCCACGAGTTATGTTTGGCCCCCATGCCTCTCTGACACCCTTCCTTTCCGCTTCCACTCCTCGTCAGCCCCAGCCTCCCCATCGCCCCTCCCCTCCCACCTACACCGCTGTGATCACCAAGCTCAGCCCGGTGATCACAGAGGATGAAGTGTTGGCAGAAATGAACTCCCACCCGGACTTGGAAATCTGCTCTGCCCGCCGTATCCACAATGCCTCTGGTCCCACCTACCTCATGCGGGTGTTCTCTGAGTCTGCTCCATCCATTGACCATCTCCTCACCCAGGGTGCCCTGATATACCACCATCGCCACCCTGTCGAATCCTCCAAATCGCCTCCCCAATCCTACCGTTGCTAGCAGTGCCTGATGTACAATGACCACCTGACTCCCAACTGCAAAAACCCCCCCACCTGTCCCCATTGCAAGGCCTCCCGCTTTCTTAAGAACTGCCCCAACATCGGTGCTCCTCCTTCCTGTAATACCTGCAATGGCCCCCATCCCACCTACTCCCACAAGTGTAAAGCTAAACCCCCTCCAGCCACCCCTGAGCTTACAGTCCCAGTTCGTCCCATCGATCCCCCTGTCCATCCCAACAATTCCCTCCGTCCACCCCTTACGTCCGAGGACATCATCCGGTTCCTTACCATTGTCCTCCAAAACATTCACCCTTTTCAGCGCCCACACACCTTCCAACAAATCTCCCTTGCCGCTCGCTCCATTTTCCACCTGAATACCTTTGCCACCTACTCCCACAACCAAGCCCACTTCACCTTCACCCGCCTCGACACCCTAGTTTAAGTCTCTTCCCTTCTCTCTCTTCCCCCCCTCCTTCTCGCCATAGCGCGGCACGAGTATCGCATCCTCTTCCAGAACATTCGCTCCTTCTGCTCCAACAAATACCTCCTCATGCACACCCTCTACCACCACCAGGTCGACACCTTCCTCTTGAACGAAACCTTTCTCCAGCCCCACCATTCTATCCGCACCTCTCCTTATATCCTCCACCGCACTGACGCTCCTGGTCCTCGTGCGCAGGGTGGAGTCGCGATTGGCCACCTTAAGCATATCCCAATCCGGCCACAACCTCTCCTCAATGACCCCACTGAACACCTTATCCTTAGCGTCTTCTTCCCTTCCCTCACCATTACCTGTGCCACCATCTATGTCTGCTCCACTGCTCCTCTTCCTTATGACTTCATCTCGCACATTGACCGCACCTTCTCCACCTATGTGATTGCCGCCGACCTCAACATCCATAGCCGCACTTCTGCTGCCCTTCGGCGTTGGCATCAGTTCCTCTCCACAATCCAAGGTGACCTTGTTCCCCTTCCCCAGCACACCCGACCCGAAAGTGACACCACCCCCAATGTTGTCATTGCCTCCGCCAACCTCCTTGGGCGTATCGCTGTCGCCGTCCTTGATCCCACAGGTAGCGATCACCTCCCTGTCCTTCTCACCATAACGTCTGCTCACCACCCCCCTCTGGCTCCGCACCCTGCACCCCCTCCCAAGGTCGTCCATGACTATCACCATGCCAACTGGGATGCCTACCGGGACTCCATCTCCACCCAGGTCGAAAGCCACCCTCTTACCTATTGCCATCCTGACGACATCATCCACGCCTCGTCCTTCCTTCAGAAGGTAATTACTGACGCCGTGGAGGCCCATGTTCCTACTAAAACCATCCACCCACACCGTCCCACTCTCCCTCCGTGGGCTGACCTCCTCCTCCATGAATCCCGCCGCCTCTATCGCTCCTTCCTGCGCACTCGTGACAGGGATACACTTCAACGCCACCGGCAAATACAGCGACACGTACGGAATATTATTACAGCAACGAAACGCTGAGACTTGGGCCAGACCTGCACACGACTCAACACCACCCTCCCTATCAACTCCTCCATGTACTGGTCCGCCTTCCATCGCCTTACTGGTTCCCTTTCCACTCCCCACTACCCCCTTCTCCATAACGATCGCCCCCTTCCTGACAACCTCAGTAAGGCCAACCACTTCGCTTCCCACCTTTCCGAGGTCTTCTCCATCCCCGATGATCCCTACTTTGATTATTGTCTTTTCCCCACCATCGTGGAACGTGCCGATACTTCGGTCGCTCCACTTGCTCCTAGTCTTCAGTACTTGGGGCAGTTGCCCCCCTCCAACATAAACACTCCCATCACAGCACAAGACATTAAACTTATCCTCCGGTCCAAACGCAACACGGCCCCTGGTCACGATTGTGTCACCTACCGTCACCTTCGAGAAAGCCCCTATTCCCTCCTGACTGTCCTCGCCCATCTCTATAATGTCATCCTCTCTACTGGCTTCTACCCTGACCTGTGGAAGGCCTCCCGCATCCTCTTATTCCTCAAACCCAACAAACCCCCTTCTGCCACCTCTTCCTATCGTCCCATCTGCCTCACCTCCATCTTCAGTAAGGTCCTTGAATCCATCCTCTCCCGCCGTATCCATCAGCACCTTGCTCAACACCACTTCCTCCCCCTTACCCAGTGTGGCTTCCGACCCTCCTTCTCTGCTGAAGACCAACTCCTCAACCCTGTTCACCTTCTGTCCCTCCAGCTCAATTCCCGTCACTCCGCCATTTTTGTTTCCCTTGACCTCCAAAATGCCTATGACCGTGTATGGCATCCCGGTCTCCTCTTTAAACTCCAAACCTACGCCTTGCCTATCAATTTAGTCGCTTCCTTCCTCTCGCACCGTCCTTCCTATGTCACCCTCCACAACACCCACTCCCGTATCTTTTATCCCACAGCTGGCGTCCCCCAGGGTTCTGTCCTCTCCCCTCTCCTTTATCTCTTGTACACAGCTGCTATGCCCAAGCCACCCCCACCAGTCCACCTTCTCCAGTATGCGGATGACACTGCCTTCCTGGCTCTCTATCCTACCCTTCAACGGTCTCAACGTATCCTCCAAACCCACCTTAACCAGTTCACCACTTGGTGTAACCAGTGGTTCCACCATCTCAACCCCTCCAAAACCCAGGCAATCATCATAGGCCGCTCCACTCGCTCCTTTTGCCTCCATGATTTCTACCTCACCCTTTATGGTCGTCCTATCCAGCTCACCCCCACCCTGAAATACCTTGGCCTCACCCTCGACCGACACCTCACCTGGACCCCTCATCTCCAGACCATCCAGCAGAAAGCTCATTCCCGCCTCCGCCTTCTGAAACTCCTGTATGGCCGGATATGGGGATTGCATCCTTCTACCATCCTCCACACCTACAAATCCCTCATCCGTCCTATCCTCTGTTATGCCAGCATTGCCTGGATCTCCGCCCCCACCCGCTTTTACAAGGCCCTCCAAATCCTTGAATGCCATGCACTCCGCCTTGCCTTCCGTAACCGCCTTCCTTCCCCCACACGGTTCCTGTATGAACTGATCCCCTTCCCCCACCTCCTCCTGTTCCTCCAACATCTCCGCATCCTTTACATTGTCCGCAGGCTTGATCCCCCCCACCCTCTGGTTTCCTCCTTCCTCTCCACCCCACGCCCGTTGCCACGCCTCTATCGCTGTATCCCTTCCTCTCTCCACCTCCACACTCTCCATCTCCTTCATCAGGGCAATTTCCAACGCCTCCCCCTCCTGGATGACGAACTTCGCCATGACATCTACCCTTCCTTTCAACTATAACCTGGCCTTGTTCCCCCCCCCCTCCCCAGGGCTCCCTTTTTTCCTCTTCCCTCCTTCTCCCAGAGCGGATTTTCCTCCTTCCCCCCTCCCCCTGAGACCCTGCACCCCATACTTGCCTCTTTCCTTCCCACGTCCCTCCCTACCTGGCCCTCTTCAGCGCGCCCCCCGCTCATCTCCCCCATCTCTTCGCCTCCCTCCCTTCTTCCAGTTTCCCTCAGCTCCTTGCGCCTGGCAGATCCTCTGTCTTGATCATCGTCAGTGTGCCACATCAGTGTCGTGTTTAGTGCTGTTTCTCCTGTGCATCAAGAGGTGTGATTTTAATTGTGTACTGCCTTCAGGTTCGCCATCAGTGTTTGTTATGTGCTACACCATTCGTCGATACCTTTCATGCTCCAGTCATACTGTGCCTTGTGTTCTTTTAATTGTCGCAGTGTGTGGCTTTTTGTGTGTGCTACTTTTAAACAGTTTTAACAGTTTTTTATCTCCATTTCACGGTCACCCCGTTTTTTTTGTTTATTGCCTTCCCCCTTTTTTTATATCTATGTTCATCATATTCTCTCCTTTGTTCTTTTTAAATGTCTTCTATTTTGTTCTATGTCTTTCGGCTGAAGAGCAGCGCATATGCTGCTGCCAGCCCGCCCTGATGGGGAATTGAAATACAATAAAGAAAAAAAAAACCTAGTCCAGTCAGTCTGATACTCGCTCTGGATTTAGTTTCTATCTCGGCGGTACTGCGTTCTGGTCGTTGCTCGTTGTTGACATTAGCCTGGCTCTGGTTCCGAGTGGATTTACTGTTGGTGTTTGGTGTTTTGGTTTACACAAGCCTCCGTTGTGTATCTCTTCCTTGTTGTGTCGGTCATAGTCGGTCGTGGTCGGTTATTGTCAGTTGTCGTTGGTCTGTCGTCCGACTCGTCCTTGTGTTTACCTGGTGGTGCGTGCTCCACCGCCGGCGGCTCCCCCGCCTGGCGGCTCCGCTCTGCAGCCCCACGGTGTTCCCGCAGTTCGTTTTGGTTAGAACAATTACTTTTATTTCTTGTCCATGTATCTCAGAAGTGATATAATACCAGTTGTGTATTGCATATATCGGGAAAGTACACTCTGCAACGCGTTGTCTCCACACATGGACGTACTCATGTGGCTATGACATGACGAGTGGTTTGTGTGTCTTGGAAAAGGGACTTATCTGCACAGTGATACCATTGGACTTCAGGTTAAAGAGGTAGTAACAGAACAGTTCCGACTTTCCCACCATAGCAGACAAGCAAGTGACGATCATAGTAGTTGGCAATGATACACAGTGCGCGCCACAGAACAGCTGACGTCAAGACAATGAAGCATCGTGAGCTGCATCAACCTCATCCCCTCTCCATCCACTACCGACGGAAGCTGCAGCCCTCACGTTTGAAGATCGTATCAGTTCACCAGTGGTGCACATTACGGCGCAACAGGAGAGCTGACGCCAGACAATGGAGAATCGCAAGCCGCATCCTTTCCCCACAGTATGGAGGAACAGCAGAGCTTATGTCAGAACAATAGCACACAGTCAATTTGCGTCAAATCGGGTGGCGTACGTGTCGTCAGACTTGCGTGGCAAAATTAGTAACAGTAGCGCACTCCTAAACAGCAATAACCTTGAGAAACCAGTCAATGATTGTATCACTTTGAAACGTCCCCTTTGAACAATTATATATGTGAAACGTCCACTTAGAACAATTATACAAGCCTGTGCTTAACCTGACACACAATATTATTTAGCGCAACGCAATCTGACTTTCAATAACCCCTAAAAAACAATGGCCCTGACTAACTTTAACCTATACCTTTTACAAATCACTTACCTCACAAAAATCTTCGCTACTCAAGCTACTGCAAAACAGCGAGCGCCACTACTGCCAGCTAAATAAAAGATTCAAACCACTGAAGGTACTAACTACTGATAGGGATAGTTAGCAAATGAAAGATATTAATAGAGAACAAACAATGTATTTACCTTAATATTCATAATTGACATTCAGTCTTACAGATTATCAAAACTCCGCCATCTCTCTCCCCACGTCCACCACTGCTGGCGGCTCACCTCCAACTGCCCAACGCTATCTGCTGTTCACATCCGCTATAGCAGTTCATGACAACAATGGCAGGCAACAATGCAAACTAGCCACATACTGCACACAGCACAGCCAGTGATTTTCATACAGAGAGCGCTACGTAACTTTGCCAATAAAAAACATAAACAGCAAACTTACATAAAGAAAGCCTAAACAGCCTACTTACATAGCCCCCATGCTCCCCACAAAAAATTTTACAAAATGTTTTTGGCCGGTGGCCAATAATGATTTGATAAAATTTTTCATAATTACACTAACAAAGATATCCAATGCACACACTTATTGATACAATGTTGGTCAAAAGCTAAAATTTTCTCACAGTCCATAAAGACAGTCCAGATTGTTCATCATAATAGTAATTACAGGTGTTTGTTCACAAAGTCTCATTAGTAAAAAAAATTGCACACAGAAGTAGTGGATTTCCATGCAGTCTTGAAGAAGTAGTGTTGTCCTTACAACGGAAAGACAGTGCTGACTCTTGACATGCTGACAGGTAATGGGCCACAACAGAGCAAACCCACAGCAGAGTCATTCGACGTTTTGAAGAAGATTGGTAGGTAGGTCATCACAGAGCAGACCCACTGTAGTCCTGGTAGAGAGTATGGTATTGGTGGGCCACCAGAGGAGCAGACCCACTGTTGTCCTTGTAGAGATGGCCAGCAGCCATCTGTTGCGACTGTGCAGGTGCACAATCACCATTGAAGAGTCTTGCGGATAATAGAGCAAGTCCATAACCACCACTTGTGCACTCACAAAGTTTTTGGAATTGTCCTTAGAACCAGCAATGCTGTTATCCAGTCCCTTGCTGAATTATTAACACACGTGCAAACACTAACAGTCCCTACTTCTCACATATTGTCCATATACTATGACCAACAGAAATGTGTGCAGTGAAATGAATGCTTACAAGTTACTTAATTTGAGTAACTGGTGTCAATTACAATTATATAACATAAGAATACAATTACAAAGATACAAAATACATCATTAAAAACATAACAATACAGATAATATTTGTAGTGCAGGCTTTACAAAACAATAGAAATAAACATATACATCAGTGTTACAGGAATGATGACATGAGTACATACATAAAAGATCAGAATCACTTTTAAAAATTCAACTTCACACATGAGCATTAAAACAACACAGAATAAATAATGTCTAAGCATCTTTACAAAGTAAATAACATATTATTAGAAAAAGTCTACAACAGAGCTCTCATCAGCTAAACACATAAAGACAGGAAAAACACAAATACACAAGGGTACCCAAACACATAGTGGGATAACACAAAAGGAAAGGACAGGGTTTGTTTTCAGTGTAACATTTGGTACTGCAGTCCACCCCACAACTTCATTCGATAGATCTTTCGTCTTATTTCAACATTTGTTTCCACCAAAAAAATCCTATCCAAGCATGCTTTCTGTATTTATATGTTCACACATTGCTTACCTCATCATTTATTTCCAAGAAAATCCTACCTATACCTCGTTCCTGTATTCTATCCATATTTCTTTCAAAATAATTATTTCTGATTGTACAATACTCATTGGGGCCCAAATCTTTCTTCGCAATGCATTCTTTACCTATTCTCCATAGTCAGTTTCTTATATAGTCTACCCCCTCTTAAGCTAACTTAAATCTACTGAGCTCAGATATATATACCAAAGGACGAGGCAATGCAGCATCACAACAAATCAACACAAACAGAAATGACAAAGAAATGCAAATTGGCAAAGCTAGCAGCATAAATTAGCAAAAGTCAAATTCAATAACACTATGCCTTGCAAACAGCAGCAACTTATACCTAAACATGACATAGCGCAAGCAGAAAAAATATTACAGTAAAAACAACAATGCAGACAAGGGAAATGCATATTCACATCTTAATGTCTATGTAATTAAAGTGGTCATCTTAATGTCTATGTAATTAAAGTGGTGCACCATAACAACTTATTGTAAAAAAAATATTACCATGTACCTGAAAAGAAAATTAAGTGTTACTGTTACGAGTTACTTCTTATTGTTCTTTCCTTTCCAAGTGCTCCTTTTTTAAAGAATGTGGATTACAAAATTATCATTTAATAGATCTGTTGACAGAAAGAGTTCACATTAGCAAATGCATCTCATTTTATAAAAGCAATGCTGCAACACAGCTGGAAACCAGACATCAAATGAAATAAGCAATTACACAAACCAAAGCATAAAAATGTCATTCAGTAGTCATGTGACATTTCATTTCATAAGTTAATTGCTCTCAACTCTCGTACAAAGACTCTTGTCATAATCAGGTGTGCAGATGTAAAAATATTTCTTGTCATTTTGTTAGGCATTTCAGTAAATATCATAAATTTTTAAGTAACGAGGGTGTCGCATTAGCGATGAAAGGCACATCCTAATGGCTTTCTTTTCTACCTGAGCGTCTGAAAAGGCTTGTTCTCCAGGTGTCTGACACACCTGGGTGCCCACGTCGCATGGAAATATTTACGACAGCAGTTTCCGCTACAGTGACAGTCTCATATAAAAATATTTCACAGGTCAAGAGTCCCTAACCACTATTCATTACTCCTTACCTTATTCGTCGACACTTTTTCCATTTTTCATCATGGCAGATACATAGCATAATCAAATAACTCATATGGCATCAGCTTATGGATCATAAACTTACCGCAACAGCATAATACACATCGTCGTCGTAAAAATAACATCATAAAACCTCAGTCAAATCTCAAAATCGTCGTAGCTTCCTCCAATAATTTCAAAACCTAAAGAAAATTCTCTGCTCATTTCAGTAGTGTCATCTACCTCAAACGTACTTTAAAAATCATGATCTCATACCAAATACATCATTCAAAGCTCTCATAGTATCACAATGGTTCCGAAAAAATATGAAGAGTTCACACAGTACAGACAAAATACAATTTCTTAAGTGTGAAATAATCCAATTCTGTAATTACGTAAACATGTGTCACTGACGTAGTAAAAAGATGTTTGTTTCTCTGTTAAATGATCAGATAGCTGTGTAATTTATGTGTTAGAGAAATATGGTACCGATGTGTTAAATTGTATAAGCAAATACCATATTAGCTAGGGCTCCTTGTGCTTGCCAAACACATGGTACACAAAGTAGGCGTGTACCCCCCTGAGGTTTATTGTAATTGTATCCTCAGGTATTACAGCTTACAGCAATGAAATGAAATGTGTCACGAAAAACTTTCTTTGTAATTCAAAAATCTCTAAAAATAAATGTCTTAAGTACAAAATTAATCACTCAAATACGTGTCCAGTAGCGCTAAATGTGCGTCTTGCTCTAAGATAATCTCTGGGGAGTGTCGTAGTTATTGTCCTCCGAAAGCTAAGTTCTGCAGAAGTCAATGTACTTACCTCATGATACACAAAAGTGAAATGCTTTGCGTATAGATATCATACTTATTACGCTTATTGCCGTGATGAGGAAAGTACTGTGCTGTAACGTATTGTTGTCCTACGGAAAAGGCTGTCTCCTTGTAGCAATAGCACAAAAGTCACCACTAAAACATGTTTTACTTTACAGAAGAATTCAGAAAAACTGTGCAGATATCAAACAGATACACCGCAAAAGCAACATTGTAAATTGTCACTCATTAGTAACGTCGTGATATAATCGTGTAGCTGTCACACAAACCAACCACTGTGTCATCTGGTATTTCACAGAAAGCACCTCAAATCCAGAATCCACTCGTAAGCAAACCAAAATGTTGCATGTTAACAGTTTCTTAACTCTGACAAATTGTACAAGTAGCGTGAAGTGAAAATTGCAAAGACTAAGTTAAAAAGCAAATTATCTGTCAATAAATGGTTTGACATGAGAAATGTGGTGTAAACCTTTACTCTTCCTAGTACGCAGAGTTTCAACTTCAACGCAATTATCATGTGGTATACGTCGGATTCTGTAAGGTCCATTGTAAACTAGAAAGAATTTGTGACTCAAGTGTTTCTTCTTATGTGACAATGAATGAGCTTTAATGAGAACTTTCTGACCAATATATAATTTCTTTGCATTTGCTTTACCGTGTAGTTTTCTCCTTTTCTCTGCTGCAGATTTTATATTTTTAAGAGCCAAATCAATTATGTCTTTGTGTCGCAGTTTACGTGTATTCGGGAAAGGTACAAGCTCTCTGATTCTGTTCGGTGGTTCTACATTCTTCAGTACAAGAGTAGGTGGTAAAGCAGTGGAATCATGAGGCATTTCATTCAGCACATTTTGAAATAAGTGTAAATATCTGTCCCAATGCTGATGCTTTCTGTGACAATAAAGTCTGCAAAGCTTATTGATTTCTTTCATAATCCGTTCAGACGGGTTACAATGTGGTGAATACAATGAAATAAAAACAGGTTTGATTTTATGATTCCGAAGCATGCGTGACCAAACAGCAGATCTGAATTGCGGTCCGTTATCTGAAATGACTTTACTAACGTGTCCAACTTCACGTAAGAAATTTTTAACAAAGGCGTTGGATACAGACCGTCCAGTGGCTTTACGTAACGGAGTGAAAGAAACAAATTTTGAAGTAAGTTCAACAGCGACTAGAACGTATGCAAATCCATTAGATGTTCTGACAAGCGGTCCCAAGAGATCAACAGCAGCAAATTCTTTTAATTTAGAAGGAATGATAGGAAACAGCGGAGCACGATGTGAGATAGTAGACGGTTTCGCCTTTTGACAAAGTTTACAAATAGACAAGACTCTTCGAATTCGCTTTTCCATATTGTTAAAATAACAAGTCGTTAGAAGAATATGAAAACATTTTCGTGGGCCAAAATGTGCATAGCTGAAATGAATGTACCAAATGAGCTTATTAACAAAATCGTCTGGAATGCAAAGTACCCATAGCTTGTCATCAACAGTGCAGCGTTTGAAGAGTATGTTGTTTCTAACCAGGTAATAATGCCGAATCTGAGTGTGTGTCTTTTCATGCCATTTACCTTTGATGTCTTTCCAAATCGGATCTTTATCTTGTTCATGAGCAATGTCCTTTAAAGATGTGGTGATGAAGTTTTCAAAGGCGACTTTCTGAATGTAAAGAATACTGAAATTTTTCTCGAGGTTGCCTTCTGTGTTACTTTTCTCAAGCCCAGCCGGTGCGCGTGACAGTGCGTCCGCAACAATGTTCTCCTTGCCGGGAATGTAGACTATTGTGAAGCGGAATTCTTGCAGAAACAATGCCCAACGTTTTAACCTATCATGATTTAATTTTGAAGACATAAGAAATTGTAATGCACGGTGATCACTGTATACTTTTACGTGCTTACCAGAAAGAAAGAAACGGAATTTGTTAAATGCCCAAACGATAGCTAAAGCTTCTAATTCAGTAACGGAATAATTTTTTTCAGATTTTGTTAGCACTCGGCTAGCAAAAGCAATGGTTTTCTGAACAGTAATGTCATCTTCTATGGCTTCTTGAAATAAATGGGCACCAAGACCAACTTTGGAAGAATCAGTGCTAAGGCAGAAATCTTGTGACAGATCTGGATGAGCTAGTATTGGCGCGTGAAGTAACGCTTCTTTCAAAGAATTGAATTCCAACTGTGCTTGTTCGTCCCAGTTCCAAATAGTATTTTTTCCAGTGAGAGAACAAAGTTTTGGTGTAACTAGAATTTGCATATTCAGAAAACGACGGTAAAAATTTACGAGACCTAGAAAACTGCGGACTTGTCTTTTTGTGGATGGAACTGGAATGGCTCTGATTGCTTCTAACTTTTCAGGATCCGGCTGAATGCCTTCAGAAGAAATAATATGTCCTAAAAACTTCACCTTTGACCTACCGAATTCAGACTTTTCCAAGTTAACTGTAATTCCAGATTCTGCAAAAGTACGTAACAAACTGTTGAGGATGCGGTTATGTTGTTCCCATGAGGCTTCTGCTATTAGAATATCGTCCACATATAAGGTGATGTGACGTTTTAAGAACTCAGGTAATATGGAATTTAACCCGCGAATGAATGCTGCTGAAGAAATGTTCAAACCAAAAGGAAGTTTCCGAAACTGATAACAAACGCCGAAACAAAGGAAAGCTGTGTATTTTCTACATTCTGGATGTAGTTCGATCTGATAAAAGCTGGATCTGAGATCAATGGAAGACAACACTTTTACACCATTAAAATTTTGAAGAAGTTCTTCCATCGTCTGCGGCCTGTCTGTTTCAGGAATAATGATAGTATTGATTTGTCTCGAATCTAAGACAAGTCTGATCGATCCATTTTTCTTCTCAACAACATGTAACGGATTGTTGTATGAGCTTACTGCAGGCTCAATAATGCCCTCGTCAAGCATAGATTGTATTTCTGTTCTAACACGGTCCCTATAATGTGCTGGAATTACGTATGGTCTTACACAAAATTTAGTATGCTCACGAACACGAAATTGGTATTGAAATCCCTTGATTGTTCCTGTTTTGTGAGTAAAAACTGTGGAATGTGCTTGTAAAATCTCAAAAAGGTCCTGCCTATCAGTGTCATTACAATTCTCAATTGTTTGAATTTTATTCTGAATTAACTCATTAATTTCAAATATGCCGTCGATGTCATCCCTGTCAGTACTTGCAGAGTGATTGTTAGTGTCTAGTTCCGTAGAAAATTCCGAACTGTTATCTAACAGAAGGTAAAGCCGATTAATTTCCTCATCATGGTTTGAGAGCCAGTCTTCAAATTTCAAAGCTATTGACTTACCTTCTTTCTCTAAACTTATTTCAGCATCGTGAAAGCTTAAGATTGCTTTATATTCATTCAAAAAGTCTACTCCCAGTATAATTTCCGTCGACAATAATGGAACAATAAGGAAGTTCATAGAGAAGCTGTGGCTTTGACAAAAGAATTCTAAGTTGGTTTGTTGGCGTACATCTACACTTTTTCCAAAGATTGCACCTTGTAATTTAATCTTACGTAACGGAAGTGTGGGGCAATCGTTCGCTTTGTTGCATTTGCTAAAAGCTGTTTCGCTAATTACTGAAATGGGACTGCCAGAGTCAAGTACTGCCGTAAATTTTACGTCATTTACAGTAATATGAATCACAGGATATGCAATGTTGTTATGTTTTACGTCGTGTTCCTGGAGTAAGATGTCCCTAATGTCTTCCATTTTTACGTAATTACTAGCTACGGCAGCTGCGTCGTCAGTTTCATAAGTACGTCTTGTGGCTGCCAGTGGTGTGAGTCATCGCCTATTGTCTCTTTGTTGGCGCGCGTCGTTATTGGGATTTGGAGACCTAACTTCTACAAATTCATCGTGACGAGAGTGCTCTGCTCTGTTTAAATCTCGCCAGTTCTGATGCAATTCAGGTCTGTCGTTACGATCATATCGTCTGTCGTCATGTCGGTAGATTCCATAGTTTCTTTCTTGTCGGTCACGTGGTGGAGAATTTCTCCTTGAATCGTAACTACGCGCTGGACCGTTGCGTCTAAAGTTATTCTGTCTCCCTTGATAATAGTTATTTTGGTTCCCATATTGTCTGTTTCTCTGATTGTCTCTGTGATAGTCATTACTGCGGAGAGGTGATCTTTCCCTGTAATTATTACTACTCTGCCAACGGTTGTCATACGGGTGGTGTCTGTTTTGGTCACGATTTGCGTTGTAAGAATAGACTTGTCGTGTCCAGTTATTATTTCTGTCGTCACGGAATTGTGACGGATGTGACCTGTAGTGATTGATTTCCTGTTTTCGCATCCCACGACTGTCTGTGTCAATTTCCAGTTCTTGTAACAGTCCCTGAAAAGCTTCAATGTCGTCTTTGCAACGTCCTGCCAAAATAATGTGTCGTAAATGTTCAGGCAGTTTGATTAAGCAAATGCGGATGAGTTCTGAGGGGCTGTATGGGTTTGATAGGTACTGATTCTTGTGCAACATGTCTTCAAAATATTTGACAAGACTGGAAAATTCAGATTGTTCAAAGTGTTTCATCATCATGATGCTATGTTTTACGCGGTCTTGTGTAGCTTGAGACCAATATGCTGAGAGGAAGGCATGGTAAAATTCTCCTTCACTGTGGCAATCGTGAATGACCGATCGCATTCTTACAGCTGGTTCATTCTCCAAGTAGCCACACATAAATTCTAATCTGTGTTCTAATGACCAGTTGGGAGGAAAACAATGAGAGAATTGATGGAGCCACGCTTGTGGATGAATGTCGTTGCCAGAATTCTTAAATGTTTTGAATTTACGTGTAGTAATGAACAGCTTATAGTCAAAATCATCATGTCGGTGAGTCACATATCGGTCATTGTTACGTCGTGTCGGCGGTTCCATCTCAAAATTCGGTGCACCTTGCCAATTTCTTTCATAATTACCGAAATGCTCTGTGTTATTATATTGTGGCTTTTCCGTATTTCTATGTCCCTCTTCCAGTATTGGGGCGCGAGTGTCCTCTGAAATACGTAATTCTTGTATCACCTGCGTCAACTGATCTTGTACTTCCCGGATTTCTCTTTTATACTGTGTATTAATTTGATTTTGATTTTGTTTGAATTTTCTTATTTGTTCATAGTCTTCTGTGTCAGTGAAGGCTACGGGTCTTGTGTCATTCAGATCATCATCTACCTTTGTAGATAAGTTAGTGACCTGATCCGAAAGTTCAGCTACTTTCTCCGATAGTGAACACATTTCCTCAGTGTGTTTTTCTGAACCAAGTTTCAGAGTGTCCATTTGTGTTGAAATCGAATCTACTGTGTTCTTTAAGTTTTCCTGAGTTTTTGCCAGTTGCGTAACCGAATCGGTAGATGCAACTGAGTCAATTTTAGCCCACAAGGTCTCATGATTTTCATGAACAATGGTTTGCAGTTCTTTTATGGCTGCTTCGTGATTCTGTAATACATTCTCATGACGCGAAAAAATAGGTTGGAAATGCTCACAAATTTGTGTTTTTACGTCATTACAGACTTTCTGACATTTCGATTCTATTTTATGTAACTCAGTAGTTAAATCTTCACGTGTTTGTTCAAGCATATGTTCCACTGAGTCTAACTTTTGAAGCTTTTGTTCCATTGTGTCTAACTTTTGAAGCTTTTGCTGTGTTTGTCTCTGATTTTGTTCCATTGTGTCTAACTTTTGAAGATTCTGTCCCATTTGTTTCTGATTTTGTTCAAGCGTTGTGTCTAACTTTTGTAGCCTTTGTCCCATTTGTTGCATTAACTGTAATAACAATGCACTGGTGTCTGAAACATGTTCCTCAGTGCTTTTCGGCAGTGAATTTGCACCGGCAACATTCACATTTTGACAAGCGGAAAATGTGTCTTGACTCATTTGAGAAAACGGTGAGGACGCAAAACCTGAATCTACAGTATTTGCAAAATTGTGTCCTATCATTTCGGATTCCTGAGGCGAGCTGTTGCCGACCGATCGATCGACAATGCTTCCCTGTTCACTACCTGTTTCACTGCCTACGCCATTGTCTGACGCCCGCTCCATTTCCCTATGCACAGTTACCAAATTACTACTTTGAATATTAGTTAATTCACTACCCAGTGGTGCTGATAAGCTACGCTCGTCGTCACTATTATTTCTCAATTTAGTTTGGAGCCTAGTGTTACGTTTTTCACACGCCATTATTGTCACAATATTTCACACGACAACACAGAAAAGCACAACTTGAATAGCAAAAACAAGAGAACACATTAACATAGCACTGAAAATAATATCTAGTTAATTGCAGCAGCGAAATACTTGGCGCAAAGCTACATGCATGCCACAACTGTTTTACTGTACAACAATGAAAGACTGCAACTACAAAGGAGATTCTCTCTACAATTACGCGCTAGCAATAAACAAAAGCTACACTAAATACACAAACTACAAGAAAAAAATCAGAAGATTCCAGTGAGGTATCCTAGGCTAAGGGTCGACATATGAAACGTCCCCTTTGAACAATTTTACTTGTGAAACGTCCACTTAGAACAATTATACAAGCCTGTGCTTAACCTGACACACAATATTATTTAGCGCAACGCAATCTGACTTTCAATAACCCCTAAAAAACAATGGCCCTGACTAACTTTAACCTATACCTTTTACAAATCACTTACCTCACAAAAATCTTCGCTACTCAAGCTACTGCAAAACAGCGAGCGCCACTACTGCCAGCTAAATAAAAGATTCAAACCACTGAAGGTACTAACTACTGATAGGGATAGTTAGCAAATGAAAGATATTAATAGAGAACAAACAATGTATTTACCTTAATATTCATAATTGACATTCAGTCTTACAGATTATCAAAACTCCGCCATCTCTCTCCCCACGTCCACCACTGCTGGCGGCTCACCTCCAACTGCCCAACGCTATCTGCTGTTCACATCCAGCTATAGCAGTTCATGACAATAATGGCAGGCAACAATGCAAACTAGCCACATACTGCACACAGCACAGCCAGTGATTTTCATACAGAGAGCGCTACGTAACTTTGCCAATAAAAAACATAAACAGCAAACTTACATAAAGAAAGCCTAAACAGCCTACTTACAACTTGAGTTATGAAACCAATTAACAGCTCTGGCTACTCAAGGAGACCTGAATGTTAACGTTTATAGAATAGTTTTGGTTGACAATTAAATGTTAGAGACTGCTGTTAGAACATACTGTGTATTTATCAATGTCAGAACATATCTGGTGTTGTATTTCAGCGTTGTCAATCTGAATTGCTATTAAGTTGGATGGTTGTTTTTACGGTAAGAGTAGGCCACGCGAGTGAAGTTAGTGCAACTTACGGAAATAACAGAAAAAAATTTGTACCAGCTGCTACCAGTAGCCGGCAGCTGTGACCGAGAGGTTCTAGGCGCTTTAGTCCGGCGCTGCTCTGAGTCGTTAAATGAAGGCCGTCAGCCACTGCGTTGTCCGTGGTGAGAGGGAATGCCTAAAATATGCTATTCTTGTCACAGTCTTGACATTCTGGATGTGGTGTCACCGCCAGACGCCACACTTGCTAGGTGGTAGCTTTTAAATCGGCCGCGGTCCGCTAATATACGACGGACCCGCGTGTCGCCACTGTCAGTAATTGCAGACCGAGCGCCACCACACGGCAGGTCTAGAGAGACGTACTAGCACTCGCCCCAGTTGTACAGCCGACGTTGCTAGCCATGGTTCACTGAGAATTACGCTCTCATTGCCGAGACGATAATTAGCATAGCCTTCAGCTACATTTGCTACGACCTAGCAAGGCGCCGTATTCAATTGATATTGAGATTCTCTTAATGTATCATCAAGAGCGATGTTCTACAAATGTGGATTAAAGTTAAGTATTCCAGAAGCTTCGTACTTTTCTTTATAGTATTCATTACGTATCCTTTTTCAGACCTCACGCCAGCCTGCGTGAGTTAAGCGCGTGCCTTTCGGCTTCCACTCATTGTGTCTAGGCTGTCTTGTCTAGACACAACACTGGATCTCGGAATATCGAATTCCCTAACGATTTCCGAAATGGAAAGTCTCCTGCGTCTAGCTCCAACTACCATTCCGCGTTCAAAGCTTGTTAATTCTCGTCGTGCAGCCGTAATTGCGTCGGAAACCTTTTCACGTGAATGAGAGTACAAATGACAGCTCCGCCAAGGCACTCTATGTGTGTATATTGCGATCCCATGACTTTTATCACTTCATTACATACTGACGAGTCAGCTAGTAAGTAATGGGAGTACTACATACTCGAGATAGAAACATACATGTTACCATTCTTATGAAGGTAGTTTCACGAGTGGAAAAGCTAATACTGGAAGTAATATAAAAATTTCATATTTTGAAATTGTTTCATTAGCGCTTTTTAAAATTTGTAACTAAATGACAACGTAGTTACGAAAATGTTCGGAACTGACTGAGCAGTTATGACCAGCTGCTGTCCTCGGCACTCGTGCGCAACAACCAGAACCTGTGCACATTGTGTGTTGGGAGTGATGGACCACGTCACGGTGTGTATTATTAGTTGCTAGATGATTACCCAACGTCATCCAAGACTGGTTGAAATTTCACGCAGCTCACTATTAAGGTGTCATGTCACCCTCTTCTCGTTCCACAGACCCACACCCAGTCCTATGCGTAAAATATCATCAGTCCCCTCAGCAATCAGTCTAACAACCTAAGTATTATTATTTAGACACTAATAATGGTTGTCTTTTTATTATTTCTGCGTCACTCCTTCTCCTTCTCTGACATGAAACACTAGGTGAAAAATGATATTTGCACTATCACATATGAGACACCGAAAATTGTCCGCATCTCGTGGTCGTGCGGTAGCGTTCTCGCTTCCCACGCCCGGGTTCCCGGGTTCGATTCCCGGCGGGGTCAGGGATTTTCTCTGCCTCGTGATGGCTGGGTGTTGTGTGCTGTCCTTAGGTTAGTTAGGTTTGAGTAGTTCTAAGTTCTAGGGGACTGATGACCATAGATGTTAAGTCCCATAGTGCTCAGAGCCATTTGAACCATTTTTTTTTTTTTTTGAACACCGAAAATCGGTGATTTGACATTAATTTTCGTGCTTTTCGATTATTTTTAAAAATCGTCCCACTGTAATGCTAATCACACTCCCACGGGCAATTTGCCACCGAGACTATAATCAGTCACCCTTATAGGAACGAAAAATATCGGTAGTTTTCAATTGGTTTCATATGTCATCTCCTCTCCCTCTTTCCTGCACTCTAAGCGGAGCTTGGGCTGTCTTACACGATATTTTTTAGTGGATAATAAGCCATATCTGTACCAAGTTTGGCTGATTCTGATCTAAGCGTTCCTGAGCTATGCTCTACATGTGACTTCCTCCAAACGCTACCTCCGCCCCTAATCTCAGCAGTATACTTTTCTTAATAGTAAGCCATGTACTGTGTATGAAAAGTGTGTCTGATGTTGCTCATGCCGTTCGACAGCTATGTTTACCTATTACTTTCCCATCCCTACCTCCACCTTCACAACTGGGGTTGTCTTTTATTATTATACCGTATGGCCGGCCGGAGTGGTCGAGAGGTGCCAGGCTCTTCAGTCTGGATCCGAGCGACCGCTACGGTCGCAGTTTCGAATCCTGCCGCGGGCATGGATGTGTGTGATGTCCTTAGGTTAGTTAGGTTTAAGTAGTTCTAAGTTCTAGGGGACTGATGATCTCAGCTGTTAAGTCCCAAAGTGCTCAGAGCCATTTGAACCATATACCGTATGTTGGTTAAAATTGTGACACATAAACAAACACTTTACTTTGTATATTGATGCTTGTAGTAACTTTCATGCAGCAGTAACTTTCATGCGGTATCGGCATCTTGAGAATAACACTTGTTGTAACGTAACACCTAGTTTTCTTTTTTGTGATTTTTAGTGTGCAATGATGTAAAACACCTAGGATCCCAATAACTGTAATACACAGAATTGCGATACGACCCACTTCACCGTTAAGTGCTGAGCATGCAAGGTCTTTGCGCATCGTATAACAACTGACAGGACAACATATCTCTTTCTTACAGCTTAATTTACGTTACTAGTCAGAGATATACAAGGTGTATCAAAAAGAATCATCCTATTAAAAAAAACCATAACTACGTAGATGATTACAGTTTACCAGCAGCGTTTAACTGTGAAACTGCACTGGCTGACAATGATGTATCAACTGATCATAGGCGAGGTGACGCTGTTATGATAGACGATGTGAGAATTTGGAATGTGGACTTGTTTACAGACTATAACATTGCCAAACAAAAAGTACAAGATAAAGAGATAGATCTGAGTGCAATAATGAAGCAATTTATGATAAATGTTGCGCAGGCCCAGGAAGCAAAATGATCGACAGAACATGCACCTTTCGGAAGGACATTAAAAAAAATTAAACTACAGCTGCCCAGAGATAGAAAAAAATTGCAAAGGGTATTAAGGAAGATATTAAACAAAGTTGGACCAAAACTCAATAGAAACTTGTGGAAGCTTTTAAACAAACTAACGAAGTTAAGAAGATTTCTCTTAGAGAGATTCAAAAGGTTGGTGAAGAGCTCACGCCAGAATTTCAGAAATTTGGCTCAAGGCTTGAAAAACATGATGGGAAACTGGACCAAATCACGGAAGATCTCAGGGAAAAGATGCGGAGAGTAGATGAAGAACGCAAAAAGGATATAGAAACAGTATCAATATGTATTAATCATCAAATGGAAGACTGTTACCAGCAATATAAGGGGGACCAAAACATATCAATACTGTGCGAATAGATGTGAGTTGACAAATTGTTGCTAATACGACACAAGTGAAGAAACTAGGTGAAAATGTTTCGCGTCTTAACTCGGAACATGTAAAGAGCATGTGGACAATGTTTGTGATATGAGAACAGTGAAACAAAAGTAGGTCAAAAACGGGAAAGCAGGATTAAATCCCTTTTACTTGGTGATTGCGTATATGGGAGCCATCTCTTCGGAATACAAGTTAAGGGGAGCTGGAACGATGAAAATGACAAAATTAATGTTTATTGTTTTTTTTATAAAATTATATGGAGGTTTATGAATAAAACAAATCGAGTTTCGCCCCTCTAAGTGAACTCTAAGTGTGTTTTTTATCGCTGCAAAGTTGACGGGCAGCGTAAACGGTTGTAGCGACTTGTTGTGTCACCTCTGACGGCGCCGCTCGCTGGCTGCAAGCAGGTTATCTTTGCGGAATTAGACAGTGTTTCGTTTTCCAACGTTGTATGGTTTTATCTCTGTGACAAGTGACTGTTCATATCGCTAAACATAAACGCTATACCGTGTGTGTTGACTTGTGGAGTTTGCTTTGTGTTGTTTAGCTGTTTCATTTTGCGTATTTGACGAATTTTGCTCATAGCTGTTTTACGTATTTGGTTTGTGGATATCAATATGCCACATTTCAGCAGTCGAGTGTTTAAGAAAAGGCATAATGAGTGGAAGAAGAAATCTTTTGTTGTTTCGAAGGGAAATGCTGCTCAGACTGCTTCACCGCCTGCTCCAAATGAATGTGATAGAACTTCTTCCAGCAAGAAACTTTGTGACAGGAAAGAAAAATTTGAAAACAATGAAAGTGACAGTAACGATGTGGATGAAATAATTAACATTTACTTGCTCTCTAATATTTTGAAACATAACGTATTATGCCAAGTTTGCTTCACACATTGGTTTGGCATGTAAAATGTCATGGAAGTGTAACAAATGTGCTGCAGAAGTTTGGTTTTCTAATCCTAACAGTATTCCTCGTAGTGATAATAGTGGAAAGAAGGTGTATGATATAAACGTTAGGCTAGTGTATGGCTTCCGTTGCATTGGCAAGGGCAGTGGTGCAGGGACAATGTTATGTGGAATTATGAACTTGAGAAAACCACCAACCAAGTTAGGATTTTATAATAAATTGGTGGGATCTTCTGCTGAAGATAATGCTCAAGCAACAATGAAGAAAGCAGTTGAAGAAGCTGTAACAGATAATGGGAGTTGTAGAGATTTATCTGTTGCTTTAGATGGATCATGGCAACGTAGAGGTCACAAATCTCTAAATGTAGTTTTGACAGCTACCAGTGGAGACAGTTGCAAAGTAATTGATGTTGCTATTCTCTCAAAACATTGTAGATGTAAGGGCAATACAAAGGACGAATATAGTGAAAGTTGTGAAGCAAATTTTCGCGGCACGAGTGGAGCGATGGAAGCAGAGGGAGTGAAAGCAATTTTTTCCAGATCACAGGGGTGGTATAATGTACGATGCACTAACTATCTAGGAGATGATGATTTAAGGGATATAAAGCTGTAGAGGAACTCAAACCTTATGGCAATGAAATTCACATTAAAAAACAGGAGTGCATTGGACATGTACAGAAGCACATGGGGGCTCACTTGCTCAAACTAAAGCAGTCATTGGGATCCCAGAAGCTTAGTGATGGTAAGACCCTTGGAGGACGAAGAATATTGACAGATGAAGCAATTGATAGATTGCAGAGGTATTGTGGGTGGGCAATTAAGCAAAATACAAGAAGCATTGAGCATATGAGGAGAGCATCAACAAATGAGCACCCACAAATGCACTGTGCCCCACAGGTGATGACTCATGGTGTAAGTACCAATCAGGAAAGGGATATGCCCATAAAAACAGTTTGCCAAATGCTGTAATTGATGTAATTAAGCCCATATTTAGAGATTTATAACAGCCAAGTTTATTGGAAAAATGTTTTCATGGGAAAACACAAAATCCAAATGAAAGTATAAATAATTTAATTTGGATTAGAATTCCCAAAAGAGTGTTTTTACAGATAAAAACATTGCATTTTGGAGTGTATGATGCAATGGCAACATACAGTGAAGGAAATATTATCAAATGTGATGTGCTGAAACGTTTAGGTTTCCAACCAGGACACAACACCATTTCCACAATGCGCCTAATTGATGAAGAAAGACTAAGAGGTGCGGGAAGAAGAGACAAAAGACTAAAATATGCAGCTAAAGGGAAGGAAAGACCAGTAAAAAGGAAACTAACACCGGAAAAAGAAGAGGATGCTGATAATCCATCATGGGGCAGGAATGGAATAAAAAACTTTGGAAGCCAATTCCCATAACTTTGAATTTTCATCTTTGAGGAACATTTTTTCAAAATCTGGTAACAGTATATGAATGAAATTTATGCACAAAATTGTTTATTTCTTTTCCTTCATTTTTATAACAAATTATAAAAAAATTGTATAATTCAAGAGTTATAGAAGAAAAAGTGCAAAATTTTAGAGAAAAAATAAGGATCTGTTTAAAAAATTGTAAAACGAAAACCAATAAATATTTCTTAAAATGGCATTATGACTTTGTAGAGAAATACTCACTGAACATGTAGTCCAAATTTCAGGGCAATATGTTTAATGCTTTTAGAAAAAATGTTCCTTCTATTTCCTAAAATTAACATGGAGGAGATGGATTGTTCTGGCTCTCCTTAAGGAAGTATTTATCAACCTGGCAAATTTTAAGAACATTAGTCTGAATAGGAGATGGCATTACCAGAGCTGCGGGATGTAAACAGAAATATTAGATTTGTGACACTACTTATGGAAGAAGAAGCATGCACATGGGAAATGAGGATTGGCCATATGTGAAACATATGAAGTATTTGAAAAAGAATTACTAAATCAGTACTGGTCAATGAGGAAACAGAATGTGGTTTGTAAAAAGATGTATCAAGATAGGAAATATGGCAACAAATGTGATAAAACTTTTTCCAAGACTTGTATGAAAACAACCTGTACTTAAATGAACCAATGAGTACAGAAGCTGATGTCACTGACTGCATTGACGATACAGGAGAAAGTGTCAGCTACATCGAAAGACGACGCCGAAGCTGCCAGATCAGCATTAGAGGGTTGGGTATATGTGCACAGCCTGCATGGTTGCCAGATCTCCCACGACATTTGTTGAGATCAACTGTGTGTCTAAAAAAGTGGCGGTAAATTTAAAAAAAAACTTGTTTCCTATTGCCCAGGTATTAGAGCCCAGTATGTATAATTTTCAGATCTCCTGTGACATGTGTCAAGGTCAATTGTGTGGCTTGAAAATAGCGGGAAAAACAAAACAGGTGGGAGGAGTATCGTCCTATATCAGGTCAGACTAAATATCATAATTAATATAATTTATAAGCCGAAAATAAAGTCAAAAACTTTAACACTACAGTTGATGTGATATTTGCAATTTCGTTAGCAGCAGAGTGTTTTGGCAATGAAATGTTCTGCAAGTATACAAGTGTACGACGAGATATCATTGCTAGTTGCAATTGTGGATCTATTTGTTACAATTTTGCTGATTTTTCCCAGTATTGCTAATACCCACATTTCAAGACCGTCACTGAAAGACATACGTAAATCCGAGACTTTAAATTTTAGTACCACATTGTATTATTTAATTCTGAAAATAGAAGGAATAAAATATATGGGGCGAAACGTTATCTATAACGTGTACAGAAACTAAAATGCAGCTATACGAGACAGAAATGAAACGGAAGCAACTATTGGTTGTACCTTATTCCTGACGATATTGAATCTGTATATTGGGGATAAAGTAAATGAAACAAGGAGAAAATTGTAAAAGGAATAAAACTTTAAGGTCAGCAGTGTCATAATTTTCACATTGTGAACAATGAACTCTGAAGATCAATTGAATGGAATGGATAGTGACTTGAAACGAGCACCTAAAATGAGTATCAACAAAAATAAAAGAATGTTAATGGAACGTACTCAAATTAAATCAGGTTATCCTGATAGAATTCGATTAGCAAATGGGACACGAAAAGTAGCAGATGCGTTTTGCTTATTCGGCAGAAAAATAATGGAATGAGACCGATCTATAGTGTATATAAAATTGATATAGATAATTGCAAGAAAAGCGTTTCTTAAGAAGAAACATTTGTTAACATGAAATATAAGTATTAAGATGCCTGTACTGAAGGTATGTATTTGGAGTGTAGCCTCGTTCGGAATTGATTCAGACAAGAGAGTATAGAAACGTTTGTAATGTAAGCTGAATGCTGAAGATTTCGTGGGTAGATCGGATAAATAATGAAGGGCTACTGAATCAAACTGGGCGATTTGGTACGACTTTACTAAAAGAACTGATCTGTCGATGCGACACATCTTGAGGGCATCGAGAATTGTCAATTTGGTACCGGAGGGAAGTCTGGGAGGTTAAAGTTGTATATTTCAGTAGTTATGCGGAAATGCATAGATTTCACAGCACAAATTAGGGTGGAGAGCTGCAACAAACCAATACGAACAGACATTGAGATGTCATGCTTTATCATACGAATAATACGTAATGTCTCTTGCAACAATGTTTTATTTTATGTACCAATCATGTTTCACCGGTTCATGCTAGGAATCTTCGGTGTTTGTAACATAAAGAAAGTTATTCCACTAACATATTTTGACAGGATATCTTTAATTATTCTTGGCTACTCATTTAAATTGCCCAACTATTTTCAAGTATGTGACTGTGATTTTTGTCAGTTACATTCGTAAATATGTCCTGAAACAGTCTGTCCACAATCACTACATGATTACTTTAAAAATTGTGTAATCAAATAAGATATTTGATATTATAAACTACTGACGAACCTAGCATAAAAGGTGAATCATATTTCGTAGACACAAATAAAACACTGAGTTACAAAAGACGGGTTTTCTATGTGCTACGGCATAGCTGAAGCAGAAACTGAGAAAAAATCGCTTTAAATATGAACAACGTGCTACTAACATTAGCGAAAATAAAGGAGAATGTTTCCTGCTTGTATACAAGAGGGTGCTGAAAAGTAATGCTTCCGAAGTTTTATGTAAAAATTCTTAAAGCTTTTCAAATAACACAAACGTTATTAACATTCTACATCTTATACATACCCGCAGCCCTCTGCCGCTAGAGGGCTCCGAATTGTAGCGTGTAACGTAGCAGTGTGTAACGTAACTATGTCGATGCTTTAGAAACATCGTGCTGTAGTCGAGTTTCGAATTCGATGAGTTCGTCCATACTTGGAGCACCCTCCGCTTCAGCATGACAATCGCATACCACACAAGAGCGCTGCAACATCTGCCGCAATCCGACGACTTGGGATCACTGTCATCGATCGTTCTCCATACTGTCCCGGCTTGACCCCATCCGATATTCATGTATTTCCAAAACTTAAAGGGCACTTTCGAGGACTTCACTGTAATAGTGATGGAACGGCCCAAGCAGACTGCATCAACAAAGTCTAACATTCTATAGTGACGTTATCAACAGACCGATTTCTCGTTGGGAGCAACGTGTTTGTCGCCAGGGAACAATACCGAGAAAAAAATGTGTAGACGTGAAGCATCAAGACTTAGATTTTAGTAAGGTTGTTTTGGTTAAATAGCTGTAAGAGTTTTCACATAAAAATTTCTGATAAATTGCTTTTCAGTTAAAATAAAAGTGAATTTACGAAATACTGAAAACAGTGGGCCCCTACGACGGGATAAACGCTATGAAAGGGAGTAGACAGCCATATGATATAAACTAGACATCGATCAGTGTTCTTGGGTTTCTTAAAGACAGCTGACAATTTACCCAGAAATACGAAGAATCGAATGGTTAATAAAAACCAATGGATAAATTTTGTCTTGGTGAAATTTACAGCAAACCCCATCGGCGACTGGCACCTATATAACTACACCGCACACATCGACCAAGACATTTGTAAGTTTCTTATTGGCAACGTTACGTAGCGCTCTGTATGAAAATCACTGGCTGTGCTGTGTGCAGCCTGTGGCTAGTTTGCATTGTTGTCTGCCATTGTAGAGTTAGGCAGCGGCAGCTGGATGTGAACAGCGCGTAGCGTTGCACAGTTGGAGGTGAGCCGCCAGCAGTGGTGGATGTGAGGGGAGAGATGGCGGAGTTCTGTAATTTGTCATGAACTGCTATATATATTATGACTATTAAGGTAAATACATTGTTTGTTCTCTATTAATATCTTTCATTTGCTAACTATCCCTATCAGTAGTTAGTGCCTTCTGTAGTTTGAATCTTTTATTTAGCTGGCAATAGTGGCGCTCGCTGTATTGCAGTAGTTCGAGTAATGAAGATTTTTGTGAGGTAAGTGATTTGTGAAAGGTATAGTTTAATGTTAGTCAGGGCCATTCTTTTGCAGGGATCTTTGATAGTCAGATTGCGTTGCGCTAAATAATATTGTGTGTCAGGTTAAGCACAGTCGTGTATAAATTGTTCTAAGGGGACGTTTCACATTCACTTCACTCTGTTATACACATAACGATTACACTTATATATGCATTGGAACATAATTTTATCTGGGAAGAATTTTCACAGCGATGAATTAAAAATAACTCAAATCCTTAATACCCGACCAAAATTTTCCGGCGTTTTCCCTCCAGTGTAAGGCAAATGCAGTGACGAAAAATTTCATGTAAAGTACCTGACAGCACTCGTACAATAAATCATAAATCGAACAGTGCACTCTACCTCTGAGGGGTGGGGGGAGGGGTAGAGAACGAAAATTATATAAAAAAGAAATAGTCATCTATGGGGGCGACATAAGGCGTCTGAGAGTATGGAAATTCACTACTTTGTGATCCATGTTGATACACGTGCAAGGGGAAACACGATAATGATGAAATTACCATTTTATCGTATTATGAACAATATTGTGAACAAACTACAGTTCTTCAGACGCCGAGCTGTCGCCCAAAGAAACGGAAGCGCCGGCAGATAACTCAGTGTATTTGCTGTCTACAGTTCATTGTGCATACAACTATGATGTGGCCTCCGGCGTGGACTTGACACAGCGCATGTGGCTACATCTGACACAGCCAGTTCTCAGGATGCGAGATGTTGTGGTCTTGAGAGGAAAGATTTAGCATCCGCAGATTTATACTGTCACAAGTAACTAAATATACATCCCAAATTATAGCACTGTTTATTTTCAGTTTAAATTAACTAAATTTGATAGTATTGGTATATTGCTAAAAGTCAACTCCGAAGATTTCCTGTAACTCTCCTCTATTTCCAGATCTTCGACGGAAAAATATAGCCGATGCAAAGACGAAACTCCTGTCGCCTATTTTCTATGCATAGCGTCGTTCTCGACCTTGCTGCTCATTTGAGGAGACGAGGCTCAGAAACGACGAATTCTCAGCGGATTTGGTACTTTAAGGTCTCCACAGACACGGAAAATTTAAAGCAGAGTCCTTCCAAATGGTGGTCTACGGTATTGCTACATGTTCATCAATTGGCAAGCTGTGTTAATGAGATTATTGGGTTTTATCACCTTCTCTTCCTCACATAGCTATTGTAGTGTCAAAGTAACAGGACGTACCAAAAGGGTAATGACAACACTGCCTTAATAATGGTTATTCTGGAAACTTTCCAAAAGAAATCTAACGCTGCCTCCTCGATCGGCAGGGGTGAAGTCAGTCGAGAATTAATCGCAACTAAAGAAATACATTCTTGTCTTACATATTAATTACAGAAAAAAAGGAAGCGCTTTCGTTAGTTAGTGAAGCGTTACAGGTCAGCTTCCCACTCAGATCTTCCAACAACATAGAGAGTTTACACCTCATTCATCTGCCCTTTTCTTGAGTTTGGGAACACTTACAAGATACCATCACGTATACTTTATGACATTCGTCTTTGAATGATTTGTAGGGAAATACACGAAACATGAAATAAGTGTAATATGACTGACATTTTTAGTAGTACCTGAGGTCTCTGAAAAGCAATTGCTAACAGGACCTAAAATTTTCTGATTGAAGAGAATTACGGGGCTCCAGATTACTTTCAAGACATTCGTTGAAATGTATGATGAACACAATGCTGACTTGTAACTCAAATTATTCACGATCGGTTTCTGTCATAAGACAGTTTTCACAGTAGAAAAATATGTTTTACTATCGCAACATCACATTTCAAACCTAACATGGAGTACACTGAATCACCTGAAAAAAATAAGAACCGTAAGGACTCAGCTTTACAACACCGACTCAAACAACACCAGGTAGACCACTCATCACGTATTTCTACAAATATGCTGATGCTTTTAACAGTTGCCTGAAGAAAGTATTTGTACTTTCAAGACGTCTGTAGATTCAGGAAAAAGTTCAACCAATTTCACAAAAAAACAGGGTTCAAAGGAAGTAGATATGACTTAACTGTTTTTAATATTAAAAGCGTTTATAACTAAAGGGGGGAAACAACTGCGAACGAAATGGATCATTCACGCCGTTTGTGCGACCTCTTATTACTTAACTTCCCTACCGAAAAGAAAATGAAAGCTATTTTCAAACAGTAGTAAAAGTATGAAAGGAAGAGAGAAATTCTGAAAATTCACGGATTACAATATACTATTAACAAAACATTTGAGAAACAACATAAGGAAAGTCAGAATCTAAAGTAAAGGAAACCAAACGGAATGAGATGGGATGGAATGAAAATAACAATGTATTAAACAACTGTTTTTGTGGAGATTGAGTATGAAAGATGAACTAACTTGCTACTATGTTAGCGTGATTACATAAGACGCTTAAAACAAGCTTAGTTAAAAGTGAGTTTTGAACAGGGCAAAAAATAATTCTTCAGAAAAAATGATACATTTATGAGAATTATACAAAAATCTCAAGAATATGCCACTGAAATGATACACAATAAATATTTGTAATATTTGCTACTAAATTAAGATTAGACAGGGTAGATGTCTGACTACGATAACAGGGGTTAGTGGAGAAATTGGTTAACCACAGGTAAAGGTTTCTTTCCAGAATGAATCTTTCACCCAGCAACGAAGTTTACGTTGTTTTTAAACTTATTCAGCTCCAGCTACTACTCGAAGATATGCTGAAATGTTTATTACATACGTACTCCGTACAGAGAACTCCTCTCCAGCTCTTTACTATGCATCTTGCTCAAATCGGTTGTTACATCACCACCAGTTATTAGCTGGTAGAAGACTTCGTGCATTAGCTCATAAATATTTTTAGTTGCGAGTAAGAGTCACAATATTTTACATATTATCCATCCATCCTTCTACAAGACGTATGTAATTCTAACGAGCGTTACTATTCGATTTAATGACTTTGAATTATTTCCGACTTTGAATCCCGCTTTCGGCAGAACTAGCAGTCAGCATCTGCTCGGGTTCAGGCGATCAATACTTCGCCAACGCCTTGTCTTTACATTCAAGCGAGAACGTAAACATGACAGGGAAAGAAATATGATCCATATCCTTACAGGTAAGTCTATCGTCTGCAAACAGGCAATAATGCACTGTGTTTGAATAGCAGACGAGTAAATCTACAGGACCGTAGAAATTCTACTTAGGCCTGGGAAAACAAATTCCAATCCTAAACTTTACAAAGATTTAACAAATTTTCTTCTCTTTTCTTCTTTCCAGTTTCTTTCTTCTCTTTCAGTTTCTAATTGATTCTCAACGGTGTACTTTCAGGTAAAACCACTGATTGTTCTGTGATATCAGGTACATCTACTTTGTTTACCCTAAGCTATCTCATTGTCAGAGAGGACCACGAGGCAGTAATTATGCCGTCATAAGTAACCGAATAAATAAATAAATAAATGGTGCGCACTACGAAACCATGTCACTGTTATCGTGTTAAGAATCTTTGACGCAAGGTTTATGTCGATTGGAGAAAAAATGTGCCTACTGTGTAGGCCACTGGTAATAAGGAGTCTCACATTTCGAACACTCAACAGAGTAAAAACAGTGAGTTAATCGAGTACATTGCAGAGCCGATGTAGGTCACCGAAGAGTAGCAACTCGACGTGATAATGGCTCAATGTATGGATGGAGGTTCGCTGGAAGGAAATTGAAACTATCTAAGGTAGTCTGCTTCAGCTTATTGTCTTCGACTCCGTGTAACGCTTCTTTACATATCTCTACACTGGTATTCACGCATATATATCACTTAACTAACATTTATGTACTTGACACAAGCAAAAATTTTTAGACACAGTAGCAGGTGAAGAGTTGAAATAACTGAGGATATGAATACTCTCAAAGCTCCAAATGACGGTAAGTGATTCAGGTTTATAAAACGGCTCAACGTTGCTTACATTCACCGCGAATTCGTGATATTTACTGGATTTCACAAATAAGTGAACGAAAAGTACGGCAGTTGTGTCTGAAAATTAAGAATTTGGCAATCGGCATAAGGAACCAAACAGGCGTGGTTTTAAAACATCCCATGCGGTCAAAGACATCAGTATTATCTGAGGTGTGATACCGAACACTTTCGAAACGAAGTTGCGCCCTTCAACATCGTCAGCATGCAAAGCTGAGACGTGTAGTTGTTTTGATACGCGTCAATGCGTGCCCACACATGGACCGCCAGGCCGTTGAGAAATCACTCACAACCTCTTTGCACATAGGAGCATCTGTCTGTCTGAAGCGATTGAAGTTTGTGCGACCATATAATCCCAGTCAATGGCAATGCAGAAGACAGATTTACATTTACTGGAAGAGAAATTTAAGATCTAAATAGACCACCTACAGAATGATCATAATGGCAATACTTGCTTCAAACGCTATTTCGTTCGCGGTGGACCGACTCCTCAAGTCCAGTAATATATTACACACACCCTCCTTCGCAAATGTGACACTTACCTTCATAAATTTATCCTACAGATTCTTCCTGCCAGACGAAAAGTGTTGTGGCCATTATATATTCAGCTCTAAACAACATAGCTGAAGTAAAAGATGGCAGTTGCTTTGTCCGATGCCTAATTTCATAATGTTAGAGAGAAATGATCAGTTTTAGGGTATTTGTGGACTGTAAGAGCACTTTCCCGCGAAAGGCAAAGATCCTGAGTTCAAGTCTCTGTCCGACACACAGTTTTAATCTGTCAGGAAGTTTCATATTTGTGGTCTGTTGTTCCTAATTCGGGAACTCCCACCCCCTCCACCCCCCACCTGTAAATCCACCTTCTGATTACCATTTAGTAACTTCGTTGCTCCTCTTCCTACTTCCCTCTAAAGAACCTGTAAGATGCAGCTACAAAAGTGGAAATTATGTAGGTGAACCCAAGTTCCACCGAAAAAATTTTGAAAGTTATTGGGTGTTTTCTTAGTATTTCAGTATATACTGAGGTGACGAAAATCATGGGATTCCTCCTAATACTGTGTAGGACCTCCTCCTTCCCGGCAAAGTGAAGCAGCTCGACGTGACATGGACTCAAGAAGTCGTTGGATCCCCTGCAGAAATACTGAGCAATGCTGCTTTTATATCCTTACACAACTACGAAAGTTTTGGCAGTGCACTATTTTGTGCACGAACTGACCCCTTGTTAATGTCCCATAACTGTCCGGTGGGATTTATGTCGGGCGATCTGGGCGGCCAAATCATTCGTTAGAATTGTCCAGGATGTTTTACAAACCAATCGCGAACAGTTGTGACCCGGTGACGTGATGCATTGTCATAGGTAAAAATTCCATAATTGTTTGGGAACATGGAATCCATGAATGGCTGCAATTGGTCTCCGACTAGCTGAACATAACCATTTCCAGTCAATGATTGGTCCCTGTAAACACAACCCACACAATTATGGAGCCATCACCTGGTTGCACAGCACCTTGTTGAGAGCCTGGATCCATGGCTTCGTGGGGCCTGCTCCACGCTCTAACACTACCGTTAACTCTTACCAACTGAAATAAGGACTCATGTGACCAGTTCACGATTTTGCAATCGTGTAGAGTCCAACTGATACGGGTACAAGCCCAGGAGAGGCGTTCAGGCAACATCGTGCCGTTAGCAAAGGCACTCTCGTCGGTAGTCTTCTACCATGGCCAATAAACGCCAAATTTCGCCGAACTGTGCTAACGGATACGTTTGTCGTACGTCCCACATTGATTACTGCGGTTATTTCATGGAGTGAAGCTCGTCTGTCAGCACTGGTAACTTTTCCCAAAAGTTGCTGCTCTCGATCGTCAAGTGAAGACCGTCGGCCACTTCGTTGCCCGTGGTGAGAGGTAATGCCTGAAATTTGGTCTCCCCAACACATTCATGACGCTGTGGATCTCGGAATACTGAATTCCCTAAGATTTCCGAACTGGAGTGTCCCATGCGTCTATCTCCAACTTCCATTCCCATTTCAAAGTCTGTTAATTCCTTTCGGGCGGCTATAAACATGTCGGAAATCTCTTCACTTGAATCACCTGAATACACAGCTCCGCCAATACACTGCGATTTTATACCGTGTGTACGCAGTGCTACCCCGATCTGTGTACCTGCGTACCGCTATCCAATGACTTTTTGTCAACTCAGTGCAAGTAGCTCCTGATATTCGGTGGCTGCGTACAGAGTAAATATGTAATTGTGATTTATTCGGTTTGTTGTCTCGATTATTTTTGAACTCTACTGGCCATTAAAATTGCTACACTAAGAAGAAATGAAGATGATAAACGGGTATTCATTGGACAAATATATTATACTAGAACTGACATGTGATTACATTTTAACGCAGTTTGGGTGCATAGATCCTGAGAAATCAGTACCCAGAACAACTAACTCTGGGCAACGGCCTTGACAAGCCTGGGCATTGAGTCAAATAGAGCTTGGATGGCGTGAACAGGTGCAGCTGCTCATGCAACTTCAACACGATAGCACAGTTCATCAAGAGTAGTGAAGGGCGTATCGTGAGGAGCCAGTTGCTCGGCCACCATTGACCAGACGTTTTCAGTTGGTGAGAGATCTGGAGAATGTGCTGGCCAGGGCAGCAGTCGAACATTTTTTGTATCCATAAGAGCCCGTACAGGTCCTGCAACATGCGGTCGTGCATTATATTGCTGAAATGTAGGGTTTCACAGAGATCGAATGAAGGGTGGAGCCACGGATCGTAACACATATGAAATGTAACGTCCACTGTTCAAAGTGCCGTCAATGCGAACAAGAGGTGACCGAGACGTGTAACCAATGGCACCCCATACCATCACGCCGGGTGATACGCCAGTATGACGATGACGAATACACGCTTCCAATGTGCGTTCGCCGCGATGTCGCCAAACACGGATGTGACCATCATGATGCTGTAAACAGAACCTGAATTCATCCGAAAAAATGACGTTTTGCCATTCGTGCACCCAGGTTCGTCGTTGAGTACACCATCTCAGGCACTCCAGTCTGTGATGCAGCGTCAAGGGTAACCGCAGTCATGGTCTCCGAGCTGATAGTTCATGCTGCTGCAAACGTCGTCGAACTGTTCGTGCATATGGTTGTTGTCTTGCAAACGTCCCCATCTGTTGACTCAGGAATCGAGACGTGGCTGCACGATCCGTTACTGCCATGCGGATAAGATGCCTGTCATCTCGACTGCTTGTGATACGAGGCCGTTGGGATACACCACAGCGTTCCGTATTAACCTCCTGAACCCACCGATTCCATATTCTGCTAAAAGTCATTGGATACGATAAACCGCAATCGCGGTAGGCTATAATCCGACCTTTATCAAAGTCGGAAACGTGACGGTACGCATTTCTCCTCCTTACACGAGGCATCACAACATCGTTCCACCGGGCAACGCCGGTCAAGTATGAGAAGTCGGTTGGAATCTTTCCTCATGTCAGCACGTTGTAGGCGTCGCCACCGGCGCCAAGCTGGTGTGAATGCTCTGTATCTTCTCGGTATCGATTAAATTTCGCGTCTGTATCACGTCATATTCGTGGTGTAGCACTTTTAATGGCCAGTAGCGTATGTATGAATAACCTTCACACCAATGAAAACGCCTTCAATACGCAAACTCAAAACACAGAGTAATGCAACAACCCTCAGATGCGAAAGTACAGTCAAGCCGAAAGAGATCAGCATAGCGTTGTAGTGTCGCTCTTCCACTGCATTGAGTGAACCCACACACAAGGCACATGAGTTATCCATATTGCCGTTTAGCACTGTTAACGTATGATTAACAATGCTGTGCAAAGTAACACGAGACGGAATGCAGGCGTATGGGCGAAGAGTGGAAATGCGTTACTGTTGTTAACATCAAGCAGCGTGAGAGAACTGGCACGTTTCTCTGCAGACAAGACACACAGCGTGACATTCGCAGTATTTCGTACGTATTTTCAGTGCAATTCAGGTACAAAGTCAAATGTGGATAAGAAACAATACGAATTGCAACTGTTCTGTAATGAGCAACTGGTGACCACGGGTTCCGAGAGACCAAAATACTCAAAAACGATACACGATCAGAATCCGAAATTTTGTCGATAGAACTCGTGTCACCTTGTATAGCTAAGCATTCTGAGGGATAATGACTGGTGAGGAAAGTAACAACAGAAACTGATGTAGCAGGAATTAGATGAGGAGGCTGACAACTGATCCACTTGTTGGCCGCCACGGCTGGAACTGGCGCGGGTCACGTGTCATCCCGCAATTGCGGCGGCCGCCCATTGCCCCGAGGTCAGCTGACGCCCGTCCGGCTCTCCGCAGAAGCCGCCAGTGTTGGTTTCTGCACGCTGCGCGGCGCCCGCTCCTCTCTCCTCGCCGACGGACTGCCGCCTGCCCGAGGTACGACGCCTTTAATCACAGTTTCTTCCTCGGTCTCTAGCAAGCAACGTATTGTGTCAGGCCGCTGTCTGTTTTTTATCGCGCTTGTCACGCTGCTGCAACTGCTTCTGTGTTTTTGCACGTTAGGAATGTGTGGGTGCGTAATGTTTTACTGGTGGCTGCTTTCAGATAAAGCACAATAATGACTCAGCACTAATTGTCATTGGCAACATCTTCCGATACGCCACATCATATAAAGAGTTTGAAAATACATCCAAAGGATATATTACGAAAAAAACGAGTGCTGGCGAATGACGAACGTCTGCAAACTTAACCGATATATTGAACTGAAACAATGAACTGAAAAATCGAAACGTAAAATCCTAATATTTGTGTATATCAGATGTGTCTGACCTATTGTACTACCCCTTCCTCAGCAAAATGGTACGTCCGACGTTATTCCATTATAACGCATTTTACGCAATTCAGTACACAAGAATTGATATCGATTCTTGAAATCTATCCCACGTGCATTTTTAGATATTAATCTGGGACAACGTTACTTAATTTCGGTCCTCAGTTCTGTACCTTGTTCAACCTATGAACATATAAGTCCTTGTCATCCAGACGAGGACTACTGCGTATGTTCTATTGTATCATGGAATATTCTTCGTGGAACTGCTGGGATGTACAAAGCTGCAAGAAAGAAACTGGTATGTTCACGGACACAGGTCTTGCTCCTTTTACCGATGGAAGTTTTTTGTTATAGTATTAGGAAACTTGTAGTTTATACTGGAAATTGCTTTTTGATTACTAAGTTATTACAAGAGATATTTCCCTGTTTTTTACAAGGTATTCCCACCTCATTGCCTCATGATGTCTTGATGCACTTTTAGTAATCGTTTTCTTGGTAGAAGGTTTGCGAGGAGAGTATTATATTTAACTCATCACGAATGCTGACAAAACAGCAGACGAGGCGAAATTGAAACCACGGACAACTGGTTTATTATTCAAGTTAACTGCCATAAAATTTACAATCGTACATAACTGGACAAATTATTACATTATTATATCATACAAGACACCTGCCGCGCAAGATAAGAAGTTTACGTCACATAAATCATGATACGTTGCTGCTGAATGGGTTCATCCAGTTTATTTACTTCCTTGCATTTCCCGTTGACATTGGTGAAAAACGTTCCAACATGCTAACCACTTATGTACCTTAATCTCAACGCGATGTTAGTCCTTTATATTTATTTTTTTTACATATTTAATCTTACCTGCGTTCGTTCTCTATTTATCTTTCCCTCCCTCTTCCCCTCCCCCCTCTCTCTCTCTCTCTCCCTCCCTCCCCCCCTCATACACAAAGAGAGAGAGAGAGAGAGAGAGAGAGAGACGTCATGTCATCGTGCATTAAAAAACTCTTCTCTGCTTCTGTGGAGTATTATCTATTACAACCTTGATATCAAGGAGTATGTGTTCAGAAATTTTTATAGCTTCTTTCCGTGCTGTTGTCTGAATGAGCGATGGATGGTAGAGCTAATATCTGTTTCCGGTATTATTTTTGTGAACGTTGTTGTTGTTTTTAAATCACTCTTGATTGTTGACAAGAGAATTTAAAGAGGGAAGGAAGCTTAGAGTTTAACTTCCTGTCGACAGCGCAGTCATTAGGAACAGAGCTCAAGATCGGATTAGTATCGCTTGGAAAAGAAATTGGCCGTACCCTTTCAAGGAAACCATCCGGGCATTTGCCTTAATCACTACAGGGAAATCACGGAAATCCTAAATCTACATGTTCGGACGGCCATCTGAATCGGCATTCGCAGCGCTGACCACTGTTCTGCCTCGCTTGGTACCTGCTAAATAAAAAAATAAAAAACTCTACGACACGTTCTGGAGTGAACATCGCATATCACCTTTATCAGAGGCATCTGCGCAACAAGTACGTAACTCCTCAGTGAGGAATCATCCCAGAATTTATACCGTAAGATATTAGAGAGTGAAAGTAGGATAGGTAGTTCGATATTTTTACCTCCAAAGTTGCTGAGCTTAGACTTTTAGGATGATCTATAAGGTGAGACTTCCGGTTTAAGTTACTGTCGATACAATATTGTGTTCCATTAATTGATTTTCCTTACGTATTATTTTTAACAGTGTACTCAGGTCTCGTGCGCACAGTATTACATACATTGTGTTTTGCGGCTGGTCCAGGCGGAGGTTCGAGTCCACCCTCGGGCATGGGTGTGTGTGTTTGTCCTTAGGATAATTTAGGTTAAGTAGTGTGTAAGCTTAGGGACTGATGACCTAAGCAGTTAAGTCCCATAAGATTTCAAACACATTTCAACATTTTTGTGTTTTACCTACGTTCAGTGCTATCCTGTGTGCATGGAGCCAGTTATTAATTGTCAGCAACATATTAATCACATTTTCATCTGTTGAAGTTTCTCCATTAGTCTTTACTATATCATACTTACTCGTCAACAAAGAGCATGAATCCTGCTTCGAGGATATATGATCGAAAGTCATCTACAGGAAACGAGAACAAGGGCAGATTCAATATCGAGCCCTTTGGTACTCCTGTAATGGTGACTTCTTATCCTGAAGCTCATGGTACGTTGTGTACACTTCTTGAGTTTCCTAACGTCACATTATACATTGTTTTAGACAGGGTGGAAGTTAGTTAGCATCAAGATGTCTCGTACCATAATGTTTGAGCTCTCTGGGCGAATACTCTGAAATACACAATAAAATACATTCAACAATTAAGAGGAAATAATAACCAGCAATATTCTGTCGTTCAAATTTTGTATTGCCTGATTAGCAAAGTGAAAAATGGCAGACTCTTTTGAAATTCAAATTCGGACTGACGACTGTTTTATTTAGACATCGCTGTGTTTTTGGCCTTGTGTGCATAATCTATTCTATTACGTTAGAAATTAAGGTAAGCAATGAGACTGGTCGGTGATTCGTAGTACATGTCTAAGTACCTTTCTTGTAAATAGGTCGCGGTGGTCTAGCGGTTCTGGCGCTGCAGTCCGCAACCGCGGGACTGCTACGGTCGCACGTTCGAATCCTGCCTCGGGCATGGGTGTGTGTGATGTCCTTAGGTTAGTTAGGTTTAAGTAGTTCTAAGTTCTAGGGGACTTATGACCTAAGATGTTGAGTCCCATAGTGCTCAGAGCCATTTGAACCATTTTTGTAAATAGGTCTGACAACAGCATCTTTCAGCCTGTCTGGGAAATGCACCCTGTGATAGTGATGAATTTCGTATGTGACTGGATCTATTATGTGTGTGAAAACAGGATTTTAATAACTTACTTGAGATCTTATAAACACTGTGAGAGCGTTTTCTATTGTGGGTATTTATTAAATTCTTAATTTATTTGGATGAGAACAGAGTAATTGCGATTTAGTTTTATGTATACAGTACTCGCATTTATTCTTGCATATATCGTACCGCCCTATGCCCTGAGTTGTCCACGCCAATCTTACGAGTTAACTGATTACTAAATATAATGGCTGTCGGACTCTAAAATTTATGTTTGACTGTCTTCTTCAGTTCCTCTTTGAACTATTGCCCGTAGAGAGCTAATTTTGTTATTTAAATAGTTATTTTCACACTGTGTGTAGGGAAACAATGTTTGTTGGCTTACGTTTCGGGATCTTTGGGCAACGTTAGTTTAATGACTTCTCTGAGGCCTCGTCAAGACGAATTCTGGGGTTGCAAATGGCCAACTGGAGTCGAACCCGCAATCAGAGATTATACGAAGGTCACTCCAAAATAAATGCACACTATTTTTTTAAATTCATCTTTTATTCTACATGTTTGAAAGTTTTACAGCATGTAGATACATCCTTCAGGAACAATATTTTCATTTCTCCACGTAATTTCCTTCCCTCTCAACTGCCTTACGCCATCTTGGAACCAGCGCCTGTATACCCGCACGGTAAAAAATTCTGGACCAACCTGTTGAATCCACTGTTTGGCAGCGTGCACAAGGGAGTCATCATCTTCAAACCTTGTTCCACGGAGAGAGTCTTTCAGTTTCCCAAAGACATGATAGTCACATGGAGCCAGGTCAGGACTGTAAGGCAGGTGTTTCAGTGTTGTCATCCGAGTTTTGTGATCACTTTCATGGTCTTTTGACTGACAAGTGCCGTGCATTGTCGTGCAACAGCAAAACATCCTGCCTCTGCCGATGTTGTCGAACACGACTCAGTCGAGCTTCAAGTTCCTTCAGTGTCGTCAAATATGCATAAGAATTTATGGTGGTTCCACTTGGCATGAAGTCCACAAGCAAGAGTCCTTCGGAATCGAAAAACACCGTAGTCGTAACTTTTCCAGCAGAAGGTGTGGTTTTGAATTTTTTTTTCTTGGTTGATGCCACTCTATTCATGCCTCTGGTGGAAAATGATGGAGCCATGTTTCATCACCTATCACAATTCTTCCAAGAAAGTCCTCTCCACCATTCTCGTACTGTTCCAAAAGTTCGCTGCATACCGTTTTTCTGATTTCTTTGTGAGCTACTGTCAACATCCTGGGAACCCACCTTGTACAAACCTTTTCTAACGCCAACACTTTCAGTACTCGGCAAACACTTCCTTCCCCTATCCCTACGTAGCGTGACAATTCGTTCACTGTGATGCGTCTCTCAGCAGCCACCAATTCGTTAACTCTCTGCACATTGTCTGGAGTGTGTGCAGTACGAGGCCTGCCACTGCGAGGATAATCCTCAATATTGCCGTGCCCGCTTTCATCACGTAACCTGCTTGCCCACCGCATAACTGTACTGCAGCATCTCCATACACCTTTTTCAACCTCTTGTGGATGTTTCCCACTGTCTCGTTTTCACAACACAGGAATTGTATGACAGCACGTTGCTTCTGACGAACGTCAAGTGTAGCAGCGATCTTGAAGACATGTTGTGACAGCGCCACTCACGGGAATAGGTTGAACTAAGTTTGAAAACAAGCGGGAAGGATGTATCTACACACTGTGAAACTTTTACACATGCAGAATGAAAACTGTATTTTTACAAAAATAGTGGCTCTGAGCACTATGCGACTTAACTTCTGAGGTCATCAGTCGCCTAGAACTTAGAACTAATTAAACGTAACTAACCCAAGGACATGACAGACATCGATGCCCGAGGCAGGATTCGAACCTGCGACCGTAGCGGTCACGTGGTTCCAGACTGAAGCGCCTAGAACCGCATGGCCACACCCGACGGTAATAGTGTGCATTTCTTTTAGAGTGACCCTCGTACACTGGCCAGTCACGTTAGTGTCACCACCTGTAAACATCCTGAATAGCCAACTTTTGCAGAGCGGACCATTGCGACGTATAAAAGGAAGAGAGCTGGTGAGGTTCTGGAAGGCACTAACTGGAATGTGGAGCGGTAATTGGAATTTGGTAAGTTCCTATGGGACCAAACTGCTGAGGTCATCGGTCCCTAAGCTTATACTCTACTTAACCTAACTTTAACTTACGCTAAGGACAACACACACACCCATGCCCGAGGGAGGACTCGAATCTCCGACGGGGGGAGTCGCGCGGACCGTGGCAAGACGCCCAAGACCGCGCGGCTACCCCGCGCGGCCGAATATGCAGCGATGCAGACTCCAATGTCGTGGTCAGCTGCGCTACGTCTCTCGGTTGCGGATCAATGGTGCGAACAGTCTGATGGATGTGGACCCAGAGAATCTCGATTAGGTTTAAATCCGCGGTGTTTGGTGGCCAGGGTAGTAAGGTAAATTCATCCAGGTCCTGGCGTTGTCCCGCTCGTGGGTGTCACCGTGCCGAGGAAGAGCAAACTGCATGTAGATTGGAAATGGTCACCAAGGATAGATGCATACTAGTGTCGATCAACTGTACCTTCCAGAGTGACGAGATCACCCAGGGAATGTGACAAAAGCATTCCCCTGATTATAGCATTCCCTCCGCCGGCTAGGACCCTTCCAAGGGTTGTTGTAGGGATTTGCTTTCCACCCGTGGAGCATAAAACTTGATTCATCTGAAAAGGCCACTCAGTTGCTGAACAGTTGCATGTCTGTTCGCCGTCACACATCTCTCCAGCCCTAGTTCACACCTGTCGTCTATGGCCCGTGGTGCACCACGGCTGCGTTGGCTCCAGTTTTGGACGGCGCCAATTTTCCATGTACGGCATATTGTAACCATGGCGGGACGCGAACAGTTTATAGATTTAGCCGTTTCGGAAATGCTTCCACCATTGGCCCGAAAGTCAATGATCATGCCCTTTTGGAGATTAGATACGAGGCGTGTTTTTTAAGTACGTACCGTTTTGAAATTTAAAAAAAAGACGTGCTAAGATATCTCAATAATTTTATTTTTACATGAAATCTTGTACCTTAAAGTACTTTTCTACATAATTTCCCTCAATATTGAGGCACTTGTCATAACGTTGTACCAGTTTTTGAATACTCTCCTCATAGATGTCTGCCGCCTGACTTGTAAACCACCGCCAAGGTGTTTCTTCAAGTGCAGGAACAGATGGTAGTCACTGGGCGCAAGATAGCGGCTGTATGGAGGATGATCTAGAGTTTCCCATCGAAACGATGTGATGAGATCTTTGGTCTGATTCGCCAGATGCGGACGGGCATTGTCTTGCAGCAAAACGATGCCCTTGCTCAAGTTCCATGGACTGTTGCTTTGATCCTGGTGTGACGTAGGCCACCCATGTTTCATCGCCCGTAACAGTTTGGCTTAAGAAATCATCACCGTCGTTGTGGTACCGCTAAAGGAAAGTCAGTGCACTGTCTAAACGTTTGGTTTTTCGCACATCCGTCAACATTTTTGGTAACCAACGCGCGCACTATTTTCGCTAATTCAAGTGTTCAGTCACAATGCCACACAAAACACTACGAGAAACATTAGGAAAGTCATCCCGCAAGGACGAAATCGTAAAGCATCTGTTTACTCTCACCTTATTGTCCACTTCCTGCAGCAAACCTCCATTAACGACCGAAGGACGCCCATTTCGTTGTTTATCAGGCACACTTGTGCGGCCATCTTTAAATGCTCTCACCCACTTTCTTACCATTCCGTCATTCATAATGTTTTCTCCGTAAACTGCACAGATCTCACGATGAATACCGATCGCTTTTAGGCTTTTAGCACTAAGAAATCTGATAACAGCCCGTACTTCACAGTCGGCGGGACTCACCATTATCGGAGGCATCTTAAACAGTCAGTACACAACGTAAACAAGGAAGAATCAGACTTAAATGGCGTCAGTGCGTAGATTATGGTACAGCCTCTCATGTAAAAATAAAATTATTGAGATATCTTAGCACGTCTTTTTTTAAATTTCAAAACGGTACTTACTTAGAAAACACACCTCGTACATCGCTACGTTTCCGTGTTACGACAATGAGACACTGTCATCCGCATCCTTCCTGACACCTCTGTATACCCTCCACTGCTAGTGCTGCCAAATGTCGTCTGTGTGTGGTTACTGCACGTTGACGTCGAACATAGGCGGTGGTCATATTAGCGTTAATAGGCCTTGTATTAAATGTATATAACTCGAAATATTTACAAATGCTGCACAAAACACAACCTCATGTCTGACAACAACAAAAACTGAATAAAATGGCGGCAGCAGCTTTGGCCGTTCTAGTGCACGTTCCATCATGTGATTCAGAAATCAATCACTAGGTTGCAATACAGACGAAAAACTTCATGTGCTCGTAGCTACACTATCCTCTATGTTCAACACCCTCCCCTATTATAAGACCAACTTCTCATTAACCTGTAACTTTGTTTAGTAGAAAAGATAATATTCCAATACTTAAAAATGTAGAGAATATACACTACTGGCCATTAAAATTGCTACACCACGAAGGTGACGTGCTACAGACGCGGAATTTAACTGACAGGACGAAGATGCTGTGATATACAAATGATTAGCCGTTCAGAGCATTCACACAAGGTTGGCACCGGTGGCGACACTTACAACGTGCTGACGTGAGGAAAGTTTCAAACAGATTCCTCATACACAAACAGCAGTTGACCGGCGTTGCCTGGTGAAACGTTTTTGAGACGCTTCATGTAAGGAGGAAAAATGCGTACCATCACGTTTCCGACTTTGATAAAGGTCGGATTGTAGCCTATCGCGATTGCAGTTTATCGTATCGCGACATTGCTGCTCGCGTTGGTCGAGATCCAATGACTGTTAGCAGAATATGGAATCGGTGGGTTCAGGAGGGTAATACGGAACGCCGGATGGATCCCAACGGCCTCGTATGTCTAGCAGTCGAGAAGGCAGGCATCTTATCCGCATGGCTGTAACGGATCTTGCAGCCACGTCTCGATCCCTGGGTCAACAGATGGGGACGTTTGCAAAACAACAACCATCTGCACGAACAGTTCGACGACGTTTGCAGCAGCATGAACTATCAGCACGTAGACCATGGCTGCGGTTACCCTTGACGCTGCATCACAGACAGGAGCGCCTGAGATGGTGTACTTAACGACGAACCTGGGTGCACGAATGGCAAAATGTAATTTTTTTGATGAATCGCTGTGAACGCACATTGGAAGCGTGTATTCGTCATCGCCATACTGGCGTATCACCCGGCGTGATGGTATGGGGTGTCATTGGTTACACATCTCGGTCACCTCTTGCTCGCATTGACGACACTTTGAACATTGGACGTTACATTTCAGATGTGTTACGACCCGTGGCTCTACCGTTCATTCGATCACTGCGAAACCCTACATTTCAGCAGGAAAATGCACGACCGCATGTTGCAGGTCCTGTAGAGGCCTTTTTGGATACAGAAAATGTTCGACCGCTGCCCTGGCCACCACATTCTCCAGATCTCTCACCGATTGAAAACGTCTTGTCAACGGTGGCCGAGCAACTGTCTCGTCACAATACGCCAGTCACTAGTCTTGATGAACTGTGGTATCGTGTTGAAGCTGCATGGGCCACTGTACCTGTACACGCCATCCAAGCTCTGTTTGACTCAATGCCCAGGCGTATCAAGGCCATTACTACGGCCAGAGGTGATTGTTCTGGGTACTGATTTCTCAGGATCTATGCACCCAAATTGCGTGAAAATGTAATCACACGTCAGTTCTAGTATAATATATTTTTCCAATGAATAACCGTTTATCATTTGCATTTCTTCGTGGTGCAGCAATTATAATGGCCAGTAGTGTACTACTGATGATGGTACCAAATTTTTAAAACGTGTTTCGACAAAAATAGTGTAATCGTTGTTTTAAGGTGATAATGACAGTTAAAATACCGTGACCGTTTTATAAATTAGATAGGTGTTTCAGAACACCATCAGTGACAAATGTTGTTGACTTGCTTAAATTATTTAATAAATCGACATGTCTCGAGGTTCAACCCTCATCTTCCGACTACAGTGACAATACCAAAAATCTTTAACAAAGTTAGAAGTAAATGCTGAAGTTTTTCTTCGCTGTCTTGAAATGTGCTGGCCATCCTGCAGCCAAAGAGAAGGATAGCCTAATGCGACACAATGGAAAACTTGGAAATTTGTGGTAAGATCCTGTGGTACCAAACTGCTCAGGTCATCGGTCCCTAAGCTTACATACTACTTAATCGAACTTAAACTAACTTACGCTAAGGACAACACACACACACACACCCATGCCCGAGGGAGGACTCGAACCTCCGAGGGGGGGGGGGGGGAGCCGCGTGAACCGTGACAAGGCTCCTAAGACCGCACAGCTAGCGACGGAATGTTATGTTCATTTGTTGGTTTGCTGTTCACATAAGTTTTTAAAATTGATCACTCACTTTGTTCATATGAAATGGCTGTCTTCTTCTGCTGTGTTCTGTTACCTCCTTTGATGCGGTTCCTTGTTTATAAACTTGCAAAGGACACTTAATACACGTAACCATAATTAATTCTACTGCGCAGTGGAAACAAACTGGCGGTCAAGACAAAGATTGATCCATTAAACTTCGGGCGTGTATCTGAATAAATTCCTGTACACTCCCGAAATTTAATGGAACAGTCATTGGGCTGCGAAAACACGAACGTGCAGAACAAAGTATGTGTTGATTTAACAACTGATTCGTCGGCTCTGGCGTCAACTGCACTTGCAATATGATATGCACACCTAGTTGACGCATCTCTGATGTTGACTGACGAAATGTATTACTGTAAGAGAGACCGTGACAGTTTGATACTAATAACGACAAAAATAATGCTATTGTAACACAGATTCATATATGTTTTTAATCACAATGGGTTAAGGATGAGTCCACCTTTTTGCAAGTACAAAATTATTGCTTTCCTTCCTTTAACAGGCATGGACGCTTCACCATAGTTGTGGAACCCACAGTGGGTTGTTTCCTTTTCTTTTCCTCTTATTTTGCATTGTGTGGGTCTTGTGGCTTCCAACAGAGATGAGCCACAGGTCTAAATTACTACACCATGCCATCATTGCTGTACTTGGCTTGTCCAGATGTGGTGGTTAGTGTTTAACGTCCCGTCGACAACGAAGTCATTAGAGACGGAGCGCAAGCTCGGGTTAGGGAAGGACTGGGAAGGAAATCGGCCGTGCCCTTTCAAAGGAATCATCCCGGCATTTGCCTGAAACGATTTAGGGAAATCACGGAAAACCTAAATCAGGATGGCTGCAGACGGGATTGAACCGTCGTCCTCCCGAATGCGAGTCCAGTGTGGCTTGTCCAGAGCTGTCGCTGGTTCGTATTTGTATACCGAACGTGTTTTGTTGTTTTATGTAGCTGGACTGAGATTTTCTCCTACTCATTTGTAAACAGCGCGTCTCGTTAGGCTGTTGGAGTTTTGAGACATATTTCCCTGCACAAATTTAAGTTTCTGATGCGCTTTTCGACTCGATTATTAATCGTTAGGCTCTTTCTATTTTAACGGTATTGAACTGAAGAAGGTGAAGAAATGCGAGTTCTTGAAACATGTAATTTTGTTTAGTACTTTGTTTTCTTTTTCACTTCTGGCCAAGGCTGAATATGACCATGTTTTAATGTACGAGCACGGTTACTGTTAGAGCATCAAAACCAATGGTGACGAGTAGCAGAAAGAAGAATAACAACTCGCTTAGCATCAAATTTAGGAACGATGCAGTAGTGGAACTAGGGAAATAGTTCTCCTGTCTGGAAAGCAGGATCACAAAAGATGGGCGAAGCATTGAAGATATAAAGACCGGACTGGCAAAAGTAAATAACAGTTTTCCCAACAAAACAGATGCTGCTCTTAAGAGGTATTGAGATGGAGCTGAGGAAGAAGTTCTTCAAAGAGTTCGTTTGGGGCACAATGTTGTTTGGAAATGAGAAGTGGAACATCAGACGTCAATACAAGAAATTGGAATGATTTGGAATGTGCAAAACAAATTATAGAAGGAATTGGTTGTTACAGTTACGTAAAGATGAGATTAGCATTAGCGCAAGAAAGGGAAAGATGGGGGAAAGCATGAAATTTGTCGAAATACTGACGTCAGAATCAGGTCTGTTGTCAAGTTTTATACTCAGCTTGTTGTATGACACATTGTACATTGTACACTTGAGTGCCAGACGTGTACAGTCTATTTCGTTACGAAAGAGCAGACGCGTCGCCAGCCCTTCCAGCTTGAGTCGGCGTCTTTAAATCACCTTCCGGGGCTAAGCCAGTATCCACCAGGCTACGTGCTGAGTCTGTTTGCATTTACACTTTTAGTTAATGAAGTGGTGAATTTAGGCAGATTGCGTCACAGCTTTCTGTTTCCAGGAAACTAATGTGCGTTACTAAAGATTATTGAGCCTTCCGCCTCTGTTTCGTTTGCTTAGAACGGTGCCGCTGTCTTACAGTAAATCTTCCGGGGTTCAGCGGAGACAAGAGCACGCCGGCAACTGTCAGAGGGTACACAGTGCTCAGGCTGATAACGCTGCTCGGCTCTTTAGTATAAGACAAAGAGCCTTTGTTAGTGGCTGAAAACGGGATTGACCCCGCAGTGCGCGTCTGCTGTTCGGCGAAAGCAGTAAAGCAAGACGCTCCGCATTCTTCCTGTAGTTCGACTTTATTTTCAGAGGTTAGTATTTTTTTTTTACTGCCGACTTCAACGAAGTGTCTCTAGAAGAGCATCTGATATATGTTTCGGTAAACAGTGGGGTACTAGATCTTTGATTTTGTCTTTTGCAGTATGTGTAAAACTTTAGTTCTGTCTGAACGCAGCCACGGACCACATAAAACATTCAGGAATGCCGAAATCTAATGTATTCTGACGGAAAAAAAATCACAACACCAGTAAAGAGCTGAGCGACGTAAACGAAAGTTGGTAGGTGTGTTTCTACATCTGAAAGAGTATGTCTGTCTGTTCAAATTTCGTGCCAGTCGCGTAAGAGTGCCGCTAGTAGCAATTCTATGAGGATGCAAAATGTTCAAATGTGTGTGAAATCTTATGGGACTTAACTGCTAAGGTCATCAGTCCCTAAGCTTACACACTACTTAACCTAAATTATCCTACGGACAGCCACACACACCAATGCCCGAAGGAGAACTCGAACCTCCGCCGGGACCAGCCACACAGTCCATGACTGCAGCGCCTTACGCCGCCTCGGTGGCCGAGCGGTTCTAGGCGCTATAGTCTGGAACCGAGCGACCGCTACTGTCGCAGGTTCGAATCCTGCCTAGGGCATGTATGTGTGTGATGTCCTTAGGTTAGTTAGGTTTAAGTACTTCTAAGCTATAGGGGACTTATGACCTCAGAAGTTAAGTCCCATAGTGCTCAGAGCCATTTGAACCATTTTTTTGACCTCAGAAGTTAAGTCCCATAGTGATCAGAGCCATTTGAACCTTTTTTTTGCAGCGCCTGAGACCGCTCGGCTAATCCCGCGCGGCTATGAGGATGCAATTCAAGTTGGCTTTAAATACGCGCTGTGATGGTCGTAAGCGTTACTTATTTTTGAGATTGGACGTGGTGAGTCGCTATTAGCCAAGAACGTCTTTAAGGGACAAAGACATCACTATCAACACCTTACTACGAGAAGCAGGAAATTCCTTCTGTGACACTGCAGGGAGACTAACAGGCATGTGGCCAGTGTACTTGACTGCTAACAGAGTGGCCAAAAGAATGTACGTACATCCATAGTTGAAATGGAGGACAGTGGGGCGTCAGCTGGTAGAAATTTATATTAAAAACGAAGAAATTCCTCCAGATGCTTAACGTGTCTATTTTATTTTGGCAACTAGTTTCAACCTTGTAACAACGTCATCTTCAGGCCCATACACTTGTTGACGTCAACTGCGTGGAGCTGATACTAGAAGTCAGTGGTGAGATACGGATGTGCTCCCAAGCACATGGGAGCACATCCGTATCTCACCATGGCCCAAACACTTGTTTACGTCAGCTGCACGCAGTTGACGTCAACAATTGTATGGGCCTGAAGATGACGTTGTTACAACGTTGAAACTAGTTGCCAAAATAAAATCGACACCTTAAATACAGCTGGAGGAATTTCTTCATTTTTAATACAAGAACGTACAGTCGCAACAAGACTGGACTTCGGACTGCCACGTGGCACTACCGAGAAGGAAGCCCACCGTGTTCTGTGTGTGATTGTGACACATAGCACTGCATCTGGAGCAGCAAATTGAGCAGCAGTTGGCATCAGAGGGTCACAACGAACTGTTACAAATCAGCTACTTCAAGAACATTTCGAGCCAGACGCCCAGTAGCGTGCATTCCACTGACCCTAAACCATCGTCATTTGCGACTTCAGAGGTGTCAATCGAGAGTTTATTAGCGGGCAGAGTGGAAGTCTGTTGTTTTTTCCGATGAAAGCTGGTTGTCTGGGTGCCAGCGATGGGCGTGTATTGATTAGGAGGAGGCCAGTTCAGGTCCTGCAACAACCCTGGATCTACACCTGGGGTTATGTTCTGGGGTGACATTTCGTACGACACCAGAAGCACTCTCGTGGTTATCCCACACACGCTGATTGCAAAATTGTACTTCTGTCTGATTATTCGATCTGTTGTGCTGCCATTTGTGAATACCATTCCAAGGGTGTTTTCCAGCAGGATAACGCTTGTCCACATACCTCTTCTTGTAACCAAAAGTGCACTACAGAGTATCGAAATGTTGCCATGGCCTGCTGCATCAATAGATCCGTCTCCAATCGAGCGCATGTGCGACGTCATTGGACCACTTCTCCAGCTTCATCCACAAAGAACTCTGACTGTCCCTGTACTGACCGACCATGTGTAACACTAGCGATCACCATCGTACAAAGTGACATCCGGCACCTGTACATCACAATTCGTATACATTTGATTGCTTGCATTCAACATTCTGGTGGTTAAACCGGCTATTAATTACCAGCATTTCATATCTTCAGTGGCCTATCTCGTGCTTACATTAGCTTGTGATCTTGCAGTGTTAATCACTTATATTTTTATTTTTTTTTAAATTTTTTATGTTGAGAATTTTTTCAGGCAGTGTGTTTAGAAATGACCACATTGTGAATACGCTATGAAGACAGTTTCAACTGTAAACCTACCGTTTTTGCGGTCCACGTAGTAGCTGGTATCAACCGGGCTTCGGTGGCAGACGAAGGGAGTAAAAAACTTTGTGCAACTACCTGAATACCAAGTCCGACGCACACACACACACACACACACACACACACACACACACACACACACACAAACGCAGATGTATCACATTAATGTAGCCTACGAAACAGCTGAAGAACCAGCCAAAAGCGTTACATAAATTGTTATTCCAAAGATATTCCCGTTGCCAGACTGCTAAAAAATGTGCGCTCACTAATACTGTAACTACCAGGACTTCGCAACGAATAGTCGTTGCAACCTGCTGGAACAGAAGATTTCAGAGTTGGCTTGTGGAAACTCGTGTATAAGTACATGACGTTCTGCAACAAAAGTGCAGCCAGTGAATTGTTGTCATTGTAAAGACTTGTTATACCATCACCTTCAATGATTCACTACTCGCAACCAAATAAGTCAGGGGAGACAATTGAATTCTGACCCACTTTTTTTTTGCATCGATTCCCAAGTAATCCTAGGTATTTATTGCAATCCATTTTAAGACAGGCTTATCGTTTGTAATATCCAGACACACAGACTAAATCCTCATATTTTCGCATAAAGACCGCATCAAAGTCAGATATTCTCAAGAAACGTTTGGACGAGAATTTTAGAAGCATTGTTGCTGGAAAACTGGATCTTTCTGTACATCTAATAGGTGATAACCAGTAAAACCCAGATTCTTTAAAGAATCGAACTCCCATACATAAAAGAGCTTCAGACTTCTAATTACCTTACAAATGAGTTAATATGCTAAATACTTGACGTTAAACATATAAGGAAGGAAGAAGTTTAAAAAAGGTTTCAAATGATGTTTAAAGTTTGTTACAAGTCGGTATGTGCTCTCATTATCAAGCACTGGATGAGTATGGTCTGGGTAATTTGTGCTCCGCTTCAAGCAATTGCTAGGTTTCCACGCATCTCAATGTTTATAATGCCGTATACCCTGAACTACAGGGTGTTACAAAAAGGTACGGCCAAACTTTCAGGAAACATTCCTTGCACACAAATAAAGAAAAGATCTTATGTGGACATGTGTGCGGAAACGCTTAACTTCCATGTTAGAGCTCATTTTAGTTTCGTTAGTGTGTACTGTACTTCCTCGATTCACCGCCAGTTGGCCCAATTGAAGGAAGGTAATGTTGACTTCCGTGCTTGTGTTGACATGCGACTCATTGCTCGACAGTACTAGCATCAAGCACATCAGTACGTAGCATCAACAGGTTAGTGTTCATCACGAACGTGGTTTTGCAGTCAGTGCAATGTTTACAAATACGGAGTTGGCAGATGCCCATTTGATGTATGGATTAGCACGGGGCAATAGCTGTGGCACGGTACGTTTGTATCGAGACAGATTTCCAGAACGAAGATGTCCAGACAGGAAGACGTTCGAAGCAATTGATCGGCATCTTGGGGAGCACGGAACATTCCAGCCTATGACTCGCGACTGGGGAAGACCTAGAACGACGAGGACACCTGCAATGGACGAGGCAATTCTTCGTGCAGTTGACGATAACCCTAATGTCAGCGTCAGAGAAGTTGCTGCTGTACAAGTTAACGTTGACAACGTCACTGTACGGAGAGTGCTACGGGAGAACCAGTTGTTTCCGTACAATGTACAGCGTGTGCAGGCACTATCAGCAGCTGATTGGCCTCCACGGGTACACTTCTGAGAATGGTTCATCCAACAATGTGTCAATCCTCATTTCAGTACAAATGTTCTCTTTACGGATTAGGCTTCATTCTAAAGTGTTCAAATTGTAAATTTTCACAATCAACATGTGTGGGCTGACGAGAATCCGCACGCAATTGTGCAATCACGTCATCAACACAGATTTTCTGTGAACGTTTGGGCAGGCATTGTTGGTTACGGTTCAAATGGCTCTGAGCACTATGGGACTCAACTTCTGAGGTTATTAGTCCCCTAGAACTTAGAACTAGTTAAACCTAGCTAACCTAAGGACATCACACACATCCATGCCCAAGGCAGGATTCGAACGTGTGACCATAGCGGCCTCGCGGTTCCAGACTGCAGCGTCTATAACCGCACGGCCACTTCGGCCGGCTGTTGGTTACGGAGGCAGAACAAAGTTAGTGTGTGCTTACCAAAAAGAAGACAGAGTTCCACAGTCTATAGTTCAATTCTTTTATCTTGGCGGTTTGCGCATGCCCGCCCAGACGCGGGAGATTGCTGCATTGCCAGTTGTACGCACCAAGAGAAGCAGCGCCATAGTATAGTATAGTTCGCAAATTTATGTTTTTGGGTGAGCGCGCTGTTTATGAAGTAAAGCCACCACGGCCGCATTAACCCTTTCGGTGCTACAGAGACGTGCTCCCCGCATTCCGCGCTGTGCGCGATTTTGTCATCACTGCGCTGCTGGCCTGTGCAGACACATGGTGTTTCGACTGCTTTGACACACTTTGTCATTCGATTTCACAAAAACTATTTGGCCCAAAAATTTGATTTTTACACATCTTCTTGACTGATACCTTCCCCCCATAAATGACTTAACTTTGTTTCGATGTTCAACGCAGTTATTGTGCAGCATTAAATGTAGTAAATCATTGCACGAAATTTTGAAGAGTTTGCAAGGTAAAAGTCCACAGCATATACTTTCCGTATGGTCGATTTTAGTTGCCACTAGAAATTTCAAAAAATTGCATTCAAACGAATAAAATTCATGAAGTAAGACACTTCGATATTGTTTTTAAGTAAAGAAAATATTAAGCACCGAACAAGGTTTGAACTGAGAACCTCTAACTCAGCAGCCATACACTTTAATCATTACGCTAATGCAACTCGTTGTTTAACAGTTCTCCCAGAGGAGCAGTTTAAAATATAACGCAAAATACCGACAAACGCTGTTGGTATGACTGTGAATTACTCACGTTTCGTCGAAGTACAATAGGAAATAAACAATTATCGCTGTTCTTTATTGCGAAAAAGCGGTTAGTGAGAATGATACAAACACCTTTCCTTGCTATCGGCTGAATTAGGAGGCTTATTGCTTGTTTGGTTTAATTAATTAATAGAATATGAAGCGATTGGTATAAAGAATGCTTTTTCCAAACTTTCTATAAAAGAAAGTCTGCTATCAAGACATTTCATTTGTTCAACTACTTTATGACTGAACGTTTCTAAAACTGAAGACACTCGTTCGTGCTCTGCAGTGCAGTCGAGCTCTGGCAACGTCGTTCTCTGTTCATTGGTTGACGGTGTCTTGTGAAGTCAGATGCGCAGAACGGACCTAAACCGGCTGCCGTCGTAAATGATACGTACTTTAGTAAGCCAGATATAAGGACTAAATGCGCTTAAAAATTTTACTGTGTGCGCGGTTCGCGTCTGCGCTGTAGCTTTGTCGTGATAACGTCAAGATAAAATCAAAATAGATGTCTGGTATTAATAACTAATATAATTACCGATCTGTCTAGTCACAATGGATACACAGAGCAGTATAATGGCCCAAGAATACGTAAATCGCTAATTTGGTCTCTCTGTGGCCGTTCTATTCCCGATGGACCAGCTACCTAATTGCTATGTGCTGTTTTCTCACGTCCCTTTCGACGCTGTCGTAAACCTCGCATTCGCCGAGTACTGGACGTTTTAGGCTTTTCGGATTCCAGCTGCTGAGACTTTTTCCGGTTGTATGGCTGTGGTCCATGGAATTCTTCAATCCCTGACGAAGTTATGGTTTACATAGCGGATGTTTTCCCAGCGGATTTGACTACTCTTTTCAGACACTGCCTTACCTCTAGTCAGTTCCAGTGGGAAGATGAGTTTTATGAGCAGGTTGATGGTGTGGCCATGGGTAACCCATTGAGTCCTACAATTGTTAATTTTTATATGGAAAAATTGGAACAATTAGCCCTGGAAAAATCGAGTAAGAAACCATGTCGATGGTATCGATATGTTGTTTGGTCACGTGGCAAAAAAGCTTTAGAGGAATTCTTTTGTTATTTAAATAGTATACATCAAAAAATCCAGTTTACCATGGAAATGGGGAAAGACAATGCAATATCCTTCTTGGATGTCTTTGTCATGAGACAGACTGATGGCAGCTTGAAACATAAAGTCTTTCGCAAGGTTACACATACCGACAGATACTTGCATAAGGATTCTAATCATCATCAACAACAGAAAATATGTGTAATTAAAAGTATATCGGACAGAGCTAAAAGGATTTGTACCCAGGAACACCTGGACACCGAGTTAAAACATCAAAAGCAGGCTTTTGAGAAGGTTGGGTACTCTAATAAGGAAATAAATAGAGTTTTGCGACCGAGTAAGAGGAGGCCTAAGGACAACGATAGGACACAGCGATGGTAGAACGCGGTTTCTCTACTCTTCATGAAAAAATTAACGGACCAAATCGGCAAGATTCTAGGGAAACATGACGTTCGACCGATTTTCAGACCAACTAAGAAAATAGGCCAAGCACTTCGTTCCGTTAAGGATAAACGTCCCCCTCTGTCTGCAAGTTGGGTATATAAGATTCCGTATACGTGCGGCAAGGTTTACATTGGTTCTACAAAGAGAAGTATGAATACACGGTTGAAGGAACATAAAAATCTTAGCCGACTAGGGAAAACAGACAAATCAGCCGTGGCGGAACATGCTCTTCAATCAGGTCATCACGTAGTGACATTTCCGGAAACTGAAGTTTTATGCACTATGACTAACTATTATCCACTGCTATATAGAGAAGCTATCGAAATATGTAAACATGGGGATAATACTGACACAAAAGAAGAAGCCATGAAACTCAGTGATATATGGACTGTCGTCCTACAGAATCGATAGCTAAAAATTTTATCTTTGACAAGTTTTATCTCTGCTATCACGTGAAATCCAGACCACGCTCACTTTCCACGGTATTTAGGCCGCTCTTCGACGTCCGACTCGTCAGACGCCAAGACTCAGCACAACCAGGAGCCTTGGACGAAACGTCAGGGATTGAAGAGTTGCATGGACCACGGCCATACAACCCGGAAAAATTGTCAGCAGCCGAAACATCCGGTCGTGAAAGCCTTCATTGTATGGTTTTCGGATTCCTTTCGACGTGTACTTCCCCCTAACTTGCGTTTTCTGTAATACAGAGCGTATTTACAGCCAATTTACGAGGTACTTGATTGAGAAGTAGACAACGGCCGGGAGAGCGGTGTGCTGACCACATGCCCCTCCTTATCCGCGTTCAGTGGCGCCTAACGGCAGAGGACAACACGGTGGTCGGTCGGTGCCGTTGGGCCTCACGAGGCCTGTTCGAACGGAGAGAGTTTCGTACCGATTTTCACTTACATTCGAATATTTTTACTGTCTCACTTTGGGTCCTAGTAGTGCTCTGCCCAAATCAGTCTCCTAGCTAAGCGCGTTCCCGCGCTACACCAATTTGTAACTTTACACGAAGCTAATTCGTAACAATTACGCACGTGAACCAACACTGGCACAATGACGTCAAGGGCAAAACAAATACTGAGTGACAAAGACGTACATATATGAGCTATCCGTTTTCGCCACAGTCATTGCTTACGCATTGTTAGTCTCTTAGTTATTAATGATTCAAGGCTGATGGCTCAAAAAAATGGCTCTAACCACTATGGGACTTAACATCTGAGGTCATCAGTCCCCTAGAACTACTTAAACCTAACTAACCTAAGGACATCACAGGCACCCATGCCCGAGGCAGGATTCGAACCTGAGATTGTAGCAGCAGCGCGGTTCCGGATCGAAGCGCCTAGAGCCATTCGATCACAGCGGCCGGCCGGGCTGATGGTATTTTGTAACACAAGGAAGTTGGGCCGACGTGCCAGAGGCGTGTGTCAGCTTCAACGGTACACCACGTAACACGATGGACTAGTATTTGAGGATGGGTGACTGGATTTGGTCGCAAGCGACTTCTGACCTGCGTGTGCTTCGCAGCGAGGGGGCCGGCCGAAGGCGCGTCTAAGGCGGGCCTGGGAGGGGTCCTTCGGCTACCGGCGAGCAGCGGCTCTCTGCGTGACTTGTGGCCGTCCAGCAGCGACCCAGCCACGTGGGAACGTCGAATGTAAAGGAGCGGACGTTATATTAATTCCGCCACTAGTACGCATAAAGAGATTTTTATGTATTGCTCGCATTAGTGGAAACACAGAGCAAACATAGTAGATACACTGAAGGACGATATATCGAATTAAAGAGGGGAGCAACACGATTCTGCCAGTATGTATGCATAAGCTGTTATCAATATATCTGAAAGGACGCAGTACCTAGAAGTATTCTGTAACCATAACTCAAACAAAACTTCAATAACTTTTATATTATTAAGGTGTAAAGGAGACCAAGCACTCAAGTTACTGCTCTCTGCGATGTTCATCAGCTGAGATACTTCCATGTCTTATAACACAATCAATTTAACCAAGACACGCGTTGTAACTTACTTGTAATTGAAAAGCGATATAAAATCTGATACAAGACACATGGACAATCAGTAGAGCAATATGCATTGGTGGACGTTGTTACACACAGCGTCTGTCATTTGCAACTCGTTCGTAAGATTTATACATTTCATTATTTTTTATTTTTTTAAAAATGTGCGTAGTTTTGCACATAATTTGAAAACTATTACAGGTATCATAACTGTGAATTCCAATAAGGAAGTGGTGCCATATTCATATTTGCTGTAGTATTTGACGCCACATAGAATATGAACAGCTTCTAAGCACTGAAACGAAGTTTTGCAGTTGTTTAATTTTTAAATTTGGGTGAACTATAACATATAAAATTAAATGTAAGATATCAGTTTTAATTATCATTATATCTCACAGATAATGGTACAATCAGATTTTAAATACCATTTATGTGTTAAAAGTTGTGAATTAGTCTGGTGAAACTAAGACGTCATTAAGTGATGTAGATTCAGGATTTTCCGTGGAGGAGTCGTCTGAAGCTTTACAAGGACGGTGACCATTTTGTAGAACGACAGTGTCCTGTACGTCCTGGTTGATGCAACATCTGTGCAGCCCTAAGTGACGAATCAGATGCACACATCTAGGAGGTAGAGATTTTTCAGTTCATCAGTTGCAACACTTAGAAATATTTTGCGTGGTTTCACTGAGTACTAGTCAGGACTCTGATTTATTTCTGCTAGCAGTTTGGCAGAATTTGTAATTTTGTGTCTGAAGTGGTTTGGGACTCTGAGTTTTGCACTAAGGCTGAGCTTCCCCTCGGTTTGCCGGCGAGGGAATATTTATGCCAGTAATTGACACTTAGGTTATAGCCCTGTGTTTTGATGAGACTCTGATAACATGTGAGCTGCTATGAGATTTAGATGCAACTATCTTTTAGGTGTGAATCCTGTCTGTGTATTCCAGCTGGTTTTAATTTAATTATTTCTGTACAGTGAGTTCGCTAACCACTATACTGAAGGCTGCAGCTGTTTTTAGATCACTTAATAGCGAAATTGCTTTCACAAAACAACAAATCAATTTGAACTTTTAAGGGCAATAAACTTTTGTAAGTTAAAATTTAAACATTTTAGTAGCTGTTCGTTATTAACGCAAATTTCACCTACGTAGAGCTTATTAACCATTTGTCTGTCTGATAATTACACCATAGACGAATTTATTAGTTGATATTATTATAAAAGGGCGCTAAAGGGAGTTAGTTTTAGTTTAATGTTTAAGCCCTTTAAGTCACAACCATCATGAAGTTTGTGCCCCTCGCATAAGAAATATGCGTCTTCCAGGTAAGAGGCACTTGGTAAGTTGTTTTCAGCTGCTCAGAGGATCTGAATGAATTAATTGCGACACAAACATTGTCGACATAAGATTTGTTGTGTGGTGTGTTCAAATTCGTTCACAATATTGTTCCTAAAACATATTAGAATTATTTTTAATTCGTAAGCTATTTTACATTGTTCACTATTTTCGCTAATAGCTGGAGAACCATCGATGGACATAAGAAATAGCAGTAAATGATTCTAAATGGTTACCAGCTGAGTAACAAAAAACGGCTCTGAGCATTATGGGACTTAACTTCTTAGGTCATCAGTCTCCTAGAACTTAGAACTACTTAAACCTAACTAACCTAAGGACATCTCACACACATTCATGCCCGAGGCAGGATTCGAACATGCGACCGTAGAGGTCGCGCGGTTCCAGACTGTAGCGCCTAGAACCGCTCGGCCACCAGGGCCGGCAGCTGTGTAGCATCTGACAGAGAAGCATGAGTTGCCATCTTCTTTCAGCGGCAAATATTACCATTGAAATTGGCATCACATTCTGCTTGGTTTTTTATTGGTATCGCAATAAGAGCAATAGGTAAATCTCAAGTTGTATTCCAACATCGTTGTACCTCTGAATTTGGTGTACTGAGAACGCTTATTCTGGATCAATAAGTAGTGCTTCTCATTAACCACTTTTGTGTAAATCTTGGGCAATATTTTATGACATTTTTATCTGCATAGGTAAAATCCGAGTGTCAATCTATTTTACATATCAAAAGATGTTTCAGGTTGAAAAGATAGATGTTTTACAGCATCTGAGAACAATGTGGCTTTAAATGAACTAAATTTAGCACTCAGTTACTCCACAACTATGATGGAATCCTCTGTTATTTTTTCAGGTCCAGGCAACCTAACAGCATGGAATCATCCAACGACTCTCGAGGTCCCCCTCCTTCTTGGATCAATAACGAATTCATAGAAACTGCCCTGAAAAATAAAGAAGGGGACCAAGTTTCTGTAGATTCAACGAAAGTACAATACGCGTGTGCGGAAGGATCTGGCTACGCAAGTTTATTGTTCAGAGTCACTATCTTTCTAAAGGGAGCAGACGACGAAGAAGAGGCGAGGAAGGAATCGCTACTGGTGAAAACAACTCTTCTATCTGGACCCATGAAGGAACTGCTGGACAACTGCCAGGTGTTCAGAATCGAGTCACGAATGCTGCATGAGGTGATGCCTCAAGTCCACAAGCTCTTGGCACCATTGGAGGGTGAGAACTTCCGGCCGCTGACAGCTCGCTGCTACGACTGGGGACAGCAGCCGGCAGACTTTCTGGTGCTGGAAGATTTGTCAGCAGCCGGCTTCAGGATGGCTGACGCAGGACGGCCTCTGGACTACCAGCACTGCAAAATGGTCCTGCGAGCTTACGCCAGGCTGCACGCCGCCTCAGCCTGTCTGATTGACAGGCAACCCGACTACAAGAGCGCGTTCACTGGGAATATGTTCACAGACAAGAATACTAAGGAATATTTCAGATCATTGGGGGGTAAGATATTGTGTGCGCTGGCGGACGAGCTGAACAAATGCCCTGGGTATGAAAAATATGCCGAAAAATGCAGGACTTACATGGACCGCGTCGCTGATACCGCATTTGATGTATATGAGCGACTCAAGGACAACACCAAGCTGTGTGTATTGAGCCATGGTGACTGCTGGAAGAACAACCTGATGTTTAAGTACGTGAACGGAGCACCGTCAGAAGTCAGACTTGTCGACTTTCAGGTAGGAATACCTTCATATTATGTGTGTTCTTCCTCCACAAATCTTAATTCTCTTTCCCGAAATGAAGTACAGGGAATCATCGTGCCTGAAGTAGTATCAGCCACTATAAATGTCACACTTTTAATCTCTCGTTTTGCTGGAGGGTCGTTTGAAATACAGTTGAAGATTTTATTTGTGCAATGTTTGTGTGGTACGTTAAATATTGTTACAAAGGATCATTATGAATACACAGTTTCACAAGGTTGTAATTTTCTCTCAGGCTATCATTAATTTTTGATCTTACTACCAACCGAAAGAGATGACTTCGTACCTCAGATGAACGCTATGTGCATCCTACTTGCAACACAACTGGCGGCCGGTGTTAGCCACATTCTGGCTGGGTCCTCTCCTGCAGGTCTGCGTGTCAGTGCAATGGTGAATTATAGCAACGTAACTGAAGCAGATCGACATAAATTTTCTCCATAGAGGAACCTCGCGGAAAGAATCACACACTGGAAAGTTGAGAGTGTGGTGCTGTTCTCCACGGAAGCTATTTTTTTACAGCTGATCAGAGATAAATCCATCGAGTTGGTAAGTGGCAGTTTGCATATCCCTGGATGTTCACATGTTTACCATTAGGGAAACAATGTGTTGGATAATGCATTCTTTTTTTCTCTCCTTACGTTCTGCTGAAAATTGTGAAATTAATTGATTCTCCAATTAGTTCAGGTGCGCATGTCCTGTGACAGTTCTTTCCTCGAGGAAAATGTAGTAATAAATGCTTCATTTGGAAGCGACACAACACGCACTGTCTTTTTGGGTCATGTGTTCAATCCCAATGAATGGTGTTCTTCCGTCGGTTATTTTTCACTTATTGTCCTCTAGCCATGTCGTTTTATGTTTGTAGATGACAATATGAAGTTGTTGAAAATGAGCAGCAGCAATCATTCGGCAAACCAAAGACGAAGGAGTGATTTTTATTTTTGAAGCAAATCTGTTAGTACTTGTACTACTCTACAGCACGTTTAAATGTAGACGTTTCTGATAATGAGTGCCTCATCGTAGCCCGTCAGTACAAAAAGTCTGAGACTGATTTAATAAAACATAGATAAGATGGTGGCTATAAGCTTTCGGTGTCCTACATAGGTTCCCCCAACTAGAGTATACGCATTGAAAGTTCCTAAGGCCATGTGAAACTGTCAGCAAGATCCTTCTTTGGCGTGTTGTTTAACTCATAAGTGACGTTCGCTTGAATGTTAGTTATGTTTTCGAAGCATTGACCATTCATTGCAGATTATCGTTTTGTGGTAAGTTCGTATCGATAGTAGCACGTAATGATTGTTCCAGAAAATAATGTCCACGTTTTGCATTTCAAAAAGATCGAGACCAGCGCCCAAGCGTCATTTGCACGTGTGCTAGACAAACTTTGCTCACACTTTTCTGTTCTGAAAAACATTGTGGAAAGTGTCTTGAATATTTGATTTAGAGATGTTGCACTCTCACGAGTTGTGACGCCACAACGTTCACAAATTACGGTCGCACGCACACTACTTAACACTGTCTGCAAGTAAGTCACGTCTGTTGTTTACAACAACTGTTAGGTCAAACTCCCAACGTAGGTACTGCACTGACGTGGCTAATACGCCTGGAGCAAAAACAGGCTCAGAACTTTTCGGACGGACGATGTACGCACATTTTGTGCTTCAATCTCCGTGTCCGCACTGCTGTCATTTGATTTTACTGTGTTATTTGTTACGTTCATTAGAATGCCAGTCCTCAAAACATCTGAAATGATTTAAAACTGTTTCCGTAACCCACAATGAGAACATCTACAGTTCAAGAGCGTTCGATTATTGCCTCTTTGAGAATGGCACAAACATCGGAATTCACCGACAGCGAATTATTCAAAAAGAGACAGCTACAAGTAGAAAATTGCTGTATTTAAACACTGCAGGCATTCAGACTCACATTTTCATGTTAGCCTTTCTTATTCCCTGTAGGGCTACGTAGATCAGCTGAACTATGTTACCCGTAATCGTAAATCACATATGAATAGATAGTCCGTTATATTAGGGTAGCCCATGTTATTCTCTGTTCCTTTATGCTTTATCATTGTTCTGTTTGTTTTGTTCTTTTTTAATGCTAGGTTACGGGTAAATAAACATTGCATTTCATTTAATATTTCTCGCAATTTTTCCTTCTTCAGTCAAAAAGACGAGATATTCTATATACATTTTTATTTCATGTACATACTCTTCTCATTAAATGTTTATTTATCAGTACTTTGAGACATAATGTAAGTAACAGCGGAGATACTTACCAAAAGTAGCTTATATTCCTTGTATGTTTACTTTAATTATTACAAACCTCATTTCGAATATACTAATGTATTTGTCCGCCTGTATGCGTCCTCCCGACTATACTTAGATTTCTGAAAATCTTTCTAATTTTACATTGTTGAAGGCCTGTTCTGCAATATATATAAATTCCGTGAAGCTTTTGTCAGTTTTTAACTATTTCTTCATGAGTATGCATGGAACTAGAATTACTTTCTTGGTAAATTGTTTCTTAAGTCAAGCCGATTATCGATCTGAACTGCTGCAGTTATTTCAACTTTCATGTTTCATTTTCTAAGCAAGAAAGATGCAAATGAAGCTGTTCGTAACAATGGCGTTACAAGTCAGTGGCCCAGGGAATGCCACGAAACATTTACCAGACCATAACGCTCCCTCCGCCGGCGTAGACCCTTCCGACGATTGTCGCAGAGCCGTCCTCGCCAACGCCATCTCACCGATAGAGCATAAAGCGCGTAGTCGCCATTTAGAGGAAGTCCAGTTGCGGCACAGGCGTGTAAATTCCGGCCTTCGTCGCCGATGAACCGCAGTCAGCATTGGTGCATGAAACAGGATCCTGCCTCAGAGACCATATGCACCAACGTGAGCTGAACAGTCGTTGAGGAGACAGTGTTGGCAGACCCTTGGTTCATCAGGGTGGTCGTTGCTCAACAGCTGCGCGTCTGTTCGCCTGTACACATCTCCGGAGCTGTCATTCACCCCTGTCATCTAAGGTCCGTGGTACTGCACAGTTGCCTCAGCACCGGATTAGGATATCGCCATTTTGCCATGCACGGTATACAGGGTGTCCGAAAAGTCTTTCCTTGATTACATAAATTGATAACTCAGGCTAGAAGCAAGATACAAATATGAAACTGGTGTCTAATTGTTTACAAACTATCAAAGTTTTTTTCACACAGCAGTAAACTTCCACATGAGCACCCTTGGTAACACGTAGCACATCTAGGCGATATTCAATTTCCGTCCACACATTAGCCAACATCACTGGAGGTATCGATGCAACGACTGTAGTTATCCGTTGCCGCAGGGTTTCAAGATCTGGTACACGTGTTCGGTAGACCTCGTCCTTGACGAAACCCCATAAAAAGACGTCTAATGGGGTTATGTCAGGAGAGTGTGGAAGCCAAACCGTTAGCCCATCACGACCAATCCATCGGCCAGGAAAGGTCATATCGAGATAGGCACGGACGTGCAAACGCCAATGAGGCGGTGCACCGTCTTGCTGAAACAAGACATCGGGGTGACTCTGAAGCAGCTGAGAAACAGCATACAGTTGCAACATGTCCATATACACTGCAGATGTAATGGAAGCCTCAGCGTAGAAGAATGGCCCCATAATTCGATCGTGCAATAGCGCACACCAAACATTCACCTTTGGACTGCCTCTGGTGCACTCCATGACGTCGCCAGGGGGTTGTGAACCCCAAATGAGCACATAAAGGCGATTCACTACTCCACTGACAAAAAAGGTCGCTTCGTCGGAAAAGGCAATTCGTCTGAGATAACTATCATCGTCCTCAATACGTGACAGCATTTCGACCGCAAAGTTAAATGGCTCGGAGCACTATGGGACTTAACATCTATGGTCATCAGTCCGCAAAGTCATATCGACGTGTACTGTCATTGGGCAACAATGAAAGTGGAAGTTTGCTGATGTGTGAAAAAAACTTTGATAGTTTGTAAAAAATTAGATACCAGTTTCATATTTGTATCTTACTTCTAGCCTGAGTTATCAATTTATGTAATCAAGGAAAGACTTTTCGGACACCCTGTACTTTAACTATGGCGCACACGATCGCGTTACAAATTCAGCCGTTTTAGAAATGCCTCCACTCTTGACCCGAAAGCCAATGAACATGCCATTTTGGACGTAACACAAGTTTAGTTTAGTTACATCATGTTCCATAGATCATTTTCACGATAATTTTATCGATATGATGTGGAACAGTTCAGATTACAAGATATATATATACACATGAATAGTGCTAATATTAATTTTACTGAAAATTTTAGTTCTACACATGCAACTACATTTAGAGGTACATTTTTTTTACCACTTCTGAAACAGAAACTCGTCCATGGAATAGAAGGAGTTGTCCAAAAGAAATGATTTTAAGCTAGATTTAAAACCTGATCTGCAACCTGCCACACACTTCATGTTTTTGGGCAAATGATCACAGATTTTTGTTGCTGAGTAATGTACTCCTTTCGAGCAACTGACAGTTTCAGTAACGGGTAGAAAAGGTCATTTTTCCCTTTACTGTTCTACGTATGAACATAACTGTTCTTCGCTAATTGAGATGGATTATTTATAACGAATTTCATTAGTGAATGTATGTACTCTGATGGTGCAGTTAAAATACTTTACTCCTTGAATAGGTGCCTACATGACGTCCTTGGGTGAACACCACTAATTATTCTCACTCCTCTCTTTTTTGCAATCAATACTTTATGTCTAAGTGGCGAGTTACCTCAGAAAACTATTTCATAAGATATTATTGAGTGGAAATATGCAAAGTACGTTAGGAGGCTGATCTGTTTATTACCAAGACTAGCGATTGTACGAAGAGCGAAAGAAGCTGAACTTAATTGTTTGAGAAGCTCAGTAATATGCAACTTCCTGTTTCCACATTACGACAACGCCGCTCTGTTTTCCACGTTCCCCCGACACGCTTTATATCTATCCACAGCTAGTGCTGTCACCTACCTTCTACGGGAAGATATTGAAGATATTAGGGAATAACTTTCATTTTACTAGAGGGAGCTGTAGAGGGTAAAAACTGTAGAGGAAGACAGAGACTGAAATACACCCAGCAAATAATTGAGGTAAGTCGCAATTGCTGCTCGGAGGTGAAAAGTTTGACACCGGAGAGGACTCCATGGCGAGCATAAACGATCAAACGTCCTTCACGTGGAGCAATAAGCACTCTTAGAAAAAGCTACTTAGCCTTTGATTTTTGAACTGTATCCTATTTGTGAAATTGCTTTTACTGTTTAGTATATCCTATATAATACGACGCAACGAAATGAATGGAGTGCAATACAATCCTCAAAGCGTTTAATCCATACCTCCATACAAGCACGTTGCATTTGTGCCGGTGAGCCTCAAGCGTATCTTACAGCTTCTGAGACGCTTGAAGACTCACGACGGTATCACCCAGTGTCTGTACGACAGAGAGACGTCGTGCCCTTACATGTAGAACGTGATAGGCTTTCAGTGAGGCTGGATTTTATTAAGATATGGGAGCGTAGCCACTGGTAACAGGCACACACATCAGGGCAGTTGACGTTGCACGTACACATATAATAAAATAAGCAGTCATCAAAAGTACAACACAAATTACTGAGTAATGCAACAACTCTCAGACGAAGCACTGTGCTCTTATGTGATTACCGTCACCGCGGGAACAGTTCACCATATGAAAATATTTAGATCCGTTGTACCAGAGTTCCAAAGCATTCAGTGGACCCAGACATACGGGGCAACTCTTCATCGGTAAACCTATCTAGACTGCTGTGTGTCACTATCAACGTACAACTAACGCTGCCGGAGAAACAAACCTGAGAGAGATCAGAGCACTGCGGAATGCAACCTGAGCGCGACAAGTAATACGGGCATTACTGTGCTGAAAATCAAGTATCGTGAGTGAATGGACAAAATTGTTTCCAAGCAAGGCACCCAGTACATACCGTCCACAGTTTCACTATTCTGCAGATATTTCCAGTGCAATATAGACACAAAATAAATCAAGTAAAATGCAAATACCCTGTAACACTCATCGAAGACCAACGGTCCCTTTGACCAAAGTACTTAGAAATCATCTCTGAATAAACTCCGAAATTTTGGCGGTGTTGTTCGGGCTCAGCTTGTACAGTTTTTCATAATATATCGATCACAAAGAGTTCATTTCTGAGAGATGGAAACAACAAATACAAACTGAGTGCCTTTATTTGATTCCAGAGTAATCTCTCGGGGGTTTTCAACGCCCCCTTCCTAGAAAAACTACTTTACGGTAAAATATTTTATATTTCTGCATATATCATTTTGCAGCTAACACTCTGAGAATAAAGTAGCATGTAAATTAAGTATCTGAAATGCCAAGGAACTCTAGAAATTATAAGGTTTGATTGGCAGAGGATATTTGCCCGGTGTTTATCTGAGGGCCTGTCCATGTGGATGGGCTTGCGGCATGACGGGCAGAAGAGAACTTTTCAATTAGTAAAAGGCTGGCACTTTTTTTTTTTTTTTTGAGTCATCGGACTTCTGACTGGTTTGACGAGATCCGCCACGAATCCCTCTCCTGTGCCAATCTCTTCATCTCAGAGTACTACTTGCAACCTACACACTCAATTATTTGCTGGATTTCTGTCTTCCTCTACAGTTTTTGCCCTCTACAGCTCCCTGTAGTATCATCGAAGCCATTCCCTGGTGTCTTAACAGATGTCCAATCATCCTGTCCCCACTCCTTCTCAGAGTTTTCGACATATTCCTAATTTTCAACATTCGTCTATAGAACCAAGTCTCGAATGCTTCGATTGTCTTCTGTTCCGGTTTTCCCACCGTCCATGTTTAACTACCATACAATGCTGTGCTCCAAACGTACATTCTCAGAAATTTCTTCCTCAAATTAAGGGCTATGTTTGATACTAGTAGACTTCTTTTGCCCAGGAAAGCCCTTTTCGCTAGTGCTAGTCTGCTTTTGACATCCTCCTTGCTCCGTCCGTCATTGGTTATTTTGCTATCTAGGTAGTAGAATTCCTTAACTTCATCTGCTTCGTGACTATCAATCCTGATGTTAAGTTTCTTGCTGTTCTCATTTCTTATACTTCTCATTACTTTCGTCTTTCTTCAATTTATTGTCAGTCCATAATCTGTACTCTTTAGACTGCAGATCATGTAATTCTTCTTCACTTTCACTCAGGATAGCAATGTCATCAGCGAATCGTATCATTGATATCCTTTCATCCTGAATTTTATTCCACTCCGGAACCTTTGTTTTATTTCCATCACTGCTTTTTCAGTGTACATATTGAAGAGTAGGGCCGAAAGACTACATCCGTGTCTTACACCCTGTTTAATCCGAGCACTTAGTTCTTGGTCGACCACTCTTATTATTCCCTCTTGCCTCTTGTTCATATTGTATATTACCCGTCTCTCCCTATAGCTTACCCTTAGAATTTCGAACATCTTGCACTATTTTACATTATCGAACGCTTTTTCCCGGGCGACAAATCCTATGATGTGCTAGTCTTGCTCAAATTATCAACCGCAACGTCAGAATAGCCTCTCTGGTGTCTTTACCTTTCCTAAAGCCAAAGTGATCCCCATCTAATACCCCCCTCCCCCCCCCCCCCAATTTTCTTTTCCATTCTTCTGTATACTGTTGTTGTCAGCAACTAGGATGCATGACCTGTTAAGCTGATTGTGCGATGGTTCTCACGCTTGTCAGATCTTGCAGTCTTCGGAATTGTGTGGATGACATTTTTCCGAAAGTCAGATGGCATATCACCGGACTCATAAATTTTACACACCAACGTGAAGAGTCGTTTCGTTTCACTTCCTCCAATGATTTTAGGAATTCTGGTCTAATGTTATCTATCCACTTTGCGTTATTTGAATTTAGGTCTTCCAAAGCTCTTTTAAATTCTGATTCTAATACCGGAACCCCTATCTCTTACGAATCAACTCCTGTTTCTTTTTCTATCACATCAGATAAATCTTCTCCCTCGTGGAGGCCTTCAGTGTACTCTTCCCACCAATCTGCTCTCTCCTCTGCATTTAACAGTGGAATTCCCGTTGCACTCTTAATGTCACAACCGTTGCTTTTAATTTCACAGGAGGTTATTGTGACTTTCCTATATGCTGATTCAGTCCTTCCGTCATTCATTTCTTTTCCGATTTCTTCGCATTTTTCATGCAGCCATTTCACCTTAGCTTTCCTGCTCTCCCTATTTATTTCATTCTTCAGAGACTTGTATTTCTTATTCCTGAGTTTCCAAGAATATTTTTGTACTTCCTCCGTTCATCGATCAACTGAAGTATATCTTCTGTTACCCATGGTTTCCTAGCAGTTACCTTCTTTGTACTTATGTTTTTCTTTCCAACTTCTGTGGTGGCCCTTTTTAGAGACGTGTATTGCTCTTCAACTGTACTGTCTAATGAGCTATTCGGCACTGGTGTATCTATAGCCTTAGAGAACTTCAAGTGTACCTCGTCATTCCTTAGTACTTTCGTATTCAACTTTTATTTTGTATACTCATCCTTACTAATCTCTTAAACTTCAGCCAACTCTTCGTCACTACTACACTGTGATCTGAGTCTATATCTGCTCCTGGGTACGCCTTACAAACCAATATCTGATTTCAGAATCTCTGTCCGACCATGATGTAATCAAACTGAAATTTTCTTATACCACCCGGCCTTTGTCAAGTATACCTCTTCCTCCTGTTATTCTTGAACAGAGTATTCGCTATTACTAGCTGAAACTTATTACAGAACTCAATTAGTCTTTCACTTCTCTCATTCCTTGTCCCAAACCCGTATTCTCCTGCAACCTTTTCTTCTGATCCTTTCCCTACAGCTGTCCTCCAGTCCCCCATGACTATTAGATTTCCATCTGGCTTCACGTACTGTATTACCCTGTCAGATCCTCAAATACTTTCTCCATCTCTTTATCTTCAGTCTGCGATGTCGGCATGTATACCAGAACTATAATTTTCGGTATCGGTTTGCTATCGATTCTGATGAGAACTACCTTATCGCTGTCTATTCACAGTAACATTCTGCCCTACCTTCCTGTTTATAACGAATCCTACTCCCGTTATACCATTTTCTGTAGCCGTTGATTTTACACTGTACTCATCTGACCAGAAATCCTTGTCTTCCTTCCATTTCACTTCGCTGATCCATAATCAGTCTAGATTTAGCCCTTGCATTTCCTTTTTCAGATTCTCTTACTTCCCTGCCATGTTCAAGTTTCTGACATTTGACGCCCCGACTCGTTGACCGTGATCCTTTCGTTGGTTGCTCAATCTTTTTCTCATGGTCACTTTCGCTTTGGCAGTCCCATCCCGGATATGGGATATTTTATGGAACCTTTTGCCAATGGAGAGATCATCATGACACTACTTCAATTTCAGGCCACATGTCCTGTGGATACACGTTATGTGTCTTTAATGCAGTGGTTTCCATTGCCTTCTGCATCCTCATGCCATTGATAATTGGTGATTCTTCCACCTTTAGGGGCAGTTTCCCATCCCTAGGATGAGAGAGTGCCCTGAACCTCTGTCCACTCCTCCGCCCTCTATGACAAAGCCGTCGGCGGAAGTCTTCGGCCACCAGTGTCAATTATTAAGCAAAATTTAAGCTGAGGCGGGTTTCGATTATTTGTCAAAGACGCTATCCCTAGAGCACGAGCGCTCAGGCTGACACTAACTTCCGTCATAAACAGATCTGTCACAGTTCGTGAGCTCACAAATAGAACCTGGCAAACCACACAAACTGCCTATTGGCTTCTGTCTCGGGTTCTTCGGCCGACGTTCATCTAATGATTTTACTGACGTTTCACCAGCACGAGTGGCTGGCATCGTCAAAGCTTCACCCTCCATTACCGGTGGTGAACTGGAGCCGAGCTCGCGGCCGCAGACTGTATGTACCTGGCGCGCCAACGTCCGAGGGCTTCTCCGCGGTCATTTCCGGTGCGGTTCTCCTCTTGCTACCTGTGACGGTCTTTCGCTGCAGTACGGGAAGTCAGGATCCGTTTACCTTAAGGCTGTCCTCTTTCTTATTGAAGCTGTTCGCATGTTTTTGTATTTCTACAGCTTCTCTGAACAAGCGCGTGTGATAGTGCTTCTCTGCAGCCAGAACTTCCATGTCGGCGAATTTTATTACGTTGTCGGTCTCACTCAGTGCGTGCTCTGCCTCGGCCGATTTCTCCACCTGCCCCAACCTGTAATGTCGTGTATGTTCTTTGATCCTGGTGTTGATTGATCGTCCAGTCATTCAGACATAAACTTTTCAGCATGTATGTGGTATACGGTATATTCCTGACATTGCAAGTGGGTCCCTTTTCTCCTTTGCCGATCTAAGACAATCCTTGATCTTCCTTGTCGGTTTGAAAATCGTCTTTACGGCCGATTCTGTCCGTCACTCTGGGAATGTTCAGCAGAGAGGCCGTACCTGACTTTTCTTTCTCTGATTCCTTACTTCGACGAGTGTTTGGCTCTGTTACACATCTAATATACTTTGTGGGGTACCCATTGCTCCTCAGAACACTCTCCAGATGTTGCATTTCGCGTCTGAGGTGCTGAGGTTCACATATTCGTCCTACTATTGTGCAAACATGGCGTAAAGACGATTTTCAAACCGACAAGGAAGATCTGATGTCTCTCATCAGTCCATCATGTGCGATATCTCAATCTCATCTCACACCCGGTACACCCCAATGGTCTGGACGGCGCCTAAACAACGACCCCAAGCAATTCGCAAAGAGCGTAACATACGACGCTTTGCGCCGTAAAATCGTGTAGTTCCTCGTTAAATAATGGCAGTAATCTAACAACCCTGCAAAGCTCTCATTAAGTGACGTCGGGATGTATCAGTTCGGTGGGCTCTAAGGACCGAGGCGTCCGTCGCAGCAGCAGTGCCAACATGCGCCGTGTGAGAAGCCAGCAGTCGGTAGCCGTACCACAAATGAAACAGAGCATGTCGGTGTCGACAGCGGCGCATTTGGGGCAGAGAGGATCCTCGGCAAGATGTATCATGTATAAACGTTGTCGGGTGGAGAATTTTTCAGTCTTTATCACACACCACAGCACCCTGATCGATGTGGGAAGGAAAGGCAAGAGTATGTTACTCCACACCCGCCTCCTGTCAGCTGCCGGATATGGGCAGCGTCCGTTGAAAGCAGCGTTACGAGTCCTTGATTCTAGGATCCCGCGTGTTTGGTAAGACATCCAACAGATAATTCATGTCGACCATATATGTGCGAATGTGACACAGTGCTGGTGTGATATGTCCAACAGGAATCGGCGGACAGAGGGATTGAGGCACCAGCTCTTGAATCAGTGTACCAGGGAGGCTGTCCTTGTCCGAAGTACGTAGGCGATGTATCGTCCGCAGGAAGAGAGCGCGCGCCCTGTTGTGCACGTTTATCATTCCAATGCTGCCTGCGTGTGTGGGCAACGTTAGCGTCTCGTAACGGTTCTTGAACACCCTATCCTCGCTGACGAAATCACCGAAGGCCGCCTGGAACTTAGCAGCTACCGTTGCGGTCATCGGAAGAACGTGTGTGTAATGATTAAGTTTCGGAGCCTAGTTGACTTAGACAAAATGTACCCGTATGATCAAGTCAATTGTTCGAAAGTTATGGAGTGCGGATCACATTAAGTAGTCTGCGATACGTGCATGCTGCTGTATGCTGCATGTTCCCATGGAAGGTCACTCCCAAACACTTCATCGCAGGGACTTTGGTAATGGGCACTGGCGTACTAATTTGCAATCCTCTGCATCCATGTAGTGCGACTTTCGCAGATTGATGCGGCCACCTCTCCGTATTGCTGAAGCCACGCGATCGCCGTACATGTATCTTCTGCCGACCTGGTCAAGAATACTACATCGTACGCATTAGCACAACATTTAAAATGCACATCGCGGAGGGGAATGCCCTCCAAACGCTGTCGTATACCATGAAGTGCAGGTTCGATGGTGACGGCGAAGAGAAAGGCTGACAGGGGACATCCTTGTCGCACTGAGCGCTCAATAGTGAACAGTGGCGAACGGTAGCCATTGAGAAAACTGTCGAAGGGGCTCCGTGGATGAGACGGAGGACCACACCTGCCGATACTGGGGACAGTCCCATCTCCTCTAAAACAGCCTGCAAGAAATGAACTCGGTCAAATGCGTGGTCTAGGTCAAACGCCACGAGAGCGCCTTCTAAGCAGCATGCCGACATGAGCGCCACATCTCTTTAAGAGCTTAACGCCGTGTGTATGTTACTGCCACCTCCCAGACATATTTGGTCGGCATGAATGGCATCTTTGACAATAGCGACGAGACGAGCACGAAGAATGCGGGCGAACAACTTGTAAGCAGAATTCTATAACGCCAACGGCCGGAAGTCTTGCGGTCTGCAGCTCCCGTTTCGTTTTGACACAGGGATAATCATGCCCTCCAAAAATTAGGGAGGGTGGTGGGGCGGAAGTCCAGGTCCAGAGTTCGCAGCACATCTGCCGCCAAACTTCCACCATCAGGTCAGAAAAGGTATTAAAAACTCCGGCTGATTTGTTTCTTGCGTCCCGCGAGAGGGCCACGCGCATTTCTTCCCACATGACGGCCTCCAAGAACGTAGCGTAGCGTCGCGTCGTGCAGGACGTCCTCAGTGTCGCTGTCACGCCGTTGCTCTGCTAGATAGAGAGAGCGGTAGTAATTTGTGAGGGCGTGGAAGATGTCGTTGTGTGTCTCTACGCGCTACCCTTCCGCAGAAATAACTGCCGTGATGTGATAAAGAGAGGCACGTTCCTCTGGGATGGAATCTTGCAGTCTTGATCGAACCCGCGGGACGTCCAATCTGTCAGCCGTGATCTTCAGAAGCCGTGCCTGTGTCCGATGGATGGCCATTTGGCGCTCTGTCGAAGGTTGTTGCGACGCTAGTTCCCCGTGTAGTAAAACTCAGAGGTGGATCGGAGCCAAAGCGCCCTGTCTCGTTCATACGCCATGAGCGTCCTGTGAGGAGCTGGTTTGGCGCAGTATGTCCACCATCGGGTAGTGGAATCCTGGGTATGACGCCGTCGCTCACATTTGAGCCAGGTATCAGTGACGGCTACACGGCAAGTCTCTTCCCAGAGAATGTTAACGTTAAGAGTCCAAGGTCCTCTACTACGGCTCGTCTATTGTCGTGGCAGAGTCACGGCGCAGATGTAGGCCTGATGGTCGGTGAATGCAGTGGACCACAGCTCAGCACCGACAGTTGCTGCCCGAAGGCCTCGGGAGACATAAATCCTGTCCAACCTGCTGGCCGAGTGGCGGGTAAAGTGTGTATATCCGCGACGGTCACCGTGGATTAGCGTCCATGTATCATGCAAAGCGAGATCTCTGACCATGAAGGGCTGGACATGGGACATGGTGAGGGACCTGATCCTCAGGGCGTAAGACGCTCTTAAACTTCCCACCCACCACCAGGTCCTTTGAAGCGCCTTGAAAGAATGGAGCTACGTCAGTGGAGTGATAGACTGTTCACTCTCGACGCTTCGCAGCACCAGACGGGGCATACAGATTCACAAGGCGGACTGCGCCGATGGTGAGCGCACTGCCTCTCGCTGATGGCAAAAACTGAATACCCATTGGTTTGATGCCATCGCGTAGTAGTACGGCCGTACCACCAAGGCCGTCGGAAGTTGGGTTGACGTAAGACGCGTATCCATAAACATGTAGGCGCAGATCAGGCCGTATCTCTTGAAGAAACACGATATCAATGTCCGCCGCTCGAATAAAGTACTTCAACAAATGAGTTTTGATCGTGGAGCTAATGTTGTTGATATTGACTGTACCTATCCGATACACCTGGGTCATTTGATAGTACGATGACGTGTTCTGCAGTCATTTAGGTCAGTATGCGCCCCATCGTCCGTCGGACCTACCCTGTCATCCGCACCGTATATATTATTGATCGGCTGAGACTAGATGTCCGTCCGACGATCGGCCGGCGGAGGGCATCTGGTTGTCGCTCGAGTCTGGAGTCATTCTTTCATTCCATCTCTGACGCCCAATCACCAAGCTGGAGATGTGGTACGTAAGGCTACGCATGACGTTCTTACGATGTCTTAGCCGCAATATCGCCAGGGGCTCGTCGGTGAGCTGAGCGTGGTCAAATTGGCTTTGTCCTCGGGCGGACGTTGCCAGCAGTGAACCAGGAACCGTTGGTGTGAGGTCAACAGCCCTGGCCGCAGATGGATTTTCCTCATCCTCCTGCAATGTGTCACCACTCGAGAATCATTTCCTGCAGACAGCCTCCTCTTCTTTCGTCGCTTGGGCGACTTCTGTTTGCGGGAACGCGTGTCCGCGTCCTGTGGTTCACGACAAACAGTAGGCACCTCCCGCATCCACTTGTTCGAGCGCGAATCGATTTGCTGATGCTCTCCTTCCTCACATGGCTGGGGTGCAGACGTGGTCGCTGCTGTCGAGCACGGCCACTGTTCCGATGGAGGCTGCGTCGTCGTGGGCGCGGAAGCCGGGCCCTCGGGGGTCGGCAACTGGAACGGAACAACGTCCGCGTCCGACACGTTCCTCGCTGCCTCAACGTATGTAATAGCCAGCGCTGTCGGTTGCGATGGAGGCGTCGTGTCTACACGTGGTATCTGGACGAGGCGTCGCTGCTGGCATTCAGAGCGTACATGTCCTTCCTACTCTCTGGTCAGAGACTCTGCCATGACTCGCCCATCGCCGGCAACGCATACGTCTTACATAACCCTCCACTGGGGGGGGGGGGGGGGCAAAAATTTGGCAGCGATGGCGAGTCAATTGGACTTGCCATGATCATCATCATCATCATCATCATTTAAGACTGAATATGCGTTTCAGCGTTCAGTCTGGAGCATAGCCCCCCTTATACAGTTCCTCCATGATCCCCTATTCAGTGCTAACATTAGTGCCTCTTCTGATGTTAAACCCATTACTTCAAAATCATTCTTAACCGAATCCAGGTACCTTCTCCTCGGTCTGCCCCGACTCCTCCTACCCTCTACTGCTGAATCCATGAGTCTCTTGGGTAACCTTGCTTCTCCCATGCGTGTAACATGACCCCACCATCTAAGCCTGTTCGCCCTGACTGCTACATCTATAGAGTTCATTCCCAGTTTTACTTTGATTTCCTCATTGTGGACACCCTCCTGCCATTGTTCCCATCTACTAGTACCTGCAATCATCTTGGCTACTTTCATATCCGTAACCATAACCTTGTTGATAAGGTAACCTGAATCCACCCAGCTTTCGCTCCCATACAACAAAGTTGGTCGAAAGATTGAACGGTGCACAGATAACTTAGTCTTGGTACTGACTTCCTTCTTGCAGAAGAGAGTAGATCGTAGCTGAGCGCTCACTGCATTAGCTTTGCTACACCTCGCTTTCTGTTCTTTCACTATGTTGCCATCCTGTGAGAATATGCATCCTAAGTACTTGAAACCGTCCACCTGTTCTAACTTTGTTCCTCCTATTTGGCACTCAATCCGTGGTTCATGGTGTGAGTTCCTGTAGTCATGTCCTAGTTCATGAACCACGGGCAACGTATGAGTGGACAAGTAAGTGGTCCCGACAGTCGGGATACCAGTTACTTTGGAATAAGGCTGGGCATCTCGAACATATTCTGAGTCGTGGTCACCTTTGTGCTCATACGGCAAAGACTACCAAATCCACCGGTTAGTCCCTCAGCCGTTAGGAGTAAAACCCAATGGGACTCGGGGCAAGTAAGGCTAGCAACCTGCTTCCCTGGTACTTTAAATATGATGCTGGCAACAATCAGAGCAAAATGCCTCGGACTTGCCATGAGAAACAAATTTTTCTTAATTAACTAAGTTTACAATCACAGAATATATACATATATATAAGTGCAGAACATGAAATAAAATATAGTGGACACGCACTGAGTACAGAACATATCAAGCAATGACAAAATGTATACAATGAGTACAAAAAATACTAACAAATGACAAAAGTGCACACGCACTGTAGTACAGAACATATCATCAAATCACAAAATATATACGGAATGAGTACAAATCATATTAACAAATGACATAAAGTGCACACGCACTGTAGTACTGAACATATCAGAAAATCACAAATGTATAGGCAATGAGTACAAATCATATTAACAAATGACAAAAGTGCACACGCACTGTATATACTTTTTTTACTATTTTACAAGATCTAGGATAGGAAAGGGAAGGACTGCATCATGGTTGTAGCACTTTAGGTTGCACGCAGCTGCACTGAAAGTCCATATCTTTCTACAGAAGCACAACACCAAGTGAGACAATCTGAAGTTCTTTTCCTTGAAGTATTAATCAGTGTAGCCAAGACACTGAAATGTCGTAGTAATATTCCATGTTATCATTTTGGTAGTACATTAGGTACACCAAACAGTGGGACCATAATAACACCTCCATCGCTCAAGGTGGTGGACAGCATGTTGTGTCAACACCACGTTCTTGTTAGGTACACCAACGTAGAATTAGTGCAAAAATTAAATATAGTGCTCCATGATCATGAGGATAGACAGGACAAACGGATATTGCAGTAACTACTGGTAATTAGGTCAGAAGGTGAAGGACATTAAGTCACGTACTAGTCTTCATTGAGAATTGCACTAGTCTAACAACTGATTTGAGTAATTGGTGGCACTCATCGCCCAGTTACTGAACATTTCTGTACCATGTATGAAGTATTACAGAATAATGTTCATAAGTACAGAGAACATTGGCACTCATTGACCAGTTACAAACCATCAGAAGTCATCATTCAAAACAGGAGCTAATGAATGGTGGCATAATATTAACATAATTCACTTAGTTATAGTAATCATTGGCACTCATTGGCCAGTTACAAAACAGATAGCAAGTATTGAATAGTACAAAACATTTTTCGTCATTCAAGTGACATACAACATATTTAAAATAACTATAGGCACTCATTGGCCAGTTACAAAGTATTCTTATATATTTATAAAACCTTATTCAGTATTAATCAGAAGTTATCATTCAAAATGAGAGTCAATTATTGGCATAGCATTTATAGAGTATAACAAAATATTATTTACAGAAATTATTGGCATAGTATTTATGCATTATTACAAAGCATCATTCAGTATTACTCAGAACTGATCATGCCAGTGACATAGGACATATTGAAAATGTAACATACTGTAACTGTTATTCAAGGTCTGTGACTAGAAAACATTATTCAGTATTACTCAGAATTCATCATTCAAATGTCATGTTACTCAGAACTGATCATTCCAGTGACATATCACATATTGAAAATGTAACATACTGTAACTATTATTCAAGGTCTGTGACTAGAAAACATTATTCAGTATTACTCAGAATTCTCTTAAACTGGTAGTATTATTTGGGACTGGTAATACATTTCTTTTTTTTTGTGCTAGCAATGCATTGCGTTGGGATCGATAATTAATTACTGGGGAATAACAATATTTGCTTTTGAGTTATTGCTGCAATTAAAGATGTGTAACGTCATTCGTCATGAGTCAGCTGTAGCAAGGTTATGAAACAAGTAGAGTATATGTGATCACATTCATAAATGACACAGGTTTAATGATCAACTGCTTATAGCACATTAATTTCATGAATATTTTCTCCTGCAAAAAATACAAAATGGATTATTAAGCTGAAAGAGGAAACGCATATTATGCTGAAAAGTAATGAACTTCGAATTAACAGGTAATGAAATGTGTATTAAATATATATGTTCTCTAGCTGTCCTTTCCAAAACCTTCAGCCATCATACCATGCGACATAAGACATACTGTCAAAACGAACTTGCAATAAATACTTAAATAACTACTTAGCATCTCTTAACTAACAGTAAATATATAAACTTCATCATTATTTTCATCTGCAAAGAAAAACTTCATTATCCATATCATCATAACTCCATTATTATCATCATCTGTAAAGAAAAACTTCATTAACCATAGTAGCATACTCTTCATCACTATTTATCATCATTCATTATCATCTGCAAAAAAGTTCCTTCATTATTCATTATACAACTATTCCTTATTTCTAGCATATTTCATCACTAAAACTAAGATGTGTAGTTCTGTCTGACAGCTTGCATCAATCGCCTCGTATTCCGAAAGAAAAAATTAGTTAAGACTGCTATCATACGATGTATATAGTATATTCTCGTTAATGCTTGTTAATTCTGATCCATTTACCTTTCGTGACGAGGTATTGCATCTTTTTTCGTTCATTCCGAAGGTGAAATTCCCATTTCATAGTAATCCACTGTGGTTTGTTTCCTTTATTTCTTTTATACATTATTGCTTTCTGAAAATGATGAACAATGATTAATGTCTTGCATTTAAATCATATACCCATTAAATAAAAACTGGTTTATAGTAACATAATTGAGCATACAACATAGCATGACAGAAAACGTAATATGTCAAAAACATAGACAGTGTGCAGGTGCAAAAATGTACACTGAGTATCACAATGTAGCAGCTAAAAAAAAAAAAAAAAAAAAAATAGTCACTATGTTGAGATATCATAAGGCAAAATGTCAAAGTCAACTGGTGTTCGTTATATCTTAAATATTTCGTAGTGCATACAAACAAAACAGGAAAACAATCATACATACATGAAAAATGGAAAATATGCACGGTCTGATGTATAACGACAAGAAGAGCGACCTGTTAATCTTAACTTGCCGGGCCCTTGCCAAGAAAAAAATACGATAATCATCAGTAAGTAGTCACATAAATATAATTGCATAAGTGGTCATAAAATGTGTAAGTTCATCTGGAAAAATATGCACGGTCTGATGTGTAACGACAAGAAGAGCGACCTGCTAATCTTACCTTGCCGGGCACTTGCCAAGAAAAAATACGATAATCATCAGTAAGTGTTCATGTGAAAAAAAATCGGGAAATGGCATTACAGTGTGGTAAATCATAAAGTATGTTCATTCAATAAAGGGTTTGATGTTGGAGACATGGTGATTGCCCTTGCTTTTTCTGGTTCTCAAAGTTTCGACGTGTACTACATTGGGGTGAGGAATGCTGCGAATTCGATATGGACCTGCGTATAGAAGTTCAAATATACTGCATCTACTCTTTCCTCTGTTGGATAAATAGTGTGTACGTACTAATATCTTCTGTCCAATGTGAAAGTCACGGCGTGTACAAACCTGTTTTTGCTGTCTTCTCCGGCGCTCTGCGGCACGTTTGATGTTGTTCAGCGCAATGTCAATTATTTCATGGTGTCGTAGTCGACGGGATGTAGGAAAGGTTACTAATTATTTAATTTTGTTAGGTGGTTCAACATTTTTCAGTATAACAGACGGAGATAGCATAGTAGATTCATTTGGTATGGAATTAATTACATCCTGGAATGAGAGTATGTATGTGTCCCAATCAATATGTCTTTTATGGCAGTATATTCTACACAGTTTACCAATTTCTTTCATTAATCGTTCACAAGGGTTCGAAGAAGCATGGTACCTGGATATATAGATCGGAGAAATGTTTCTAGCTCATAACATACGTGTCCATATAGCAGATCGAAACTGTGATCCATTGTAGGAAATTACTTTCAACACATGCCATACATGAAATAGAAAATGTTTTACAAATGCTTTCGAAACAGTTTTAGCAGTAGCTTTGCGTAACGGAGTGAAGGTAACAAATTTTGAAGTGAGTTCAACAGCGACAAAGATGTAGCAAAAACCTCTATTAGTTCTGGGAATCGGCCCAAAAATGTCTACAGCGGCCATATGTCTCAATTTAACGGGTACAATGGGATGTAGTGGAGGAATATGTGAAGTCGTGTCTGATTTAGCTTTCTGGCAGATTTTACATGACGCTAAGACTCGTAAAATACGTTTCTCCATGTTAGTTAAATAACAGTTCTGTCTCAGTATAAGAAAACATTTTCTGGCTCCGTAATGTGCGTAACTTAAATAAGTATACCAGATTAATTTGTTAACAAGTTCGTCAGGAATGCATAATAACCAGTTGTTGCTGTCAGGGTGAGAGCGGCGAAACAGAATGTCATTGCGTACAGTGTAATGGTTTCTAATGGTAACATTATTCCTATCTTGGCAAAGGTGTTTAATTTCTTTCCATACGTTGTCTTTACTCTGCTCTTGTGCTATGTCTTGTAATGACGACGAAATGAAATTTTCAAATGCAACTTGTTGAATGTACATGACGCTGAAATTTGCTTTGCAGAAGTTGCTTGCGATGTCTTGCTGATTGTTGCTAAGAGAACGGGACAGTGCGTCTGCTACAATATTTTGTGTACCGGGAATGTGAACAATTGTAAAATTAAATTCTTGTAAATAAAGTTTCCATCTACTTAATCTGTCGTGTGTAAATTTAGCGGAAAGTAAAAACTGTATAGCTCTATGGTCTGTGTAAACGGTGGTATGTCTTCCATAAAGAAAATGCCGAAATCTCGTAAATGCCCATACAATACATAATGTTTCAAGTTCTGTAACAGAATAATTGCGTTCAGCAGGTGACAGAATGTGACTCGCAAAGGCTATGTTTTTAATTACTGTAGTGCCATCTTCTTCAATTTCCTGAAAAATATATACGCCTAAAGCGGTGTTAGAACTGTCGGTGGCAATGGAAAAATTTCTAGTAAGATCTGGGTGCGATAAAAGTGGTGCATTCAACAAAGCGTGTTTCAGGTTCATAAATTCAGAATGTGCTCGCTTATCCCAGGACCAAATAGTGTTTTTACCTGTCAATTGACATAATCTAGAGGTGTCTAAAGCAGAGTAATGAATAAATTTACGAAAAAAGTTAATTAAACCCAAAAAGCTGCGTAGTTGTTTCTTCGTCGTAGTAACAGTAATATCACGTATAGCTTGAAGTTTTTCCGGGTCAGGCGCAATGCCTTCTGCTGAAATTACATGTCCAAGAAATTTTATAGAAGTTTTACCAAAGTGCGATTTACTGAGATTAACTGTGAGTCCCTGTGCACGAAAAATTTGCAACAGTTGTTCAAGAATCAGATTGTGTTCAGACCAGTTAGCTTCTGCAATAAGAATGTCGTCTACGTACGTTGTGATTCTGTCTTTCAATGCAAAAGTGTGTATCGGATGTCGTCAAAAGTAATAACATTTTCGTGAACAACATTCTGCGTGTCAAAAGTAGTGCTTGCGTTGCTGGAAGATGCAACCTGTACTGTATTTAGTCAAATTCTATCTGACGTGCTATTATTTTCGGGACGATGCTGTGGCATTTCCACTATTTGTACTGTTCTGTTATTTCATCCTGACGTACTACTTTCGGGATGATATCCACTGTCTGGCTCATTCATGATAATATGTTGTTGCGGATGATCTTGCTGCTGATAAGACCGACTGTTATTAAATGTACGCTGAAAATTGTGTTCATTACTTTTACGTCTGTCATGATAGTCATTTCCATACGGTGCATTGCTATAGGAATTGAAATGGTGTGTTTTCTGTACGTACTGATTCCCTTGTTGCTGTGAGTTACTATTTGTTGGAGTTGACGCTATACGTGTAGGCGGCGAAAGAGTAGAGCTTGGTTGACCTTGTACATTACATTGTTGGTTAGGTATGCTAACCGGCTGGCTTTCATGCTCTTGTTGTGAAAAACCTCTATTGTTACCAAAATGCGTTTGCTGTTGCTGATAATCTTGACGATACTGATGATTAAAATGTTGTTTGTTATCAAAATTACGCTGGTAATTCTGGAGTGCCTAATGAAAATTGTCACTTTCGGTAAAATTTGTCGTATCATGTTATCTTTACACGTTTCTTAATCCTAGATAGATCGATAGTTGAAGAGCTGTTTTAATAGATATAAAGGATAGTAGAAGAGAAGGCAGCAGTGCAGAAAACTAAAGATGAAATAGCACTACTACGGCTCGGGGCCCTGTGCACGCTACGGCACATATTCATTAAAGCGTAATGAATCCCCTGAGGTTAATTACGCGCTGCAAATAAATTTCAGTTTCTGCGTTACAGGCAATGCTGATGAAAATAGAGAAGCAAATTGTCGTATCCAGTTCAGTTCTACTTTCTGCCTTACAGCCCAAGCTGATAAAAATACGAAAGCAAGTTGTCGTATCCTGTCCAAAGCGTGAATCTGTGTTCTGTCATTTTTAAATACTTTAAATTTTCTCACGGATAGAAAATGCTTGTAATCAAAATTATCGTCTCGGAATGTTTGAACAGGTTCAGGATTGTATGATGATCTGTTCGTCTGTGACTGTTCGGAATCTGTCACGTACTCTCTGTAAATTACCTAAATTATACAGGCTGTGTGAGTGTGAGAAATGTTAGGAATGTGGCGTATGCTGTGACGTGTTAGTGACAAACATTTTCCAACTCTGTCACTTCTTGCTGTAGAGTTGACAATTTTCTACGTAATGTATTATTAGACGAATCTATCTCACTGATCGTCTGCTGTAAATTTTGGAATTCAGGTTTTTGATTAAACGAAACCGGTGAAGTATCGTCTGATTTGGTGTCATTATTACTTTCGATAACATCAATAAGACTGGGCCAATTCATCATATTTTTCAGTCAGTATTTTTACCTGGTCATCGTTTTTAGTGTCACAAGCATTAATTTGTTTTTGTATTTTACGTGTGGTTTCGTTCAATTTTTTAACGTCTGCTTTGATGACATTGGAATCCTGTATTAGTTCTAATTGTTCGAGTCTGTCGGTCACTGTCTGAATGTCTACTGTGTGTGTATCTGTTTTTGATTTAAGATCGGAAATTTCATCACGCAATTCGGTGTTCAACTGTTTGATTGTATTAATTTCGTCTGATACTGTAGCAATATTGTTGTCTACGTATGTTTTTGCTTTCGTAAACAATTTGCGTTTATCTCCCTGTCTCTGTGCGGTAATTGTTTCCATGACTTGTCGTTTTACTTTATTTTGTTCCTGTATGAATTTACGGTAACGCGTCTCACTGTTTTGTAGGTGGTGATTAAAACGTTCGTCAATCTGACTGTTCTGTTGGTCGAATTTCGCTTCTACGTTTGCATCCAGTGTGCGTGAAAGTTCTGCTGACATTAATTTAAACTCGTCGCGTAACTGTGTTGCGTTTTCAGAGCATTGGTTACCGACTGCACTAATTTCGTCTCTAAGTGATTCTGTTGTGGCTGCTTGCGTATTCCTTAATTCTTGAGCAACAGATCTAAATTCTTCACTACTTTTCCTAGCACAAGCCTTAATTTCTTCACGTAATTGTTCTTTAGTATCATGACATTGCGCGGCAACGGCTGTAATCTGTTCACTAAGCTGTTTGGAATTGTTATCTAGTTTTTCATTAAGTTGTTGTTTGAGATTTTCATTATTTTCATTAAGTTGTTGTTTGAGATTTTCATTATTTTCATTAAGTTGTTGTTTGAGATTTTTATTATTTTCATTAAGTTGTTGTTTGAGATTTTCATTAAGTTGTTTGTGACTGTTGTCTTGTTTTTCACTCGACTGTCTGAGTTTTTCCTCAAGTTGTAGCAATACTGCCATAACTTGATCCATGCCAAAAGTATCGGCTCTATTTTCTATGCTGTGTGTTGGTGTATTTGCATTTGTCACGTTTTCTGAAACCATTTGGTCATTCTGTAATTCTTGAAAAGGTTTGCCAATTGGATGTGTACTGTTGGTCACTAAATCGGAATAAAATAAATCTGACGTACTTTGAGTACGCTGTTCATTTTAGTTAGAAAAATTTATCTGTTCATTACGTAAATTTTGCAAACCGAGTGTGTCAAGCTGGGCAGCGTTCATTGTAACTGAACGTGCCGCGTCATTCATTGTCGTTAAATTAGCAGACGACACTACTGAATTTGTTTGCTCATCACTAGGATCAAAGTCAATATTAGTGGTCGGTACGCACTGATTGTCTGTAAATGGAGGACTGTCACCATTACACTGAGTGTTGCAAGTACTATCGGTCAAATTATTCGAGTCGGCTATTTCACTCATTATACGTTGCGATGTACTGTTAACAGTTTTTCGCGGCATTTTTCCCAAATCAGAATTAAACACAAATGAAACAAAGACAATGCAAAAAAATGCAACAAACACAATTACAACAAAGAGCAACATATTGCCGATGATCTGTGAAAGAAAGAGTAACAAATTAGTAAATGCGCTGCGCCAGATGCATACTACATTTAAGTAAATAAGAGCAGATATATGACTACTTCTCAGAAGATTCACAAAGAAATACAATCCTGGCCGGATGTCGCAGAGTGTAACCTCCCCACAGAAATTTTTTTATAATATGAACCATGAACCAAGTGTAACCTCCGCACAAAAATAATAATTAAATGAATTTTTAAAGCATTTTAACCTCTGAACAAAATTGGCTCCCATTTATGATCTCTATGCTGAAATGCATTCACGTTTAATGTAACCACAAAATTCAATTCGTAAATCCGGAAATAATAAAAAAAAATTCAGTAACCTGGTAAATTTTATGACGACAGCAGCGCTGCGCCTCGGCCCTGTATTCTGAATAAAAAAAAGGAAAAATTGTTACCTCAATAAAAACTGCGAATATATATATATCTGCTCTTATGTAGAAATTTTTTGGCACAGCTTCGTGCAATTTTTTTTTTAATTCTTGGAAGGAATGATTATGCATTGGAAATTTTCTTTAAATTGAAATGAATGCTTTTCTTTAAAAAAATACTTTATATTATAAAAATTATTATTGGGGGCATTGTTTTTAAAGAAATTAATGACAGTTAATATTAATTGCTAGATATGCGCAAGGCTGCTTCTTTACCTTATACAATAATACTCATCGTCCAAAGTCCCGACCAGAGCAGACTGCCGACACGCGCAAGTACGCGCCGACTACTGTCGACTACTGCCGACTCACGCAGACTACTCAAGACTACTGCAGACAACTCAAGACTACTGCTTACTAGCACGGACTGAAGACTACTGAAGACTAATGCCGACTGACGCCGATTCGCGACAAGCAACAACTAACTACATACTCCTCTCTGGTCAGAGACTCTGCCATGGCTCGCCCATCGCCGGCAACGCATACGTCTTACAACCTTTCTATAAGGAAGCGCCATCGTCGTTCGAGGTGATTTGTTTACAGTGCAATAGCACTACCCACGCGAGCAATCAACAGCCCGCTTGTGAAGCGCCGCACAGAGCCCTGCGAACGTCCGCTTCACAACACGCTTGAGAGCCGACTGCCACTCGGCTAAGTAGGAGGACGGTGAAACTGTGAAGACAATGTTGACTCCTGGCGCCCGAATTCCTCAGACTATATTTATCTGGCATTTTAGAATGAGGGCACTTAGAGATTTCCCAGAAACGTTACACGCAATTTTAATCTGTTTAGAAACATTTTCCTGCTTGCAGCGCAAACAACATAATAAAAGGAAAGAAGTTCATCTCTTACTACGTATATTTCCGCTGCTCATGCAATAAAATTTCAGAATCAGTCGTCACTTTTTAATTTAGTACTTCTTTTCTACTAACTCTATTCGCATCAGATTTTGCAGACAGTGTCGATATAAACCACAAAGTGTACCACCAAAGCTAAGTCCTCGTACGACAAAAAGTTAATAAGATATGACGTCATGAACATTAAGATGCGTGAAACAGATCTTGTGTACAGAGGAGTTCCATCCTTTAAAATATCGAGCATGGTATCACTGCGACTAATCATGACGCCACCTTCCAGCTTGACAGCTGGGGCATTATGCGCTTAGGCGTTCTCCATCGGACTTCCACAAAGAATTTACACACACTAGTACAAGCCTAAACGGCCGTGTACAAATCAAATCATCTTCTGTTTGATCCCTTTAAAAAAGGAAGTGAATTGGTGATATGTCATTACCGTTTGGCATGTGTACGATAAACGAGTTGATGGTGATGTTGCAGGTATCAACAGTGACAAGTCCAGCCTCGGATCTACAGTACTTCCTGTACGCGAACGCCAGCGAAGACGTCCACCGGCACCACATGGAGGACCTGCTGCGCGAGTACCACAGCACGCTGGTGGGCCTGCTGCAGGGTCTGGGACTGGAACAGGAAGCAGAGGTCTACACCTTCGAGGAGCTGCAGAAGGAGATGGACGGCTGTCTAGTCCTATCATTTATGTTCAGTGCCATGAGTGGCTTCGTTCTGACCTCTGAAAAGTACGGCGCAGAGTTTGTGAAGGCATTCAATGACCCGGAGCATGCCGGCGAAGCTCTCACTAAGACCTATCAAAATCCGTATTCGTTATCCTACATGAAGTACCTGACACCTATTTTTGACAGTAAAGGAGCTTTGTGATCACTTGTATTATACGCGGCTTTTAAAGTTCGAAGTATGTGACAGTTTGTAATGGCAAGTTGGTGTACTCATCTACGTCCCTGCAAGTTACTGCGAGTGGAGGGACGACTTTTGTAACAGCGAGCCAATGCTATTACGTAATTATCTGCAACTTACGGATCAGTAGCCAAACGGACCAGCATTGTGCTTCACGAAAACATGATCGTATTCGTGACCTCTTTTTACAATAGGCTTTCTCTCGGAGTATTGTGTAATTACTACATGAGGTTTTTACAAACATTGTTCTCAATTACGAATCCTTCAACAGTTCTCAAACATAAATTCTTCTCTTCATGTGGTATACTGCATATGGTGAACACAGCTACCCTGTGTATATTTGTGTCACAAAGAATATGTGATAATATGTATAGATATTTGAATGTTTGTCTATTTTGTAGCCGCCGCATGTATGAAGACAGTATTCACCACGTTTGTAGTATGAGTTGCTGGTCATAAATATGGGACAAAAAGGAAACAGGAAGTGATTTTGTACGCGAGTGAAGTAAGCCTTTGATCACTTCCACCTTGCTTTTGGATCCGTAACACACAGTTTAACGGATGAAAGCATGAAAAATTTTAGACTAACTGCTCTTGTGCCGATGAATATTGTTTCAAAAACATGTAAGAATTCTTAGCATTTTATATAATAGACGAAAAAGTATGCGTATGTGAGTAATTCAGTTCGAACTCATACTCCTTTCCGGACTTGGCAGGTGGAACATTCGCTGCGATGAAGTAACGATGATAGAAGTATGCAAACATGATTTCGTTTTTGTAATTTACAATTCTGCATATTTTCAACCTGTTTGAGGCACTTGTGTACGAGGTAAGAGAAGCTGAGCCGTCTACGTCCTGATGTCACAAAATCAAGTTTTTCTCTGTTACAAGTCTTCTGTTTTCTTACTGTGCTTGCCGGCCAGCGTTATATGTTTCTTTAGTGCAGGCTGCAGTTTTACTATTACTGTAAAACATACGTATGATCACATGTAATTGTCATTATCCTCAGAGAGAAAACTAAAGTATTTGGTGGGAGCATCTAACAACTGAAGTTAAATTTTTGTAATAGTTTCTGTGTATTGTGGACGTAATGCGCCGATGTGTGTTGGTGTGTGTGTGTGTGTGTGTGTGTGTGTGTGTGTGTGTGTGTGTGTGTCGTGTGTGTGTTTGTGAGAGATGTTAAAGTTTTCAGGATGACTGAAAAAAATTGAGATAGGAAAATGGTAAGGTAAGAGGTAAAGCTGCACTCAGTCCGAAGACTTGTAAGATTTGTTTGAAGATCACAGTGTTTTACTAGTCATGTTTGTGTTGTCTCCCTCTGACCTTTGATCTGACTTATTCCGCCACTCAGATGGAGGTATCGTTTAATTAATATAGACTTTGGATATCGGCACAACTTGACATTTCTCATTACGAAGTGTGAATACAGCGACTGGTGACGGAAGAAAATCGTACTACACACAGGAATAGAAATGTCGAACCTTTGATTTTGTAGACTGGCACTTACTCAGACACACAGTCACTGCAAAAGAAAAGTAATTCAGTGATATTTCCAGTTATTTTTGAAAACAAGTAAGGAATACCACTGTACATTTTGACGACGTGATGAAAGTGAAGTATTTGCTCCATTAGTAGGTCCATCCGGGATAGCTGCAGTAACAATCCTTTATCCATCTCTGCGAATCAGTTTGATCTTCACAATAAATATTTAATCCGGTAAAATGTTGCCATTATTGAAATCCAATTACTTCTTAGCGACATTTTCATCAACTAGCAATGGTCTCTATCTGTTATTAGCTTTGTGATGTCAAACAACAATTTTTGTCTGCTGTCGTTAAATGTGAAGACAAAATATATCAGGGTGCATAGTTCTCTCTATTCATGGATGAAAATTGCTGAATGTTACTGTATTTGTTCAATTTTGATATATTTTATTATTATAAAATCATAAGCTGTTAAATGTGTATACTTATGTACAAATACAACACTTATTCTTATTAAGAGCAGTGGACAATACACATACAATTATTAAACCACGCTAATTAAGATATACTACAATGACGACTCCATAATGCAATTTATTCCTTATCCATGAAGACATTTGTTAATTTATTTGATCCAAGCCATAACTTAATTTCACCAAATCATGTTCGATTTATTGCAAATTCAACAAAAGTGGAAGCTGGATATCTTACTAAAAATTTTCGGTGCTCTTAGTGACTGTATACGCAGCAAATTTTAACAACAAAGGAGTACCTGGTGTTTCATATGTACCGATTTTGCGGATTAAGTTCTTCTATCTACACGCTGAAGCGTTCGCAACCAACAGCGCGACAGTGGACAGAGTTAAGACTTATTCTTCCCCATCTAGAGGAGAAATACGAGGTAGTTATTATGAATTCCTGTTCATGTAAACACGTGTCACATTTAATATGTGTGGATTAGAGGTGTGATCTAATGTTGCACATAAGATTTCTGCTGCCAGAGACTGTCTCCATAAAATTCGACTGTATGACTGAAATGAAACAAAGCTTTGCATTGCTGCAAGTATCGTTCCTCAAGGCAGGTGGTAGCTCATGTAACAGCATGGCATCATCAACAATCAAAAGAATTCACGGCAACGTTTCCTGGGTGTGGAAGCCAACGCACATCTGTTTACATAAGTATGAATTACTGATGATCGAGCACGATTTACCCATAGTTTTACCACTGATCATGAAGTAGACTGTATGGAAAAAGCAATAATTGCTAAAAGCACTGATTATAGTGGGTAATAAACACAATTTGATATTAATTTTGAGATTCGAAAAGTACTGATGACTAGAAGCGTTTTGTTGAAGAAGCTGTCGTTTCACCAGAGGAACTAACGAAAGTCATTTAACACTACGGGTGTGAGTGCCGCAGTACAAGAAGAGATAGCAAAAATAGTAAAAGGTAAGCGTCGATTTGATTAGTAGAAAAAGAATTTATGTCGGGAACATAGATTCTGAAATGGATGCATGTTTCGTTGACAAAACAAATAATGTAGTCCGCTGAAAACATACAAAGCGACTCTATTTTGATTCTGGAAGATAACTTCTGGCTTGTATTTCGATCTTAGCTCCCAGCACAGTTTCAACAAATTTCTCGAGTCAGCACTCAGGGAATACCTCCAACGTACCGCTGCAGGCTATAATATTTTATTGAAATAACGAAACTCTGAAAACTGGTCATCTCAGCCGCATTAAACTAGCAACTAGCTTCACCAGGACGAGCACATATCCGTAATATGCCACCTACTTCCTCGGAAAGCATAGGAGGGAAGATACATATATGGTGCTAACATCGGAAGCTACATTTATGTCGCACTAATTTCAGAACAATACAAAATCTAGAGATTAATCTTTTACAACGGTGTTTATGAGTGACGTAAATGATTTACGTCAAGATGTGGTGGTACGTACGTTTCTGTAAGACTGCAGAGAGATCTAATGTTACACATTCAAATTGACACATATTTATTTCTCCTTGTAGCGTTCCACAGCCTCAGTGTATCGTCTAAATGACCGTAGGCTGTCGGCTTCATTCTTTTCTTGAGATATTTAAAACTGTGGCACGCACATCACCAATTTCATGCAACTGATACCTAAGGCTGACCAGTAATGTAATTTACATGCATGGTGCATTAAAGGAATAAAACTGGTTCCATAATTTTCATACCAGTCAATGTGAGAACGAACTTGACTCTATTATCAGTTCACGTAAATGTCGAAAACGTCATCGACCTGATAGATGAACTTCCTGGTAAATATAGAATTGCTTGTTCTATATACTTTTGTCTAATAGTTCGTCTCAGAAAGGAAATTAGGTTTGACCTTTTCGTAGGTGACTGTCTACAGCTGTCAGCTAATTTGAAAAAAAAGCATATTTGTGCCATGAGCTGTACAATTGTATGTTTATTCTCTACCAGTTTTAATTGTTACAGTGATCTTCACAGGAGAAAAACAGTGAAAGTCAGTGTGTGTTTGATCCACTGATGTACACTGTTTTTCTTCTGTGAAGATAACTGTAATGTTCGAAACCGGTAGAGAGCGAACTTACACTTTTACAGCTGATGGGACAAATATGCTTTTTATCGAGGAAATTAAATTAGTTACGATCCCCTAGTTCCTACCAAGTTTTTCAGAAGCTCTCTCTTGATTGTGAGGCAAAGGTCGAGGATGAAGATGCCCTCCTAAGTGCTTCTAATTGGTAATTCCACTGCGCCACACCTAGCAGGATGGGATCAGACTGTATCTCAAGTAGGCACTGTTGCGCAAGCATGTGGAAAGCAGTAAAGTTCATTTAATGATTCCAAAAAGATATTTAGATACTTTACTCTCAGTTTCTTATATTAAAGCCTTCAAATTTATCTGAACAAATAATAGCTTGATAACCAGGAATAATTAACAAGCACACCGTCTGATAACAAAGAATAATTAACATGAATACCGTAAATAGGAAACTAACTGTTAAGTTACACAGTCTATAAAGTATTTCATATTTATGTTGGGTACCCAATGTTACATGGTCAACTGAAATAAGATTCCTGTTACAGTAATTTCAGCTATATCAGAACAGTGTAGTACTCATATTAGATATTCTGTGTGTTATATGTAAATTACGTGTATATTTCACAACTGTTTTCTGAACCACAGCGCTGCAGTGAATGATAGGCCTACTTACTCTTAGTTCTGATACTTGTTGCAGTTTCACTTCTGCGTGGATTTATCTTGTCGTAAGTATCTTAGCAGTGGATTTTTTGTTACTGAAATTGCGACCCTTTCCATTTTTTAAACGGTCTGTGTGAATAAAATCCCAACCTGCTCCGTGTCTTGAACGTTCTGGAATGAACTTCTAACCCGGTTCGTTTCCTGAACGCTCTGTGTTAATGAAATTTTAACTCCTACAGTTTTTTAAATGGTCTTTGTGAATGAAATTCCAAGTCATTTCATTTTTTAGAGAGGCTGTTTTAGTGAAACCCGTTTCGCTTTTCAAACGGCCTGTGTGAATCAATCTTTTGTTCAATCTTTTGTTTTCAAATACTCTGTATAAATGAAATTTCGACTCGTTCCATTTTTTAAAATGGAAATGTAAATGAAATTGCGTGTAATTCCGTTTCTTTAAACGGTTGGTGTGGATACCACGGTTTGAATTTTGATAATTAGAGGACCTCTCTGTATATGATATCACCAACTGCAAATAAACAGTTCCGTCCTGTGGTATAAATGGAGACGTTGACTGAGCATTGCGGTTGTCAACATGTCTTCCAATTCCACCGCACGAAAGATCAGTTTTAAAAGTGAGGTGTCGGAATCTCTACGAAATATCTGCAATAAGCGGGTGTTGTTGCCAAAAAGGCACGTCGGGGGTGACTATGTATTGAAAAGAGCACTTACAAATATTTCTCAAACGTCACAGGGACTGAGACAGCTATTCCGAGAGAAGACAGACATAGATGAACCCAAAGAAAACAATGCATATATGAAAGCAGAAGGTGGAATCATTGGAAAGCTATTCGAAACGAAGACAGGCCAAGACGAAGGAGACGAACCCAAAGAAAACAGTTTATTTATGAAAGTAGAAGGTGGAGACACTGGAGGAGGAGAAGGAGAAGAAGAAGAAGAGAATTATGATGAATATGAGAAGTCTAGCGTTAAAAGGTTTTTTGTTTAGCTTTTCACATTTAACCAAATATAACATTGATGTTGATAATTCATGGCAATGTTTGCCGACAAGATAAAGAATGCAACCTTTTAACACTAGATTGCGTACTCACGGCAGTTCTCCTTGGCCGTTTCTTGGTACGACTTGGAAAAAGAGAAAAATTAATTAATGATCGATGATGCGTCGGTTCTCGATTGTGTTTAGGAGACGTACGGATTGATTGCGTGAAAATAGTTTCTCAAATGACCTCTTAACCCGGATTGCTTTCACGCAATCAGACTCTTCAATGAAATTACCTAAGGGACCTATTTGAATAATAAAAAAAATTGGAAATGAATGCAAAACAGTGAAATTTTGTAAAAAAGTTGTCAGATCGTAAATTGAACACGTTAATGGTCTCCCAAATACAATCGACACACCGCGATAAAGAGCGAACCTGTAACAAAGTTCATTTAAACATAAACATTATTTGTGGTTAATTTAAAGAAAAGAATAAGCATAGATTTTCTGTATAGTGAAGCATCAATATATTCGTAAAGAACAAAGGCGTTAAACTATAAACATTAACAAATTTACAATGTATACAAAACTTACATTTTTATGTTTTTCTCATACATGGAGCAGTCCAACAATCGCTGCTTCTGTATGTGTGATATTTTGTAAAAATTAAATGTCCTGGCGTGCGCGTAAGTATTTTTTATCGTCACAAAGTTTACAAAAGCGTTTTCTTTCTTGATGATAACGTGGTCTTTCACACTAAACTTGTAGCGGTGCTACACAACACGTCTTAACAAGTCGGCAACCAAACATCAAAGGTAATGAAGTACATGTTAACATATCGGCGACCAGAAGTACAACTAACTATAAAGACTCTAGAATTTTCCTAACAAATGATAAATTGTTCTTTCTTCTGTTTCGCAGCTTCTTGCTATCAAGCGCTGCGGCAATGATTTTAAATATCTGCGCCCAGCGAGTCATAGTATTTAAAAGTACCTTTTAAACGCTGGCCGCGCGTCTTGGTGTAGGCGAACGTTATAAACAGATTTCGTTTTTTTTTTACTCTCGTGTTGTCATGCTTAGTATCACTGCAAACTACAGCTTGGTGGCTGTCCTTTTCTCATATGCAAAATGTCTGAAATCCAATAATATCACATTGCTTCCCGCGTGAGGAGCGATGACTCCGTCAGGATCATCGAGACTCACGCGTAGTCGTGATATTATTGCTTTCGTGAAACAAGTTAGTATTACTTGCAAAAATTCTTTACAGTAGATTTTACACACTGCATCAGACAAAGTGATTAACATACAGAGTATCAGGTAAGTATATTCGTACGACTGAAATTGATAGTAATTTGTCCATAGGGTAACTACATGACAATTGAACTGTGCCGTTTCTAATGTATTGTACAAGGATAACAAATGTTCATTTCTCGGTAAAAGATAATGAAATTAAGATAAAGAGACACATACATAGATACATTATACATGGCATAATAAATATAAAAAAAACAAAGAAATAAATTACTTGACTTCGCAGGAAGTCTGGGTGCTGTGTGCGCTCGTGGAAAAAATATGTTACAAAAATTGACATTCTTGTTTTACAGTGACATACTACAGGAATATTTTTGTCGTTGTTTCGTCGAAGATTTCTTGCAGTAAATACGTAGCACTTTACTTATTTGTGGCTTTTATGACCTGCAAAAAAAAAAAATGTTTCACTACACTTGGGTAGGTATGAGTTGCACTGGGAGTGGTAGAACTTCGGGTATAAATGATAGCACTGCACTTGAGAGGGGAAATTGATTACACTTTCACAGTGGAGGAAAAGTAGGGCATCACTTTCACTGTGGAAGTTGGAGTAGTTGTCGGGGTGTGATGTTGCGTTGGAAATACGTCGTGGGTCAGGAACTGGAAGACTGGTTCTGCAACATGTTGAGCCGTATGGTGGCGGTCTCTATTTCACTTGACACTTGTCCGTGCTTCCATTTATGTTTTCGTACATGAAAAATACAGAAAAAAAATCCGTATTAGAATGTGCTTACTTACTAATAACTTAGTCTAAAAGAAAATTGGGTTAAGGAAGGATAACAATTGTTTATGTACATAAGGTCTCATTCTCTTAGGAATGCTTAGTTCTCATATTTATCTATTTTCCTGGTTTTATTTGGTTCGACACGTTTTCGTCATTACTCGGCCTGGTCAGTGAATTCGGTAGCTATTGTCAAAATCGAGCTTAAGACTCTTCTGATTAGTGTCTTTATAATTTCACAAGGTACATGAGTGCTTAATTCATTACTTTATCATATATTATTTTGAATGAATTTCAAACACATTTGGCATCCGCGCTCGTTGTGCAAAGAAAAATTGATTGTTGAGCGCTCAGCGTACACAGTGTTACGTCCGTTGGTCACAATCACGTGATAATAACTTGACAGTTCCACAACGCTAGCAGCAGTATTCTGCGAGAAGCAGAGCATTAGGTGTCTACTAGCCGTGGTGTGAGTTTTTACACAGTTTTACATCGACTCTGGATTACGGAAGCAGCCAGATGCGGCGACTCCCGCAGCTGTTTCGAAGAATGGTTCGTGGAAAGGCGTACAGTACCGTTTGTGGTAAGTACAACACTTATTCACTTTCACTCTTCGGTTTTCTACATCGTGGTTTCGTGGTACAAGTACTTATAACATTACTTCACACGCGGTATTTCACGCGCGTCCTTGGAGTTATCACCTTGTTAGTTCACACGTTATTGTTAATTCGTGTTCACATTTATTTGGTCGTCATGTTAAGGTTCACACGCACCACATTTATACGTGTCCATTAATTACTTGTCTATAGTCGGTTCACACGCAGCAGCACATACGTGTCCATTTATTACTGACTGCATTATTACTACAAAGTACAGTTAACATTTAGTATACATATCATGTCTAAAAATTATTTACAAAGAAATATTTAGTCTCTGTGACTACAAGGCCTGACGAAAAGCGTGTCTCTTGTTCGTAGTTTGTGCTTCCAAGGCACTTTAGGTTTACACTTTGTTCGAAATCTTGTTATTCTTTTCTTTTTACAATAGTTACTTTTTTCGCAAGTTCAGCTCTTTTATTTTCTCTCTATTACGTCGTTAGTTTGAAGACATAGTCAATGTGGCTTCGTTTACGTGATGAACAGTTCGTGTTCAAACTACCATTAGGGTAATTGGGAAGCTTGGTGTTCCCTGTCGTGCAATTGCACATACCAAATCTTAATTGAACTCGCAATTTACGAAGAATAAGCATAGCCCGTCGACAACCAATGTGTCACGACTATCCATTCGTATAGCCTGTATGTATCAATCATGCAACCAGCTCGTAAAATTCACTTCTCTACTGGATAAGGTAGGATGGTAAGGATACTGGTTAGAGGAAAACACAAAAGACTTTTATGGAGTGAAGAGATTTGAAGACACAGTGTTAATGACGTATGATATGATGAGCTTAACATAAATTATTATCACCTTAGTTTTTCATGACAAATAGTATAATTAAATCGATACAGTAGTTTCAGTGTCGTCTGATCCAGCTCTCTAAACAATTTTCTAGGCATATCTAAAATTACTTAAACCATGCATTAGCAGTGAACTGTGTCTGTTAACTATCTTCTGTTCCATGTATCGTAAAATTGTTTTCTAAAAAAAATCGTCGTATCTCGAGGACCTGAAATAGATATTTCTAGTACTAAACTAATTTATTTATAAATGATCTTTGTATTTCAGCTGCACTGTGCCGTAAAATTGTTATGAGCGTATACGGTTTTCTCCGTATTATAATAAAATAATTGAGTTGCGCACTTCTTTCCTGCTACCTGGATCGTTATTGATTACTTGATTCTTATAGCCTATGCTAAGCTGCTGCTTTTTGCCTGCTGCGTTTCATAGGTGGTCTCATAAAATTTGTTGTCACACACTCCTTATGCATAACATAACATTTACCTCATTAGAGAAAGCGACCTTGATAATTTTTTTTTTAACCTACGAGCAATCATTCTGGTCTGAATGATCATTTTAATTTATTTCATTCAAGAGGAGAGAGCTTTGCTATACTTAAAACTAGTGGTAGCAGGTGGCACTTAGCACGTCCCTACTATAATATATGTCAGCTCTTTCGGCTGTGGCCGTTCATGGCTCAATTAACTTAAAACTAACTTACATCTAAGGCAAATCTTGCTCTCCTACAATAAATGTGTTTTACTTAAGGTGCTCATATAAATTACTTATCTTGTTGTGGCAGGTCGACAGGGTGTTAGTCCTGTGCATTACTCTTACATACGTTGGTACCTCACACATAGTATGACAACTTATAGTGTGTGTGTATATTTTCTTTTAGCAGCTTAACTTAACAGATATTTTCAATGGTTGACTCGGTATTTCTTCAAGTCTGCGTGATGAAACAATCCTTTTATTCGTCCAGATACAGGGTCAGCTAATAGATAGCAACCAATGTGCGGCTTTCTTAATATAATATATGGTCCTTCATACAAGTGCTGCCACTTGCGATTCTTATGATGAATCAAAGATGGTTTGAAGTGGGTCTTTAATAGCACTCGTTCATTTATACGATACGATAAGACTTTGCTAATGTGTTTGTCATGCGCCTTTTTTCTTAGGTTGGCATGAGTTGTTAAAGATATGAGAGCTTGTCTTAACTTGTCGTCTAATGTTACTTCGGGTTGTTGTAATTTTGGGATGGGGTCTACCCATTCATTTCTTTCTAGTCGTTTAGAGACTAGTTCTGATGGTGTGAAACCAGTTGATGTGTGAGGTAAATTATTAACAATCTCTTCAAAGGGTGTGACGAAATCAATCCACCGTGTCTGCTGGTTTGGAATATACGTTCGTATGAAACGATTGAACTCTTTGAATACTCTTTCTGTGGGATTACTTTGCGGTCGATACCGGGATATCAAAATTTGTCTGATGTCGTTGGTTGCAAGGAAATTTCTCCATCGTTTCCCCACGAAAGTTGATGCGTTATCAGATAACATGGCTTCAGGCTTGCCAAAGCGAGGAAAATAGTCTTTCTCAATACGTCTAATTAGTGGAAGTATATTAGATGACTTCATTGCATAGAGTCTCACGTGTTTGGTAAAAAGATCTAACAATACGACCAGATACTTCACACCTCCTCTTCCCTGAGGAAGTGGACCTGCATAATCCAAACTGACGATTTGGTTTGGTCTTTCTGTACGTATCGGGTTTAAAGGTAAGGCATTTGACAAGTTGAAAGGCTTCGCCTTTTGGCAAATGGAACAATTTCTTAATAATTGGTGCACCTTCTTGTGAAGATTAGGTACATAGCAGTATGTTGAAATCTTGCGTTTGCATTTTTCTGGGCCATAGTGACCCCAGGAGAGGTGAGTGTACCAAATGAGATGTTCAACATAATCTTTAGGAATACAGACACACCACCTTCCTGTCAACAGAGAAGTTCGGTGAAACAAAACTCCATTGTGTACTTTATAAAATATTGACAACGAGTGATCAGGGTTGTTTTGAAGAAGCTGTTTAATTTCTAGCCAATTGCGATCTGTGTCTTGAAGAGTATTCATTTGACGGCAAAGACGCAGAAAGTAACTCCGATGTAGAGGATCTTTCATAAGAAGAATTTTGTGATTAGAAATCTGTTCTATTAATTCAGTAGGCTCCGGCAATCCTTCCGGCATACGTGACAATGCATCAGCAATGATGTTATTCTTGCCCTTTACGTAAATAATTTCAAAATCATACTCTTGTAGAAATAAACACCATCGAGTAAGCCGAGGATGATACAGTTTGCAAGAGAGTAAGAAGCTCAGTGCTTGATGATCTGAGTATACTCTGATTTTATGACCATAAATATAGTAATTAAAGCGGCGAAAAGCCCACACAACGGCTAATCCCTCTAATTCGGTTACCGAATATGATCTCTCACATTCGGTTAAGACTCGACTGGCAAAGCTGATTATTTTGACTTCCTCCTGCCCATCTGTTTTGTCTATTTGAAATAAACATGCACCTAATCCTTGAAACGATGCATCGCAAGAAATGCAGAAATCTAAACTCATGTTTGGATGACTTAAAATGTTACTCTTTAGAAGAGCTTCTTTGATCTTGTCAAAGGCTTTTTGGCATTCAGAAGTCCACATCCAGTGGACGTTTTTCTTGAGCAAATTTAACAATGCGGGATTGTTCATTGATTGATTCGGAATAAAGCGACGGAAGAATGAAGCTAATCCAATGAAACCTTTTAGTTGCCTTTTAGTGCAAGGCACAGGGAAATTTTCTATTGCTGTTAACTTGCTGGGATCAGGTGAGATTCCTTCCGAAGAAATTATATGTCCTAAAAACTTGACTTCTTTCTTGGCAAATTTGGATTTTTGTAAATTTGCGGTAACACCAAAATCAGAGAATCTTTGAAAGATCTTTTGTAGGAGAGTTAAATGTTCTTCCCAGGAAGTCGTTGCGATCAGTAAATCATCAACATAGACGGTGACTTGGTCAAGTAACTCTGGTCCTAACACATAATCAAGTGCTGCAATAAAAACACCAGAACTAATGTTGAGACCGAAAGGTACTACACGAAAATGATAGGATCTGCCGGCAAAGATAAAGGCTGTGTACTTCCTCGATGATGATGATAGTTTCACCTGCCAATAGCTACTTCGGAGGTCTATTGAGGATAAGAACCTCACACTATGGAATTTTTGTAGTTGTTCCTCCAGTGGTTCTGGTCTTGTGCATACTGGAATGATGATTTTATTAATATTCCTTGCGTCCAAGACAAGTCTGACGCTTCCATCGTTTTTGAAAACAGGTAACAATGGGCTACTGTAGGGAGAGTCGGACGGTTCTATGATTTTCCACTTAAGCATTTTACGTATTTCTTGTTTGACGGCTTCTTTACGGGACTGCGGAACTGAATAGGTTGTTTTGCAAAAAGTATCATGGGGTTTCACCCTCATGTTAAATTCATAGTCTGCTATGATACCTGGTTTTCTGGAAAAAATGTTCACAAATGTTGCTAATAGGTCGTGTAGTTCATACTTCTGTCTGTCGTCGAGTCCGTCTGTTTCCACAATTTTTATGCGTAACTCGTCGGCAGTTGGTAATAAGTCAGGGTCATTGTTGACGTCACTGAACTCGTCAACCGCACGGTGGTAATGTTGCCTGTCAGAAAGTCTACGTATTTTCACTTTACGTTCCAGGTTGGTTATCCTGACTTTGGTTCTCATTAGATGAATGACCAGTGTCCTATCATCTAGTCTTAACGTGCACTTACCTTCAGCTAAATCAATGATGGCACGATTTCTTCGTAGAAAGTCCATTCCTAACAAGCATGGCACTGACAGGTTCTTTACTACTAAAAATGTGCACGGTATACAGTCGGATTTAAATTGTATTGTTGCTTGTACTTGCAAGCTAACCTTCTGTACTAGGGAGCCTACTGCTCCGGATACAGTACATCCTTGTACAGGAAGTGAAGGAATTTTTGTTACAGAGCAAACCTTTTTATATACACACATAGACATAGCATTAATATTTGCACCTGTGTCGATGATAGCAATGATTGGTATATCACAAATGTGAATCAGAGTTGACGCTTGTACTTGGTTTTCCCAAAAGTCGTTGTTTTCGTAGGTGTTCTTTTCGTCTAATAGTTCGTCCCGTAAGTCTCTGTCGTCTTCGTATCTAATTACGTTGATATGTCTTTTAATGAAGTTGCCCCCCATTGGTTCCGCAGCTTCCCCGTGGAGGCCTAAAGAAGCTGCTAATGGTTTTCCGACTGGGGTGGAGCTGAAATGTCAGTTATTTTTACTTGACTAGTATTTTGCGACCTTCCAGGTCGAAAATTCGCGTTCGTATCCCATACGACTTGTGCATCACTTGATTGCGTGTTATTTGACATCGCGTTTGGTGCTTGGCTCGCCTGTGCGTAAAAAATAGTCGGATTTCCTTGGCTATTATGACCGGCTGTGTCAGGAAAAGCATCCGACGAATTGTCCTGACTATTGTTCCTGAACTGTTGGTTGGGTTGGTGAGAAAATGTCGCATTTTTCGGCTGTGAAAAATTTATTTGCTGAGAGGGAGTGAAGTGACTCGGCTGACTGTACTGTTGTGGTCTGTTATAATTGGTCCATTTCTTTCCCTTGTGACGATTTCCATTATTCGTCTTGTTGTTCTGGTACTGGTAATTACCGTTATGATTTATCGGTGAATTACCGTATTGTTGCTGTGTGTTTTGATAAATCGGATTGTACCTATTCTGGTGTGGATGTTTGTTATATTGTTTTCCATTACGGCGGTTGAAACTGTTATGATTGCCGTAAGGCTGAGCGTTTGGTTGTCCCGTGTTATGTTGGTACGACATTCCATTGACACAGTTTGTTATGTGCTGCTGCGGAGCGGGCGGTCCATTATTATAATTATTCCGCGCGCTCGCACGCACATCCTCATAGATCATATCCAAATTGTCAAGAACAGAAAGAAAGGCTTCTAGGTCTTCTTCACTCACATTAACTAGTTTTTCTCTTATTGACACAGGAAGTTTTGACTTTAAGATCATGATTACATCTTTGGTTGAAATGGGCGTGTCCCAATACTGAATTTTACGTAGATATTTTTCAAAATAACGTCTCAAACCTCCTCCTTTGGTGTTGAAAGGTTCGGCGTTGTAAACCTCCTTTCGGAGTCTTTGTTGTATACCTGAACTCCAGAATTTATTCAAAAAATTCTTTTCAAAATCTGCATAGGTGTGACATTTGTCTATTATTTCTGTACCCCAAATTGATCCTTCACCGTGTACATAGCCTAAGATGAACTGTATCCGCTGCCTGTCGTTCCATGATTCCGGAAAAGCGCCTGTGAATGATTTTAGAAATACTATTGGATGTATATTTCGTTTTTCAGGTATAAAAGGCTGAAAAGCTCTGTGTTTTAGCACACTCTCGTCTCGCATTAGTTCAACGAGTGTTAGTTGATCGGCATGACTACGTGACGTAGAAGTTTCGCCACGCGTATTATTTACTGTTGGTGAGAATTGTACCTGACACTCGGGATATTGACGGTTATCGTGTTCTGGCGGTAGCGAATACTCACTTTGATTGTCACCTTGCAATTCCGTAACTTGTCGTTTTAGTTGATCTGTATCATTGCTTAGCTGACGTTTCCATTCCGGAAGATCGTGGCTAAATGCTCGTCTGATTTCACCTAATTCACTGGTTAAAGTGTCACCAGAAGTACCGGGAGCGGTTAAGATTTCTGCTGTAGCAGATTTAACCGTACCCTTTAGTTCAGCGTGTACCTTGCTGACAATGTACTGTTCTTTGGATTGCATCCACTCTTCAAATTCCCTATTAAGTGTATTGCTTATACCGGTGTTGACATCTGCGATCTTTTTGTCAATATTGACATCGGATATTTGCTGAGCAAGGTCTTCGACTCGCTCGCCAACGTGGTTGACACTTTCTGTCAATTGGCTTACTCTCTTTGAAACATCACTGTAATGTTTCAAAGAGTCACTCGCAGTTGATTTACACACATCTATTTGGGCCTGCATATCTATGAACTTGCTACCAATATTGGTCTCGGCGGATTCCACCATCGAAAGAACACTATCAATTTTTGCGTGTACGCTTGCGTTTAGCTCGCTTGCGTAAGCAGTGGTAATGGCTTTAATTCTTTCCTCCATGGTGTCATTCGAATTTTTGATTTGTGCTTGGATGTCCTCTACCCTTGATTCTAAACTGCTGAACCTGCTGTCACTTTGATTTGCTAACTTACTGATTTGCGTTCCAAGATTGTCACTTTGGTTTGTTAACTGACTGATTTGCGTTCCAAGATTGTCACTTTGGTTTGTTAACTGACTGATTTGCGTTTCAATATTGTCACTTTGGTTTGTTAACTGTGCCATGTTTGCTTCAAAACTGGTTTTCATATCAGCAAACAATTTTAGTATATCTGACAGCGAGCATTCACGTGACTGCGACGCGGTCTGTGGCGCCGACAGCTCACGTGTCGTTTCGTCCTGTGTTGTTCCCTCACTACGAGATTCAGGTTTGTTTACACCCGCGCGCGGTCTAAGTTGCCTTGGTTGCTCATCAGCCATCGTAAATTGAAAGTAGTTACACTGCACGAGCTAGAAAAGATAATTTTTTTTTTTAAATTATGATTATCACTTGTCAGGTGCGCCAAGGATTTCGCGTCCTGATTTCTCAGATATTGCTTGCGCTTTATAAACAATTGAAACTCTGACACACGAAAATGCCAATATGGCAACGGGAGTGATAAAATAAATGAAAAACACTTATAGAGCACTGAAACTGGCACAGATAGCGGCCATAGTGATTCACTAAAATGCACAACAATGGAAATTCTTGCTAACTATTTCTAACTATTGTAAGCGAAATGATGAAATAGAGGCGGGTCTAATAGAAAAAAAGAAACAGAAATTTGGAAATTAAATTGCTTGAGGAAAAGGAAAAAAACGTAAAGAGTGAATGTCACGAGCCGACTGAATGCTCGGTACGCAAAGCTTCAAACGTAATGAAAAATCGTACTCACATTAGTTGTCTTGCGCGCTGCTATTTATTGCTGTTGTGGATTCTTGCTGCGATTTTCTGCATATGCGTCCTTTTTTTTTATCACTGGTTTTGGCTTCCAATTTTTTCCAGATGGTAGCATGAAAATAAAAAGAACAAATTAGTTTTTTAGTTAGGTCCCTGTTCGGGCGCCACATCTAGCGTTAAAAGGTTTTTTGTTTAGCTTTTCACATTTAACCAAATATAACATTGATGTTGATAATTCATGGCAATGTTTGCCGACAAGATAAAGAATGCAACCTTTTAACACTAGATTGCGTACTCACGGCAGTTCTCCTTGGCCGTTTCTTGGTACGACTTGGAAAAAGAGAAAAATTTATTAATGATCGATGATGCGTCGGTTCTCGATTGTGTTTAGGAGACGTACGGATTGATTGCGTGAAAATAGTTTCTCAAATGACCTCTTAACCCGGATTGCTTTCACGCAATCAGACTCTTCAATGAAATTACCTAAGGGACCTATTTGAATAATAAAAAAAATTGGAAATGAATGCAAAACAGTGAAATTTTGTAAAAAAGTTGTCAGATCGTAAATTGAACACGTTAATGGTCTCCCAAATACAATCGACACACCGCGATAAAGAGCGAACCTGTAACAAAGTTCATTTAAACATAAACATTATTTGTGGTTAATTTAAAGAAAAGAATAAGCATAGATTTTCTGTATAGTGAAGCATCAATATATTCGTAAAGAACAAAGGCGTTAAACTATAAACATTAACAAATTTACAATGTATACAAAACTTACATTTTTATGTTTTTCTCATACATGGAGCAGTCCAACAATCGCTGCTTCTGTATGTGTGATATTTTGTAAAAATTAAATGTCCTGGCGTGCGCGTAAGTATTTTTTATCGTCACAAAGTTTACAAAAGCGTTTTCTTTCTTGATGATAACGTGGTCTTTCACACTAAACTTGTAGCGGTGCTACACAACACGTCTTAACAAGTCGGCAACCAAACATCAAAGGTAATGAAGTACATGTTAACATATCGGCGACCAGAAGTACAACTAACTATAAAGACTCTAGAATTTTCCTAACAAATGATAAATTGTTCTTTCTTCTGTTTCGCAGCTTCTTGCTATCAAGCGCTGCGGCAATGATTTTAAATATCTGCGCCCAGCGAGTCATAGTATTTAAAAGTACCTTTTAAACGCTGGCCGCGCGTCTTGGTGTAGGCGAACGTTATAAACAGATTTCGTTTTTTTTTTACTCTCGTGTTGTCATGCTTAGTATCACTGCAAACTACAGCTTGGTGGCTGTCCTTTTCTCATATGCAAAATGTCTGAAATCCAATAATATCACAGAAGGAGGACAGTGATGCTGGTGACTATGAAGAGTCATGAAAGAAAATTATAGAACAGACAGGAGGTAAATTGGCAGTATCATTTCTTAGCAAACCAATTGAAAAACGCATCAGATTTAAACCAACAGCAAAAGTATGGACGTCTGGTGATTCACAGTCAACTATCAATGGAAATAATTTAATAACTCAGAATGCAAGATACCTGGAATTAGAGTATTATATAATCTTTTATTTAACATTAAACTTACTACATGGTGTTACGAAAGAAAAAAATTTCAAAATTATGATAAAATTCTTAGTGCTACCAATGCACATATACAGAAATCTCTCACCAAAAGGTAAGTAAATTTCAACCGAGGCTACGAACGTGCCCAGATCGTTAAGCACACATTAGTTGAAAGTAGTTGTAAATAATCAGTGAGAGATGATGATATATATACCAGTATCAACGCATTTGGCATTTACTATTGGGAGACAGTCTCCAACAAATCACTAAGACATATAGATTTTCTTCGCTGGAATAATCAGAATGAATTGTTGGAGCGATTAATTTTCTTGCTGTCTTAGAATGTGACAGACTATAATTAACTTGATAATTAAATAACAATTATTGAAGAGGAGCTTCGATGAGCTCGTTTATTTCTGGAAGTTTGCAGTGGTTATCGAAAATAATAAAGTAAAACATTGAACTGCAGAATGAAAAGTTGAATATGAAAACATTCTATCACTTGTAAGACCCTCTTAAAAAGAGCATTTTGCTACTTCGGAACGAGGTCAGTGTGTGTGTGTGTGTGTGTTTGTGATCAATAGAAGTAATTTACGCAGTTCAGGTGAAACTCAAAAATTGTTTTGCAAATACAAAGCCCTAATATGCTTCTCAGATGTGTATTTCTGTGTGTTTGTGTGTGTGTGTGTGTGTGTATGTTGCAACGTATTCTAAATAAAATAAAAGAACAAGAATAAAATTGACTTTAAATGCTAATGTTGTATTCTTCTGATAACTAATTGTTCAGAAGTGGGATACATTAAGACCACCAAAGCACTAATACGATTCATGAATGTAGATCAGTTAAGAATGGCCTTAACATATTTAACCTGCTTTATGGTCCAAAACACCGCTCTGTTACCTCCTTTAGGGAATCTACCTTTGTGGTCACGTTCACAATCGTTGTTGGAGTGCAGAAGGCCTGGTGACGGTGAAGTACTATGTGACAGTACGTTTTGCTGTACACGAAATACATTGATCGGATTTCGTTAAAGAAATTTAAACAGCCAGATTCGACTTGTAATAATATAAGTCTGCACACAACAGCAGACAGATGACACGTAAATCGACGTGTCACCAACCCCATCACTTTCCCACATGATTAAAACTCTGAAACATTTAGAACAACTTTACATATCATTAGTGAAGGATGGTGGCATCATTTATGATAAATGAAACATACATAAAGTAAGAAAGTATTAATATTAGCTCAAATTTACAAAGAGCGTATAAAATTGCGCTCTTACAGTATGCAACATGAGAGAAGACAAATAAAAGTCAAAAGGCGATTTTTGCCTCAAATGTTATTCTTTTTATTACTGATGATCGAGAATATATCATGGATGTTACATGTTTACAAAGATAGTTGATACATTTAGATCTTAGGGTGAAGCATAATAAATTAATTTATTATAATGAGTGTGTGAATGTGTGTATATGGGTGTGTGTTGTGATGCAGGATTCAGGTGGGAGCAGAGTTTGGCTGGGAATCATGCAAGTGTTCAATCAAAATCAATCTTACTTTTACTAAACAATGAATTACAACACCATTGTGCATACAAATACCAAAGCCCTGTGCTCATCCAGTTGGAATCAGTAATGTCGGTATCAAATAACGGAATAATATCCAATAATTATTTGCACCAGACTGATATAACAACCTGAACTCCGAAGTGTGTAAACAATAATACACAGTAGAACTTAACCTTGGATACGTGCATACATTACATAGATAATATGATATCGTTTCTCTTCTCAGTGACAGGTACGAAAATAAAATATCAAATTTCTCCTCTCCATAAATGACTTCATTAAAGCACCCAAATAAAAGAACAGCAAAAAGAGTGGCACACTACAATTACCTAACATCCGCTGCTACCACTACCATTACTACTTCTCAGCCACACAACTACAATACAAAACAATCTACATAGAAATATAACCAACTGTACCACCAACAGGGAAATGCTAAATAAGCAAAAAGTACAATTACTTATCAAATAGATTATTTCTAAGCCACAATTATCTGAATACAGGCTCACCATGATTTTGAATACATGACAGTAACAGCCCGCACATATAATATCACAGCCACATCTTGCAAATAGGTTTAAAAACAGTTGTAGTACTATCAAAATCCTAAGATCTCCCCTAGATTGTTTGCAGCAATAATTAATCTACCAAGCAGATTCCGCCAATACAAGCACACACTGATGCACTATCCGAAGGCTGGTCAAAACATTCACAACCACTTGTGCTCGTCCATATCAACTATGGCACACACAAAGTAGATGTCACTTTACACTCTGCTCTATTTCAATATTCCATCCCGATTATGAGATGCTACTGTACGTTCTTCTGGACGTTTACAGGAAGACACCACCTACTGCTACATCTTGATGATATCTACTGCCAGAGAGGTGCTCACAGCTGCACTTGCACTTTGCTAGCGACCTCTAGCATTGCGCGCCACCGCAACAGACAAGAAAACTCGCTAGTAGCAGAGGTATAACCCTACCACTATTATTTTAATTTAGTGTACTTTTACCTAAATAACAGAAAACCCCGTCTCTATGTTGCCACGTGTTCTATACCCCAACAGAACAAATAGTGCTGTCATGGGAAAAGCCACATATAACCTTCTTAGTATAATTTCCGAATAATGTACACTGTGGGAGGATAGTCCTGTTAATAGGAAAAGCTAATCAATAGAGTTACCGTTTTAACAGTATTTGACAGTGTGTTATGTCTAATGCATAAGTAAATCAGACTATTCAATTAATTTCCTAAGATCTTATCCAGTGGCTAGAAAGAAAGGCAGTGTGAACAGTTTTATATTGAACCTAGGGCAACTCAGTTCCAAGTTCATTTAGTGGTTTAAAACATGTACTAACGGTCGCCAGCCTATCCAGGCAATGAAACAGTGAAATGTTGGAAAAGCAGAAGTATAATTTTCCCTACTTTCTTGCTACTGTTTGAGTTGCTTCTTCAAATAAATGTTACTCCACGTAAACAGTGTGGGACTACACCATTATACATTATGCTTGTAGAAGAGAAAAAGCCCAGTAGATAAATTCAAGGAAGTTAAATAAATTTGGCCAGGGGGCCCATTAGAAAAGCATTTTCTGTAATCAGCAAACTTAAGTACTAAAATACTTAGATACTAAAGCACACACTTTTTATACTGAACATTTCACCTCAAGAAAACCTCTATCTTGCTGGAATTTATTTTCAACAGCTGTTATTCTTTGAACCAACTCTATATAGTCATTTAACAGATTCTACTATCTTGGCTGCACTGTGACTGAATTTTACATATCCAAACTTTCACTATAACACTTTGCAATAGTTAAGAAAACACGAAAACAATTTAAATGGTGCCTCTTTATATTAACTTGGCACTTCATAAGTCTGTAAAACAGGATACTCGGGTTAATCAAACACCAGGAAGGAACCCTATAGAGGTGTCTTATTAGGATGAAATAATAGGGTGAACCAATTTCTTTAAAGTTCAAGAATTATTATTAAAACACTGTTTAAATTTATGGTTGACGATGTACAAAAGTAAAAGTACAAAAAATCTGATTTGGTGGCTGTAGGCTTGGGTGTGCCTAACAGTTATAATGGCTACACTACCCACACTATGGCCTGCAAGTATCTTGCCGTATTGGCTCAATTTATCTTCTAGGCGTCGTTCAATTTTACATACAGTAGCCCAAAAACTCGCAGGTATGGCGTAAGCCGTTTGCAGTCTCTTAAACTGTTGAAGTTACATCAACATGAGCAACTTATACATACAAATATTTTTAAATACAAAATGGCATCAGAAAATTATTTAACGTAATACACCATTTAGATAGTATATTACGTATGTTACTCACATATAATGCAAAGAACGTGACTCCAGTATAGCACTCTTTACTTTACATCTACATAAAATGTAATACCAATATGCGAAAATTTTAAAGCAAATAAAGAATTATAAAAATTTAAGTGAACCATAAACAAATAATATTATAGTGGGAAGTTTAAATTACTGCAATACACGTGACAGTGTGTATGAAGCGGACGAAATAAAGCGTTTGTAGAAACACACAATTCTTGGATTGCTTTGTAAGAGTAACATAAAATGTGTAATGGGAACAGTATTTGGCACATGAAAACGGAGAGATTAAGTATAGAGATGTGTGTGTGTGTGTGTGTGTGTGTGATGAATACTGCCCATTCAGAGAAACTCACATGAAACTTACGTAATATTTTCAACATGGTATCAAGTCAAGCTAAATTTACATAATTGTCAATATGGTAATGCTGTTTTGACAAGATTTTTTTGAACATGGCACCATTTTACTCAATTCAGATGAAGAGCCTAACGTAAACTTCTGAACATTTTCCCATTTTTGGGCAGTTCAATTGAGGCTTATGTAATTTCACAGCTACATTGTGAGCTGTTTCATTTTAATTGTACCCTGTGATTGACTGGACAGGGGAGGAGGGGGCAGATGCAGAACGAGGAGGCATGATGATGTCATTATGAGGAGACATAGCTTGCCACATGAATGATAAGTAGGTGTGGTTTACTGCCATCTTTTATTGTGCTGTCTTTGCCCCTACAATTGGAAACTCACTCTACCACTTGTTTTTGATGTCAGTAGTACCAGAAGATTCAATTCTGCTGATCTCCAGCCACAACATACCATCCAAAGAATACCTGAGACACATAACACGACTTATAGTAATATGTAATACTACATATATTAATACGCACCTGCATTTCATTTAAAGTGTACTCTCTAACATTATATTAATTAACAATAATTTATTTCTTTAAATCTGAAGAAGGTACATATGACTCTTAGAGGATAATTTGCGAATTTAACTGCACTAAAATTTTCTACCCTCACACACGCCGTCCCACATAAATCAGTAAATGGCTTACTAATCTAATTCAGATATTAAACATTATAACAATATAACCATTCTTCATTCAAATATGACAAACGTTGAACAAACACATTTTCTTTCTGTCTGTCTTTTCAGTGTGGTAGTTATCCTTCTACTCAAAGCAAACGTATAATTTGGTTTTTTTTCTTAAAAGCTACTGTTTGAATTTAAGTATACACTGTCAGGTAAGCATACATTGACCAGTCAGAGCATTATGGTCACCTACCTAATAGCCAGTATGTCCATCTTTGGCACAGAAAACAGCAGTGAAACATTGCAGCATGGAAGCAATGAGGCCTTGGTATGTCACTGGACGGAGTTGGCGTCACATCTGAATACACATGTCACCTAATTCCAGTAAATTCCGGGCAATGGGCGGATGAGTTCCGACATCACGTTCAATCACGTCGCTGATGTGTTTGATCAGGTTCAAATCTAGCGAGTTAAAGTGCCAGCACATGAATTGGAAATCGCCACTGTCTTCCTCGAACCACTCCATCACATTTCTGGCATTGTGACTTGGGGCGTTATCATGCTGAAAAAATGCCACTGACACTGGGAAACATTATCGTCATGAAGGTGTGTATGTGGTCTGCAACCAGTGTACGATACTCCTTGGCTTTCCTGATGCCTTGCACGAGATTCACAAGACCCACAGATGCCCATGTGAATGTTTTCTAGATCATAACGGAGCCGCCACCAGATTGTCTCCGTCCCTTACTACAGGTGTCAAGAAACTCCTCCCCAGGAAGACGACGGATTCGTTCCCTTTCTACAGCATGTTGAAGAAGGCATCGGGGTCCATTGGACCATGCAACACTCTCCCATTGCATCAATGTCCAGTGCCTTTGGTCATGTGCCCATTTCAGTAATGGTTGCCAATGTCATGGTGTTAACATTGACACATGGTTGGGTCATCGGCTGTGGAGGCCCATCGGTAGGTCAATTCAGTGCACTGTGTGTTGAGACACACTTGTACTCTACCCAGCATTAAACTCTATTTTTAGTTCTGCCACAGTTGTCTGCCTGTCCTCTTCTACCAACCTGTCCAGAGTATGACGTCCAAAAGCTGTAATGAGATCTGGATTTGGTTATTGGATGGATACAATTATTTATTTATAACACAAATCCGAATGAAGAATTTATTACGAGCTGGACATCATCATTAAATTATAGCATGTCTGTCATTTGGAAAGACTGTAGGAGGATACTTTGTTTCCCTCGTACGTTACAAGTATTAAAATTACTATTTGTGGTGAACTCTTCATCTTGAGCAAAATTCCAACCAAAAAAGTGGTATTTCTCAGTAACAGTGAAAAATACTGTTTCCCTTTACAGGGGACATGGACCACAGTAATTGCCAATGAATTAGTACTTTCCTGTATCAAAGAAACAAAGGGTTCTTCCTTGCACAGAGGATAAAAGGTACTAAGACTTCAATAAATACCGGTAGAATCCCCACAAGTCCCCACTCCTTCACACTGCTTCAACAAAAACCACACAGGTGCTCTGCTCATAAAATAAAAAAGAAATAAGTTCCTATACCAACATATTAATTAATGTTAGAATGAGTCAAGACTCTACACATTTTAAATTCTATTATAATGCATGCTAATAGATGCTATCGCCTCGCCAGGTCAAAAGGGCCTCATTTTCCCTATTCACACATACCAACAACTTTGTAGAGCATAATAATCTATTGCAACGCACCAGGGTAGTTGCTCACCTGCAGCAAGGGCAGAAATGGGTCTTTACACCACCACAAATTTGCATTCATAATTATATACAAAATTAAGCTCCACCCAAACATTCCATGATGGCCCAACGGTACTGGCCAGCTGCTGTACCATCCTCAGGCCATAGGTGTCGCTGGAGGTGGATATGGAGCGGTATGCAGTCAGCACACTGCTCTCTGGCTGTTTAATTGTATACAGTTCCATATATTAACTAGACTAGAATCCATTGTATACCGATGGTTCACAATGACCATTCAATATTTAAACATGAAGGCAATCTGTCACAGAATCCATAATTTACTGCAGATCTAGATTTCGACTATAACATGCTAATCTTCGGTTCTAAAATACAAAATGGAAAGAATCAAGAACAGGTACAAGGTATGTATACAATGCCGTTATACAAAGTGGGAATATATAGCGATATCATATCATAATACACCAGAAGTGTCATACTGGCATAACCATGTCAAAACATGAACATGTGATAGTTCACGTTAGTATTTATATGGCAGAGATGAAACTGAAACTATTGCTTACACCCAGCACAGACAGCGAGAATATGCATCACTGAGGACCTATAGTGTCCTCTTTTGAAGTGCACATTCAAGAAGCTAAAGCTCAATTATAATGAAGATCACGACCTTTACAGGAATCTAAAAAGACAATATGGCTGAGATATGCAAACTACATAGTGAATAGACTCATATGTTGTTGGTGTTGTTGTTGTTGTTGTGGTCCTCAGGCCAAAGACTGATCTGATACACCTATCCACTCTACTCCATCCTGTGGAAGACTCTTCATCACCAAGTAACTACTGCAACCTACATCCTTCTGAATCTGCTTACTGTAATAATCTCTTGGTCTCCCTCTACGATTTTTACACCCACGCTTTGATCCAGTACTAAATTGGTGATCCCTTGATGTGTCCTACCAACCGACTCCTTCTTTTAGTCAGGCTGAACAAAAAATTTCTCTTCTCTAAAATTCCATACAGTAAGTCCTCATTTGTTGTGTGATGTAAACATCTAATCTCTATTTTCTTCTCATCTAAACCGTTTATCTTCCATGCTTAACTTCCAAACATGGCTTCACTCCATACAAATACTTTCAGAAAGAACTTCCAGCCACTTAAGTCCATACTGGATGTTAACAAATTTCCCTTCTTCAGAAACGCTTTTCTTGTCATATAAATGCATAAAAAGTGAACACCAGAATTTAAATGCAAATAAGGTCATGAAAGACAGGAGATGTCACAGGATTACACAGGAGGATTACACAGTGACAAAAGATAGTGTGTCATTAGGTATAACGAGACACTGTGAATAAAATCTGAAAAATCTGCATTAACACAAAATAACGTAAAATAGTGCCACAAGAAGCATGAGTGTCCTCTTTGAGGATGCGTTTTAGACAGGTAAAAATGTAAAAACACTTTATGTTAGAGAAGCTAATAGGAGGCAAATATCCGTTTATGTCTGTTGCACTGGTATAAGGGTATTGTTAATAGAAATACCAAACCACTCCTCTATACTGTAAGAAATTCAGAAACCTGTACTTGAAATGTTGTTAAGAAATGGGTTTGCACGTCACATGAGGGGAATTTTACAAAAAGAGCCATTAAAAACTGTTTGGAAACTTTTAAATTTTCTTCTGAAGGAGATTGTCAAGGTAAGACAATGCACAAATGAATAACAATAAGAACGAAGGATTTTTTTCGTGTTTGGTAGTGTTGCACCTTAGTGTTGTCCTAATATCAAGTCAACTAGTAAGATGTTAAATTGGAACTATTAAATCTGATATAAAAAGGAGTTACATTGTTTATCACGCAAACTGACGTTAAAACCACAAATTATTTGGAAGACATAACCAAAACTGAAATAAATACAAATGGCCCACTTATACAGTAAATTGTCGGCCTGTTGTATAGTCGTTGATGGACATGCCCCTTAAGCACTGAGACGCCTTTTTGAGCTACAGCTCCTTGAATGTATACTCTAATAGAAGGTGCTATAAGTTATCGATGAGGCACTGCTTCTAAGAAATGGCTTCAGTTTTGTTTCTTCCACTCAACTGCTAGCGTCATCTGTCACATGTTTATGTTCTTACATGCCAGTGAGACTCTTCTGGAAATTGTATGTTATCGCTATTTCCGACTTATGTGGGTTGTTAGAATTGTGTTATGTAAATATTTCCTACTTGCTCTCGATTCTTACTGTTTTGTAAAGTCAAAACCTAGAGCTGCAATAAATTGCGGGCTCTGTGACTGACTGTCGTTTTCCTTTATATTTGATTCTGTAGTGTATATAAAACATTCGTACTTGACTTACTGCTAGTCATTGTATTCATCCTACTATGACTACCTGGCTAGCTCTTCCTGTTCTATAAGAATCCTTCACATTTAGAAAAGTATAAATATGGATATCTGTGAAAGTTTCTCAAAATATTTTCTTATATCGTAGCAAAATGCTTACCTTTCTCTTCTTTCTCTAAGTCCAAAAAATACCAGAATGCTACTGGTGCTAGTAACAATGAAATATTATGTGTAACTGTAGTAAATACTTTTACTTTTTCACATTTACTATACGTTTTCACTCCTTTGTGCATGAAGTCAAACAAAATCTTAAGGTAGTAATATTTCTTCTTCTTTAGTATATTCTTTGGACAAAAATATAAATCATCTAGATGATTTATATTTTGGACAATGAACTCATGTGCAACATAATAAAAGAATAAGTAACTACTAATAGGAGATTCATGTATGACAGAGATGTTATACATGTTGTATAATGCTGTATAATGAGGTACCAAACTTAACCTTTATTGTAGTAAGATAAGATACCATTGTCAGTAGTACACAGTGAATTAACATTAGTTGTTGTTGTTGTGGTCTTCAGTCCTGAGACTGGTTTGATACAGCTCTCCATGCTACGCTATCCTGTGCAAGTTTCTTCATCTCCCAGTACCTACTGCAACCTACATCCTTCCGAATCTGCTTAGTGTATTCATCTCTTGGTCTCCCTCTACGATTTTTACCCTCCACGCTGCCCTCCAATGCTAAATTTGTGATCCCTTGATGCCTCAGGACATGTCCTACCAGCCGATCCCTTCTTCTAGTCAAGTTGTGCCACAATCTTCTCTTCTCCCCAATCCTATTCAATACATCCTCATTAGCTACGTGATCTACCCACCTAATCTTCAACATTCTTCTGTAGCACCACATTTCGAAAGCTTCTATTCTCCTCCTGTCCGAACTATTTATCGTCCATGTTTCACTTCCATACATGGCTACACTCCATACAAATACTTTCAGAAACGACTTCCTGACACTTAAATTTATACTCGAAGTTAACAAATTTCTCTTCTTCAGAAACGCTTTCCTTGCCATTGCCAGTCTACATTTGATATCTTCTCTACTTCGACCGTCATCAGTTATTTTGCTCCCCAAATAGCAAAACTCCTTTACTACTTTAAATGTCTCATTTCCTAATCTAATTCCCTCAGCATCACCCGACTTAATGCGACTACATTCCACTATCCTCGTTTTTCTTTTGTTGATGTTCATCATATATCCTCCTTTCAAGACACTGTCCATTCCGTTCAACTGCTCTTCTAAGTCCTTTGCTGTCTCTGACAGAATTACAATGTCATCGGCGAACCTCAAAGTTTTTATTTCTTTTCCATGGATTTTAATACCTACTCCGAATTTTTCTTTTGTTTCATTTACTGCTTGTTCAATATACAGTTTGAATAACGTTGGAGAGAGGCTACAACCCTGTCTCACTCCATTCCCAACCACTGCTTCCCTTTCATGCCCCTCGACTCTTATAACTGCCATCTGGTTTCTGTACAAGTTGTAAATAGTCTTTCGCTCCCTGTATTTTACCCCTGCCACCTTTAGAATTTGGAATAGTAATAAAAGAAAATAATAGTCTGCCAGCAGTTACTGTAGGTAGTATGTTACCAGTGACAACAGATAATGATTTGTTGTTAGCAATAATTATAACCAAAGAGACTACATCCTTTAAAATAGCATATGCTGGTAACATACAAAAGTGGTTAGTTATGTATATACTTTGTGTTATGTGCAGTACCTCGCACTTAGAAGATTCTGAAATAGTTTCCATTTCCTCAGATTGAGACTCCACTTAATTTGTACATATTACAGAAGTTTTTACATTCTCAGCTGTGACCTGTTCTAAACAATCTGATGTGTCCAACAATTCTGTTTTAATATTAGTCCTTCAATTAGAGGAACAACCTGTACTGAAGCAATAGGTACATGTTAAACATTGCTAACAGTCTTTTCATCGATTAAATCTAAATCTTGTATATGGTTGTTTTCTAAATATATTGTTAGCTGTAGTCTGTCCATTCTTCTATTGAAGGAAGAACCAAATTTCAGCAGTTTAGCATTAAACTTAGAAAACCTGTTGCCTATTTGATCTAATTTTTCGTTGAATTGAAAAAATTTGTTGCTTATTTGATCCAGTCTTTTGTCTGTTTGACCAAATCCTTTGTTCACATGTATTCATAGGTTTGATAACGTGAGACTCAAGTCTGTTGATAGCTGTGCTGTTATCTGCACAATTGTTGCTGAAGTAATATTTCGCCCTATGAGGGCCATTGTGAACTTCCTAGCAAATATTATCGTAAATAATCTAAAAGTTGGTATTGTGATCTAACTAGAGAATTCTGGTTACATCTAATACATTTTTATTTTATTTGTATATTCCAATATCATAATAAATTCCCTGAAAGAGTTCTCTACTTTGAAACTGAGACGTCATTCCTTTTTCGCTTCATCACTTACGTCTTGGATGAGTACACTGAAGAGCTCTATATATTTTGTGATTCTGCTGATGAGCGAAGTAAAAAGTTTACCATTTTGGAGTTCATTAATTATGTAACTCTCAGTCCTGAAGAGGATAAATATTACATTCCCTGTGCGTTGCCATTAGTACTTGGAACACAAAGGCACTAATGGAAATATCTGAAAATTTCGGGGAAAAGATCTAACCATTCAGATGTAAGCAGCCTCTTCGGCTGTAGTCAGTGTTAGATTTGAAAACACTCTTCAATTTTGTACTCAAAATATACTACATACCGCCCTTTGAAAATGCAGTCTGTTAAGATAATGTCATCAGAATCCAGCCACTGTCATATGGTGAAATATCAAACGAATTGTCATGGAGGAATGCAAACTCGCATCGTAAGGACACCAAGATAGTGTCAACCAATGGATGGGCTGATTGAACTGTCCTTACTTTCTTATAATGGTATTTGTAACTTCAGAATTTCTTAGGTGTCTTGTGAACTAGAGCATTGCAGCTATTTTCTATTCACTGTAATCTACCTTAAACATTTCCGTTCTTTAGGTTTCCTTGCAAATTAAAACTGTGTGCCAGACTGGGAAACAAATCCAGGACATTTGCTATTTACACACAGTTACTCTACAGATTAAAACTGTATGCCGGACCGAGACTCGAACTCGGGATTTTTGCCTTTCGCAGTCAAGTGCTCTCTCTCGGAGGAGAGCTTTTGTGAAGTTTGGAAGGTAGGAAACGAGATACTGGCAGAAGTAAAGCTGTGGCGACGGGCCGTGACTCGTGCTTGGGTAGCTCAGATGATAGAGCACTTGCCCATGAATAGCAAAGGTTCCGAGTTCGAGTCTCGGTCCGGCATACAGTTTTAATCTGCCAGGAAGTTTCATATCAGCGCACACTCCGCTGCAGAGTGAAAATCTCATTCTTGTTACTCTGCAGTTGTCCTCACAGATTCGGTTCTGGAAGTACCTTATCTTCTACTTCCCTTACTTCAAAGAAGTTCTTATGTGTCAAATACGCGATTAGCACTCCTAGAAGAAAGGATACTGAGGCTTGGCCTAGCTACAGTCTGGGTGATGACTTACGGAATAAATTTTCACTCTGCAGCGCAGTGTGTGCTGATAAGAAACTTTCCAGCAGATTAAATCTGTGTGCCAGACCAAGACTCGAAAGTGTGACCTTTGCCTTTCATGGGCAACAGCTCCACCAACTGAGCTTTACTTCCGCCAGTACCTCGTCTCCTACCTTCCGCACGTCAGGGAAGTCCTCCTGGATAACTTGCAGGACTAACGCTCCTGGAAGAAAGGACATTGGTGAGAAATGGCTTAGCGACAGACTCGGGAATTGTTTCAAGAATGAATTTCCACTCTGCCCTCTAATGTGCGCCGATATGAAACTGCCACATTAACACTATGTAGCAGAGCAGAACTCGAACCCGGAACCATTGCCTTTCACGGACAAAGACCTTCTGTGAAGTTTGAAAGGTAAGAGACAAGGTACTGGCGGCAGTAAAACTGTGAGTCTGGAGTATGAGTCGTGCTTGGGTAACTCAGTTGGTAGAGCACTCACCCCCAAAACGCAAAGGTCCTAGGTTCAAGATTTAGCCTGCCACACAGTTTTAACCTTTCAGGAAGTTTCACATCAGTGCACACTCTGCTGCAGGGTGGAAATTCATTTTTGAAATTTAAATTCCTTTGCAGAATTGATACCGATGACTAAAGTGAGAGGAGACACTTAAAACAAGCGTAAAGTAAAAACCCTCCTTGCACACATACACACGTATAACATCACTCACCCACTCCAGCTGCAATGGTGACCAAGTTTGTCTCAGGCAGCTTCCCAGCAAGCAGCATCTCCCTCGGCACTGTCGGCCATCAGTTTACTGAACAAACACGCTACCCAAAAGGCCGGCAAAACGCGTTCCGCCATGGAAGTCGGTTCAGAAATCTTACACCATCTGCATGCCTAACACTACTCTCTGGTACGAGCCCTACAGTGAGTTCACCTCTGTGGCCACTGCCAGCTATCTTTGACCATTCCATGAAGATAGAAATGTAAGCATGAGTTTAAATTGGAGTATGCGACCGTATAAGCCCCGGATTGAGCCTTTCAGAATACAGTTCGATGTTTGAAAGTACATCTTGATATCTGGATAACACGTTCACTCTAACGATTGTTACAAAGAATGTATGATTTGCAACTAAGAGATCGCTTTACAATGTAATATGTCTTAAACGCACAGAACCCAACGGATGTCGATAGAGATGACTCTGATAAGTGATTCTTTATGAAGTGTCGTCTGCCTGCTGTCTTGACTGCAGTTGTGACCTGGCCTCCAATCGCTGCTGTCATTGACGTCTGCATCTTCTGTCTGCACGTTATAGAAATTGTTGACAGGGAAATGCAAGTGTCCAGTCACCTGTATTATGGCAGAGCATGTGTACTGCGTACTCTGTTGTTGCCTTCTTGAACGAATCTTCTTGCAGATTCAGCGCATATCCGTAATGGACGTCACGTTAAGTTTTTGAACAAATTGTACTTGAGACGATATATAATCATTTTAATGTATTGTAGTTACAGCCCTCTAGAAGCCTGGAAATCCCTACCAATTCATTAAGATTCAGCTAGAAGACCCATGCGGCGTCGTTAGATGCAATAAAACTATATTCAAAATCGTTAATTTATTGCTGAAAGTAGAAGCTGTTGCTGATTCTTCAGCGCCGACTGGTGGCTACGCAGTCCGGAAAAGAATCCGCTGAATGCGATAGCGGCCTCACTGCTGCCAAGGAGGCTGCTTCAGCTCGGAGCGGAAGACGATGACTCCCTGGTGCAGCTGTTTAGACGCCCGCTGGCGAGGAAGGCACACCCCGCCGGTAGCTCTGCTTTCGGAGATGGCGGAGGGCAAAACATATGTGTTCTGATTCACACCCCATTTTGGGGAGTTCTGGATCCCTCCCACATCGCTGCCCGCATTGTACTCTCAGGTGGACAGCGATGTCGAATGCTGAGTAGTCATGATGAATTCTGAACGTGGCCCGCCAGTAACGTAGACCATGAGACCCTTACGATGCTGGGGTTTAGGGTAGCTTCTACCCTGGACCAGAGTGGTGTTTGTAGACCTTCAGTCTACCCATCAACGCTGGCGGCTGTGCTCACATCAATACTGGATGCTCGATTTGGTTCGGTGACCGTCTACTAGGGCAGTGTGTGCAAGATCAGCACTAGAACAATCTCACTCAGAAGATGTTACCGTAGCCTAACTACAGAATCGAATGTGAATGACATGAACGCTATCGCTCCTACTGATCGAGTGTCAAAAGCATGAAGGGAGGGAGTATTTATGTCGTTCTGAGGCTCTGCCCTGCGATGTCATTCGTAATGACCAAATTGGTTCTGCTCTTCCCGAGTCATGAGTAGTCTTCAGCCCTGCTACATTTGCTTAATGAATTTGTAGCAGGGTGTTTCCCACTTGGCGATGGGCTTGCCGAAGTGGCTACACCGGTTCCCGTAAGATTACCGAAGTTAAGCGCTGTTGGGCGTGGCCGGCACTTGGATGGGTGACCATCCAGCCGTCATGCGCTGTTGTCATTTTTCGGGGTGCACTCAGCCTCGTGATGCCAATTGAGGAGCTATTCGACCGAGTAGCGGTTTCGGTCAAGGATACCATCATAACGACCGGGAGAGCGGTGTGCTGACCCCACGCCCCTCCTATCCGCATCCTTCTCTGAAGATAAGACGGCTGTCGGATGGTCCCGGTAGGCCACTTGTGGCCTGAAGACGGAGTGTTTACTGCTTATTCAGACTCTCGCTACTCGTTGTTGCCTCCTACCTAGTGTCTCTTGTGTAACGTTACGGAAGTGATGAAGGCGGTTCTGTCTGCATTCTTCTAACAATTTTTCACTTAACTGCTTGCAGTCTCTCTTAAGATTAGTGAGGTCGCTATTCTGGCTGACCCAGTAACGGTGTTGAAATGTTTATGCTTCCAGCTGCCTGTTTCAGTAACGTCAGCTGTTACGAACTAAGAAAAATTTTTCTCTCGCCTTCCCTTACTAATTTTTTTGTCTAAAATTCGTCTCCACTTTAATCAAATTCCTCCCAAATTTTACCTTTTTAAATTTGTTTGGATAATTATATGCCGGCCGTTGTGGCCGAGCGGTTCTGGGCGCTTAAGTCCGGAACCACGATGCTGCTACGGTCGCAGGTTCGAGTCCCGCCTTCGGCATGGATGTGTGTGATGTCCTCAGGTTAGTTAGGTTTAAGTAGTTCTACGTCTAGGTGACTGATGACCTCAGATGTTAAGTCCCATAGCCCTTAGAGCCATTTGAACCATTTTTTGATAATTATATTACATATTTACATTTTCTTTGAACCTTTTTCTCTGTTGATGACAAAATATCTGATCCTAGTTTATTGCTGTAACTGTTTACTGTTACTGACTCTGGCGAAAATACAGAATATAAACAGTGACTACCGATCCTCTGAAAATATTACTGGAGCACTGATACTATATTTTTACACAATGGCACTTCCTTATTCTCTAGGAACAACTGAATTCACGTGATCATTTGATGAGTGAAACAACCTGTTCTGGACTAATGGTGACTAACATCTTCACACAATTGCTAATATCTCATATTGACATTATAGTACCCGTATCTCTTTGTTCTGGCACAAGTAACACTTCGTTAGTTTTCAGTTGTACCACTTATCGATAATTCTCTATTTGACTGGATATGGATAAATCGTAAAACTCTGGTAACGGAAATTTTGACTTGCAACTGGAAACTATGTGTTAATATACACCCTAGCTTGACCTGAATAAACCTTAACTGTAGAAACATGAAGGAAGAATGCTGTACTGATTTTCTGTCATAGGTACAACGTGTCGTAATCTGTCGGAAATTCTAGTTCTGCTTGCTGTAATTCTACTAAAACTGCTACCAGATGTTAAACATGAGTATTAGTAGCCAACTGTGGTTCGTGGAAGGACACCCGGTTGCCGTGAGAAAAGGATTCAATTTTCCAGAGTTTGATTCTTAATTACCTCTGCTTCCTGTATGCACAACAACATTATACTAATGATACTAAGTTGTGACATCACCTTCGATAGCTTGTAGAAGAAGGGAATTGCCGTGAATTCCATCCCTCCTTAGGAAAAAGCGTATCTCATAGAGAACTACTGTAGTACACTAAAAAAATAATATTAATCTAGGTAACCCAACACAATGTTGAAAAGAATACACTGCTATTTTGTCACTCATCCGTAGACCTAAGTCTATGAGGTATGCTCTATGTTACTCTTGTTCCACATGGCAATTTCTTTTTCTGTGGAAAGGACGTAGATGTTTGTGTTAATGCATAACTATGCCTTTAAAATGTTTAACTCGACTATTACCTACAACCGATGTTTTCATCGGTAACTGCGAGCTGACCTCGGTCGCTTAAGTCATCTCCGCTACCTGGAACGGTCCTTGGAACTTCATCAAAAATTTCTTGGTTTTACCCATTTGGGTATAAGGATTGGCTAGTAGAACCCATTGTATTACCCTCTGCTGAGATAATTACTCGTTCCCCACCCAATCCGCTCCTGAAGCTCAAATGCCTTTACGTTTGCACATTTTGATTGTTACGAAAAATTTTTGTCCATACAACACTTGGTGTGGTGCAATACCTGTTCCTGTGTGGATTTTTGAGTTGTACACACTCACGATATAGCCCACGTAGACACCCCAGTCTAAATGTTGTCTGTTAAGACAGTAAATTAACATCTTGGCTATGGTACAATGTACTCGTTCTGTATGAACATTAGCTTGGGGGGGGGGGGGGGAGGCGGCGGGCGGGTATGGAACGGACTAGTCCGCAATTTCTTTACTCTCAATAGACGACATAACTATTTCATCAGACCAGATACAAAATTTGTTATTGTTCTGTGACTATAGTCTCTGGTATATGAAAGTTAAGTAACAGTTGTTCACCGTGGCTTCAACAGTAGTAGTAGTACAGGATTTTTGTGGGCGCACGACTGCAAGGTCTTCAGCGTCCGCTCTGTAACATAGTAAGACGGGTGTCAAGAAAAAAACTCAGAACAATAAGATAAAATAGAACATAAAACACAGGTAACATGCGTTGAAAAATATGTGCCTACCCACACTGAAGCGTGGGATGAAGCAGGGCGTCAGCAGTAAAATATGGACAACACAGGAAGAAAGTGGTAGAGGGAGCTAAAACAATGTAGCAGATGGAAGTGGCTGGCTGACCGCAAGGAAAAAAGAGAGGAGTCAGCCACTCTGCAATACACTAAAACCTCCAGCCTAAAAGTTAAGGCCAGAGTCCAGACACATCACAAAACTTTAAAACCCTAGACACACACGTCTCATCGTTAGCTAAAACAGAAAGCAGATCCCCAGCAACTTGTGCTTCTGCCCTTGCATCACGGTATAAAATGCAGTCTGTTAAAATGTGCCGGACAGAGATGTGCACACCACAAGCATCACAAAACGGGGGATCCTCCCGCCGTAATAAAAAGCTATGTGTGAGAGGACAGTGCCCGATCCGAAGACCTGAGCAACCGGCAGGAGGAACGCCACGGCCGAGTTGTTGACTTTATCAACCGCAGTTTATTGGCCGTCACCGCCAGCCATTCGTCCTCCCACAACTCCATGTCCTTCCTGTGGAGTGCAGAGATGACAGACTGCAAGGGGATAGGACACTGGACCACATCCTGCTCTCTGCAGGCCTCCTTGGCAGCCCGATCGGCCCGTTCATTGCCCCATATTCCGACATGACCAGCCACCCAGCAGAAGGACACCTCCTTACCCCGCCATTGGAGCAAGTACAGTTGGTTATATATCAGCTGGACCATCTCCTCAGTCGGGTACAGGTTCTGCAGCGATTGTAAGGCACTAAGAGAATCGGATCAGAGGAGAAATCGATCGCCCCGAACACGGTTCATCTGCTCCACTGCCTTCAGGATCGCGTGGAGCACTCCTGCGAAAACGGTATATTCATCAGGGAGGCGAATCCGGGTAACATGATCAGGGAACACCACAGAACAGCCAAGGAAATTCTCCTGTTTGGAGCCATCAGTGTAAACGGCGGTGAAACCGTGATGCACATCTAAAATGTTAAAAAACAGAGATTTAGATTCAACAGTAGTGCTCGCTTTCTGATCCGGTACTAATGTCATTACAAGGTATCTTGAGAAATGGTTTATCATCATCAGTGCATACTTATTACCCACTAAACTTCAGCTAAACGGTCCCAATACGTCCGCTCTTGTCATCTGAACAGATATTTCCGATTCTGGTTATCTCTGAAGTTGTATCTTTTGGTGACTCTAACCTGTTCATTGAGCACAATGAATGCAACCTTTTACACATCATTTCACATAATCTCTTCGTGTTCTGCATTAAAATTTCTCTGCAACTCGTTTGTCATTACCTCTCCCACCTCTATGTCCTGATAGCACATAGTCATGTGCCTGCTGTAACACCTTGTTTTGTAGCGCTGCAGGAATGACAATGTTTTGTCTGCATTTAGTTGCTTTACAGAGTATAACATCTCTGCGTGAGAAATCGTGGTTGTGTACTGTATGCTTGGTGTTCTGTATCCACTGCTTGTGCCTTTTTCTAATATACTAGATTCAGTCCTGATACTTGCAATACTGAATTTTCTTACTAATCATATCCACATTCAAATGCTTGACACCAGGATTGTGAACTAATTTGCACTGAAACTCACTCAGTTTGAATGCCTACTTGTTAATCGATTTGATGAGTCTTTTATTGCCAATTACCACTGCAACTAAAAGGTATCAGATAGATTATATAATGGTAAGACAGAGATTTAGGAACCAGGTTTTAAATTGTAGGACATTTCCAGGGGCAGATGTGGACTCTGACCACAATCTATTTGTTATGAACTGTAGATTAAAACTGAAGAAATTGCAGAAAGGTGGGAATTTAAGGAGATGGGACCTGGATAAACTAACTAACCCAGAGGTTGAACAGAGTTTTAGGGAGAGGATAAAGCAACAATTGACAGGAATGGGGGAAAGAAATACAGTTGAAGACGAATGGGTAGCTCTGAGGGATGATGTACTGAAGGCAGCAGAGGATCAAGTAGGTAAAAAGACGAGGGCTAGTAGAAATCCTTGGGTAACAGAAGAAATATTGAATTTAATTGATGAAAGGAGAAAATATAAAAATGCAGTAAATGAAGCAGGCAAAAAGCAATACAAACGTCTCAAAAATGAGATCGACAGGAAGTGCAAAATGGCTAAGCAGGCATGGCTAAAGGACAAATGTAAGATAGATACAGCCTACAGGAAAATTAAAGAGACCTTTGGAGAAAAGAGACCCACTTGTATGAATATCAAGAGCTCAGGTGGAAACCCAGTTCTAAGCAAAGAGGGGAAAGCAGAAAGGTTGAAGGAGTATATAGAGGGTCTATACAATGGCGATGTACCTGCGGACAATATTATGGAAATGGAAGAGGATGTAGATGAAGATGAAATGGGAGATACGATACTGCGTGAAGAGTTTGACAGAGCACTGAAAGACCTGAGTCGAAACGAGGCCCCAGGTGTAGACAACATTCCATTTGAACTACTGACGGTCTTGGGAGAGCCAGTCATGAAAAAACTCTTCCATCTGGTGAGCAAGACGTACGAGACAGGCGAAATACCCTCAGACTTCAAGAAGAATATAATAATTCCAATCCCAAAGAAAGCAGGTGTTGACAGATGTGAAAATTACCGAACTATCAGTTTAATAAGTCACAGCTGCAGAATACTAACACGAATTATTTACAGGCGAATGGAAAAACTGATAGAAGCCGACCTCGGGGAAGATCAGTTTGGATTCCGTAAAAATGTTGGAACACGTGAGGCAATGCTGACCTTAAGACTTTTCTTACAAGAAAGATGAAGGAAAGGCAAACCTACGTTTCTAGCATTTGTAGACTTAGAGAAAGCTTTTGACAATGTTGACTGGAATACTCTCTTTCAAATTCTAAAGGTGGCAGGGTTAAAATACAGGGAGCGAAAGGCTATTTACAATTTGTACAGAAACCAGATAGCAGTTATAAGAGTCGAGGGGCATGAAAGGGAAGCACCAGTTGGGAAGGGACTGAGACAGGATTGTAGCTTCTCCCCGATGTTATTCAATATGTATATTGAGCAAGCAGTAAAGGAAACAAAAAAAAATTTGGAGTAGGTATTAAAATCCAGAGAGAAGAAATAAAAACTTTGAGGTTCGCCGATGACATTGTAATTCTGTCAGAGACAGCAAAGGACTTGGAAGAACAGTTGAATGGAATGGACAGTGTCTTGAAAGGAGGATATAAGAAGGACATCAACAAAAGCAAAACAAGGATAATGGAATGTAGTCGAATTAAGTCTGGTGATGCTGAGGGAATTAGATTAGGAAACGAGACACTTAAAGTTGTAAAGGAGTTTTGCTGTTTGGGGAGCAAAATAACTGATGATGGTCGAAGTAGAGAGGATATAAAATGTAGGCTGGCAATGGCATGGAAAGCGTTTCTGAAGAAGAGAAATTTGTTAACATCGAGTATAAATTTAAGTGTCAGGAAGTCGTTTCTGAAAGTATTTGTATGGAGTGTAGCCATGTATGGAAGTGAAACATGGACAATAAATAGTTTGGACAAGAAGAGAATAGAAGCGTTCGAAATGTAGTGCTACAGAAGAATGATGTGGGTAGATCACGTAACTAATGAGGAGGTATTGAATAGGATTGGGGAGAAGAGAAGTTTGTGGCACAACTTGACTAGAAGAAGGGATCGGCTGGTAAGACATGTCCTGAGGCATCAAGGGATCACAAATTTAGCATTGGAGGGCAGCGTGGAGGGTAAAAATCGTAGAGGGAGACCAAGAGATGAATACACTAAGCAGATTCGGAAGGATGTAGGTTGCAGTAGGTACTGGGAGATGAAGAAGCTTGCACAGGATAGAGTAGCATGGAGAGCTGTATCAAACCAGTCTCAGGACTGAGGACCACAACAACAACACCACTGCAAGGATGCATGATCTGTAACTACTATAAATTTACACCCATATAGATAGCAACAGAAATACGTAATATCTTATATCAAAGCTAACATTCCCTTTTATGTAGCAGAATGATTGCACTCAGTCTTATTCAGCTACGGGATGTTCTTGTCCATCTATTGTTTGACTTAAAATGACACCCAAAGCTATGTTGTTTGTATCGCAGTTAAATATAAATTCTTTAGTAAAATTGGGAAAAATTAATACAGGATCTGAAGTCAGCATCTTTTTATAATTTTGGAATTCTGCTTGACATTCCGATGTCTACTGACACGTAAACCATTTTTTCAAGAATCTAGTCATTTGTTGCGCAATTTCCCCAAAGCGTTCGACGAAATTTTGGTAATAATTTCCCAATTCAAAAAATGATTGTTACTGCTCAAGTGTTTGTGTTACCGAAAAATCTCGTACATATAAAGTGAAACCATCTATCCTCACTCCATCTTGACGAGTAATATGCCCCGTAACTTATGGCTGGGCAAAGTGGCATGTATCAATACTTAAAGTGATATGAGTTTTTTGAATCTATCAAATGTTTGACGTAGCCACTTTCGAAGGACTCCATATAAAAAAAGCTGAAACGCTGTAGGTGCGTTTTTTAATCAAAAAGCCATTCTGCAATATTGGTAATGACTGGATGAAGTTGTAAAAGCTGCTTTCGGCCTTTCTTCTGGACATACTTCAATCTGGCGATAGCCACTCTTTGAATCTAATATGCAAAATAATTTACACTGTATCAGTTATCTAAAGTTTCAATTACCTTTGGAATCAGGCATCATCAGTTACTGTTCATTTCAAAACCTATAATCGCAACGGGATCTATATTTTCTTGTTCTGTCCGGTGACTGACAACTTGCACATATTTACTTGCCTCTTCTGTATCATGACGGCAAAGAAACATGAACAAATGAGACCAACGAACAAACAAAATAAGTCGAATGCTACGTCTGATAACACGAAGGATTGAGCTGTCAGACGAGACGACTGAGTCGCAGGACGTTGCTGACGGAAACGGCAGCGTTAAGCCGACATGGAGCGCAGCGCTCTCTGTCAGCACTGCAACATGTCACGCTCTCACACGAGGGAGGCGACTGGGTGTCACACTGCTGCTGTTTGAAATGTATCCCGACAGAGTGCTGCAATAAAGGAGTTTCAAAGCACAAAAGAAATCTATTCAGTTACAAATTATGAATCAACATTTGTTATTAATATTTCGATTTGCTAACAAAATGCTATCAAAAATAGTCCTAGTCAGATTGTAACGACACAATTGCACTGCATGCTGATGCATCGACGATTTCGTTAAAAAGCCACAAATATTTTATGATTAAGAGTGCTCAGAAATCTTCAACTACTGCAATAAAAAACTGATGTCCGGACAGTGTTAATGGTACTTGAATTACGGCACCTTTACTCAACCTCTCGATACCAGCAATATTATACTGTTTTTCTGCAGAGTAGTTATATTTCTGAGACAACATTCAGATTTGATTTCATTATTGTAGAGGTACTTTGATACATCGATATGTTTTTATTTCAATGATATTATTCTTATGTGTATTCTTTCTTTTGTCACTATGATCTTTGACGTACTTGTAACTCTTGATTTTTGGGCGCGTAAGCAGAGAGAGTTAGAGGGTCGTACCTTGAGAAAGTCAAGTCTTGGACGTCATGCTGGAAACACGCATATTGTAGTCAGCTTATAAAATGTGAACTTTAACAGTGAGGAAGATATTTTCAAGTATGTTTTGTATTGTGAAGTGATGTTTTGTGTGTTACGTGATATTGCAACAAAAGCAATAAAAAGGAAGTGTAACTTAAATTCGGAGTGCTGATTATTTTTTTACATCAGCATTGTGCTAACTTTCAAAGGTTTAATCTTCAAGAATGGTTTGTGAAACACGTCTATAAAACTTTTGAATATAGCAGGATAAAACCTAGCCCTCTTTGCATCCGAGCTTGGAATCGTCGCCACCAAGATTTTCGACGATTGAGCCATGATTTTACAACGAGACCACGTGGGAAACACGAAAAGATGAGTGCCTAGTTTATTCATTATTACATGAAATGACTTTATTAACTGTGCTCTAATGACACCTGCTACATAATAACTTTGTTATTGCCAGAAAATGCAGTATTTAGCAGTCTGAGCAACACCACAATCATTATTAAATTTTGACCTTTGTTTTGGTAGGGTTGTTAGAACAGTGACCTTCACATTCTTTCAATACGAAGAAAATTAAGGAGGAACACTCCAAAAGGTCCTCTAGTGAATGTCTTTAACGAAAGTCAAAGAAACTCACGACGTAAATGACGACATAAATAGCAAAATTTTATGATAGATTCTGACATGTAGCACATGCTAACACACGTTGTGGCTACATAGAACTCCCGGTTAAAGGTGTTTTGAGCTGCTGCCGTTGTGTGAACCTCTGCTAGTCTGCCTGGCACACATGACTTTTCACGTGTCGCCACAGGAAGCATTAAAATGGGGTTACGTCAAGAGAAAGAACTAGTAGGGAAACAGTATCTCCCCTTCATATTCACTTTTCAGCACATCGGACGTAGGTTTTCACGAGCAAGATGTGCGAGGTGAGCTGGAGTTCGTCCTGTTGGAACTATATAATGCACAGATACCTTCCAACAAAGTAGGGAATAAAATTAGAATTATATTAATACAGGCAGCTGCGCACGGGCGTTGATGCAGATCAACGGGGACAGGTGAAAATGTGTGCCCCCACCGGGACTCGAACCCCGGATCTCCTGTTTATATGGCAGACGCTCTATCCATCTTAGCTATCGAGGACACAGACGATAATGCGACTGCAGGGACTATCTCGCGCACGCTTCGCGCGAGACTCACATTCTCACCTTGTATGTCCACACTCTACATTCGCAGTGTCCCACCCCAGCACACTCATTACTCGTGGAAGACATTCTTCCAAGTTCCGTAAGAGTTCGGGGAATATGTGTGCATCCGCACAGAAGAAGACATGTCCGAAAGAACAGACACCATATCCATATAAAAGTAGGGAATATGTCTCTCAGAAGCATAGCGTTGACTCCTGCAGTGAAGTGAGGGAAAGATACACTCCTGGAAATTGAAATAAGAACACCGTGAATTCATTGTCCCAGGAAGGGGAAACTTTATTGACACATTCCTGTGGTCAGATACATCACATGATCACACTGACAGAACCACAGGCACATAGACACAGGCAACAGAGCATGCACAATGTCGGCACTAGTACAGTGTATATCCACCTTTCGCTGCAATGCAGGCTGCTATTCTCCCATGGAGACGATCGTAGAGATGCTGGATGTAGTCCTGTGGAACGGCTTGCCATGCCATTTCTACCTGGCGCCTCAGTTGGACCAGCGTTCATGCTGGACGTGCAGATTGCGTGAGACGACGCTTCATCCAGTCCCAAACATGCTCAATGGGGGACAGATCCGGAGATCTTGCTGGCCAGGGTAGTTGACTTACACCTTCTAGAGCACGTTGGGTGGCACGGGATACATGCGGACGTGCATTGTCCTGTTGGAACAGCAAGTTCCCTTGCCGGTCTAGGAATGGTAGAACGATGGGTTCGATGACGGTTTGGATGTACCGTGCACTATTCAGTGTCCCCTCGACGATCACCAGTGGTGTAGGAGATCGCTCCCCACACCATGATGCCGGGTGTTGGCCCTGTGTGCCTCGGTCGTATGCAGTCCTGATTGTGGCGCTCACCTGCACGGCGGCAAACACGCATACGACCATCATTGGCACCAAGGCAGAAGCGACTCTCATCGCTGAAGACGACACGTCTCCATTCGTCCCTCCATTCACGCCTGTCACGACACCACTGGAGGCGGGCTGCACGATGTTGGGGCGTGAGCGGAAGATGGCCTAACGGTGTGCGGGACCGTAGCCCAGCTTCATGGAGTCGGTTTCGAATGGTCCTCGCCGATACCCCAGGAGCAACAGTGTCCCTAATCTGCTGGGAAGTGGCGGTGGGGTCCCCTACGGCACTGCATAGGATCCTACGGTCTTGGCGTGCATCCGTGCGTCGCTGCGGTCCGGTCCCAGGTCGACGGGCACGTGCACCTTCCGCCGACCACTGGCGACAACATCGATGTACTGTGGAGACCTCACGCCCCACGTGTTGAGCAATTCGGCGGTACGTCCACCCGGCCTCCCGCATGCCCACTATACGCCCTCGCTCAAAGTCCGTCAACTGCACATACGGTTCACGTCCACGGTGTCGCGGCATGCTACCAGTGTTAAAGACTGCGATGGAGCTCCGTATGCCACGGCAAACTGGCTGACACTGACGGCGGCGGTGCACAAATGCTGCGCAGCTAGCGCCATTCGACGGCCAACACCGCGGTTCCTGGTGTGTCCGCTGTGCCGTGCGTGTGATCATTGCTTGTACAGCCCTCTCGCAGTGTCCAGAGCAAGTATGGTGGGTCTGACACACCGGTGTCAATGTGTTCTTTTTTCCATTTCCAGGAGTGTAGATATAAGCACATTGGTCAGTTATTAACTATGACTGCCCACAAGTTCACTATAAATCTCTGTTGTAGGCTCTAAATGACTGCAGACTGGCGATCTTAAAAGGACCATACATGAGCTGTCGGTATCTGATAAAAGAGACTTCATCCTAGAACATCTGATGCAAAGGAAAGTGATAGGCGACTCTACAGGGTTTCATTCTTGTTACTTCTAAACAGCACCAGGAGTAAATTCAACAAGGGTTACATATAGAATTTTCAGTTACTAGCCGAGATGCAGCTGCTTCCGTAAAAATTTTCAAGCACAGAATGTACAGGATACCCCAGGAGAAACGGTTCATATTCACGGACATGACAGAAACGATCATTTGAAGCAAAAAACTTAAAATGGACTTTTACCGTATTCCGAATGGTTTTTGAGATACGTTTATAGTACTTTTTTATTTTCAGCATTATTCAGCACATTGTCAGGTTTACAAATGTGAACGTGTACAACAGGAAGTAAACATTAGAACATGCGTTTTACAAACTGTCGATTGAAAAATACGTATTTATAACACATTCATGCTTAACATTGGAACCCGTATTATAAAAGGGAGACTCTCTTGGTAAAACCTCGAACAATCAATGTGCGTATTTGTATATGATCTTATTGTGTCTCATTTTAAGGAACGTATATAGCTCATCTGTGCAAAGTTTAACATTGTAGTGTGATTTCTGTTTTGCGTTCTTAAGGCAACGTAGGTCATGCTGTAAATGTGTCGAAAAAGTGTCTCAGTTTTGTGAAAACATGAGACAAGAAATTTAAAGAGAAAAGGAATTAAAAGTATTTATTTATAGTTACTGACAGTGACGTAAGTACTGGAGTTGTATTCGTGGTAGGGGCATTCTTATTGTTGTGACTTGACAAGACAGCCAAGCCACTAGGAGAGGAAGCCGAAAGGCATGCGTTTAAGCTCACGCAGGCTGGCGTGAGGTCTGGAACAGTTAAGGGAATTTATAGTAGCAAAGAACGTAAGTAACTACTGGAATACTTAACTTTAATTCATAATTGGTGAACATCGGTCAGACGGTACATGCATTACAAGATAAATAGCAAATGATAATGGCGCCTTGCTAGGTCGTAGCAAATGACGTAGCTGAAGGCTATGCTAACTATCGTCTCGGCAAATGAGAGCGTAATTTGTCAGTAAACCATCGCTAGCAAAGTCGGCTGTACAACTGGGGCGAGAGCTAGGAAGTGTCTCTAGACCTGCCGTGTGGCGGCGCTCGGTCTGCAATCACTGACAGTGGCGACACGCGGGTCCGTCCTATACTAGCGGACCGCGGCCGATTTAAAGGCTATCACCTAGCAAGTGTGGTGTCTGGCGGTGACACCACACTTATCAACGCCACGTTTCATTAATCTAACGGACTACAAGGTAGTAAACTGTTCCTAAAACTTCTTCAGTTTCGATCGACAAAAACCTAAAGTATTGTATGTTTAATGATGGGTATAGAAAGTAAAATTACGATACACGTTAGTGATGCACCTGATGACAAACTAGACGAATTTTGTACCTACTGGTATAGTGAAGTTTCTCTATATTACTGCTGCTATCCTAATAGTTTAGGTCCATATAAATAACAAAATTTTAGATCAGTATACTTTAATAACAACTAACTGGACTCTTGCATAATTGGTGTAATTGTACATATGTTCAGTTACGATAAAATTGATTGTATTTAAGAATTTTTGAAGTATTTAGCGAAAGTTACAAGCCACTACTACACAGTAGTTTGTTGGGAAGCTAGGTTAAATGTTACGTAGTGAGCTTCACATCAAGGAACGAGATAATAAATCCACTGCGGTTACTAAATTTTTAGCCGTTACGGCATCAGTAACACAAAACTAAGAGATTTTTTATCGTCTCTCACCCTGGCAACAACAGTGACACAACTTAAGCACGCAATACTGGAAAAACTCTAATTAAAGGATTAATTCTATGAAACATGTATTGAAATAGTGTAATCTTCATTTAAATTAAAAGTAAGTATTGTTGGCAGTAAATTCCATCATATTTTTCGTGCACGTGGTAGCCCTCACACTTATTTTACAGTGACAATCTAGAAATTGTCCTGCTTCGACTTGTGTCACTTTTATTGCCGAGGTGCGGTATATAAGATATATTTTGGGCTATATAAACCCACTTCTGTTTGTGGAACATACATTAGAAACAAAAAGTTATTAAATCACACATGACTGACAAGCAACTATTCCTGTAATTGGTCTTAAAAAGGTTTTAGGAGCTACTCCGTGCATTTGACGATGTCCGATTTACATGGCTTAGGGATTGGCGACACTGTCCTGTCACTTCAGATTCACCAAATGGCTCTCCCCCTCCCCATTTTTGTTTTCCAGGTTAAATACCTCGTCAGACTGATGATTATATACGAAGTTATGGGGAGAATGTTTCAGTCTGTCAGAACAGATTCTTTTACATAGATTTCCTTTATGTCAAATGACTATGACCAACGTTTTCCCAGCATCTGTCTCCATTCTTGAATTGCGATTCTGAAACGTTTGCAGAATACCCATATACGTGTGCCACAGCATCTTCTTTCAATCCGAAAAAAATTGATCCGGGAGTAGGAGATGGTCAGCGAATGCCAAACTAGGTAAATGTCATGAACCTACCAGCAGTTTATGCTCTACACCCACAGTCACCCATTGACGAAGTATCTTTTATATTATGTAGACTACAAAATCCAAATGAAAAATGCAAAAGTAACTAACTTATCAGCTAAATTACTTGAATTCTTATTAAAAAGGTCTCGTAATTACTAATATATTATGGTACTATATTTACAGAAAGCTTTTTTAAGGTTAGTTTTTCGTATCAAACACTGCTTGCCTTTCATTCTACACAACATCAGTTATTTCACACTGCTTAAACCCCGCTCGTTCATTAATAGATTGTGGTTTTAATGATATTTACAATCTTGCATGGAGTTGTGGAAGATCCTTTACTATGGCCTAGCTTGAATTTAGGCGTACACTTGGGATGTTTCAGATCCCTGCTGTATGTAATAAACTTCACCTGCTAGCTGTTGTTCGGCAACAGATGAATTACTGAGTCACATAAAGAGTTTTATGAAGCATACCCAAAATGTACTGCAGCATGTAAGCAAATGCTCACAAAAGCCTATAAATTGTTGCACGTGTTGTCATGAAGAATATCTACTGTAAACACTGCAACAAAGCCAGATCGGAAACTTGGGCCGGCAAGAGGATCAAAGTAAGTAAAAGCGTTAGAGTTTAAAATAAGATGAGTTGTTGTTACATACAATAAAAATTGCAAACAGTATTATGCAAATTTATTTTGGTGAGGGTTTTTATGGAAATGAATGTACGCCCTTACATTTTTGAGAGCTTCACTGTAATTTGTGAACTTACGTCTTCTCATATAGTATAGCTCTGATGACCCCACAAATAGTGGCATGACAACATTTGGGTGAGTATCTGTCCCATTACTATTCCAAGAAATTTTGCAAAAATGTATAGTCAGTCAAAAAACGCAACTCAAAGCGTAGACCAAGACTACTTCACTGAGATTTTAAAGGTGGCTCCCCTCCAAGAGTCCGCCTACGTAGCCACCAGCACGACAGACCCTAATGTGGGAGACCCAGTTTCGATTCCCAGTAGTGCTGAGGATTTATGATTAGTGAGAGGACAGGACCGGGGTGCACTCAGCCTCAAAATGCCGATTAGCGGCTCCAAGGTCGGAACACCGACAATGGTTCGGAGTGCGGTGTGCTGACCACATGCCCCTCCATACCGCATCCGATGATGAACGACTGAGGATGACACGGCGGTCGGTCGACTATCGCGTGCCCTTCAGAGGCTGATCGAGGGGTCTCCTTTTCTTTTCCCCCTGCCAATCGTGAATCACTCAGTTGGTTGTGCTTAGCAAAGGCGAGAGCCCACCATATATTAATAACCAGTCCAGAGCCTCTCTCGTACAGCATTGACAGTTTTCTTCGTGCAAACTTAAAGTAATTATCTCTATTATCACGAAAATATTTCTACATCTACATCTATACTCCGTAATCCACCCAACGGTGTGTGACGGAGGGCACTTTACGTGCCACTGTCATTACCTGCCTTTCCTGTTCCAGTCGCGTATGGTTCGCGGGAAGAACGACTGTCGGAAATCCTCCATGCGCGCTCGAATCTCTCTAATTTTACATTCGTGATCTCCTAGGGAGGTATAAGTAGGGGGAAGCAATTTATTCGACACCTCATCCAGAAACGCACCCTCTCGAAACCTGGACAGCAAGCTACACCGCGATACTGAGCGCTTCTCTTTCAGAGTCTGCCACTTGAGTTTGCTAAACAACTCCGTAACGCTATCACGCTTACCAAATAACCCTGTGACGAAACGCGCCGCTCTCCTTTGGATCTTCTCTATCTCCTCTGTCAACCCGACCTGGTAAGGATCCCACACTGATGAGCAATACTCAAGTATAGATTGAATAAGTGTTTTGTAAGCCACCTCATTTGTTGATGGACTACATTTTCTAAGGACTCTCCCAATGAATCTCAGCCTGGCACCCGCCTTACCAACAATTAATTTTATATGATCATTCCACTTCAAATCGTTCCGTACGCATACTCCCAGATATTTTACAGAAGTAACTGCTACCAGTGTATGTTCCGCTATCATATAATCATACAATAAAGGTTCCTTCTTTCTATGTATACGCAATACATTACATTTGTCTATGTTGAGGGTCAGTTGCCACTCCCTTCACCAAGTGCCTATCCGCTGCAGATCTTCCTGCATTTCGCCACAATTTCCTAATGCTGCAACTTCTCTGTATACTACAGCATCATCTGCGAAAAGCCGCATGGAACTTCCGACATTATCTTCTAGGTCATTTATATATATATTGTGAAAAGCAATGATCCCATAACACTCCCCTGTGGCACGCCAGAGATTACTTTAACGTCTGTAGACGTCCCTCCATTGATAACAGCATGCTGTGTTCTGTTTGCTAAAAACTCTTCAATCCAGCCTCACAGCTGGCCTAATATTCCGTAGGCTCTTACTTTGTTTATCAAGCGACAGTGCGGAACTGTATCGAACGCCTTCCGAAAGTCAAGGAAAATGGCATCTACCTGGGAGAATGTATGTAATATTTTCTGGGTTTCATGAACAAATAAAGCGAGTCGGGTCTCACACTATCACTGTTTCCGGAATCCACGTTGATCCCTACAGAGTAGATTCTGGGTTTCCAGAAATGACATGATACTCGAGCAAAAAACATGTTCTAAAATTCTAGAACAGATCGATGTCAGAGATATAGGCCTATAGTTTTGCGCATCTGCTTGACGACCCTTTTTGAAAACTGAAACTACCTGTGCTCTTTTCCAATCATTTGGAACCTTCTGTTCCTCTAGAGACTTGCGGTACACGGCTGTTAGAAGGGCGGCAAGTTCTTTCGCGCACTCTGTGTAGAATCGAATTGGTATCCCGTCAGGTTCAGTGGACTTTCCTCTGTTGAGTGATTTCAATTGCTTTTCTATTCCTTGGGCACTTATTTCGATGTCAGCCATTTTTTCGTTCGTGCAAGGATTTAGAGAAGTTATAAATTTCCATTTTAATTGTATCGCAAATGTGTCCAGATCATTCACACGAGCAACTATTTCCTGAATATCAAATCTTGCTATTATCAGCATATACCAATAGATCGAAACAGGCGAGCGTGCTGTCGTTCAGCCAGCTTGTCACTCACATCTCAGTTGTTGAAAATGAAGCAGTGGGCTCTAAAACTTCACCAGTTTTGTATGAATCTGACTCGACAATAAATCTTCTACAGGAATAATTTTTGACGCCTAAACATTCGAGCTAAAAAAGGGAGAAAAAAGAAAAACAAAATTCTAGAACAAGTAGAAACTAGACTTGTGTCTTGGATAAAATATTTTTTTCAGAAAAAGGCGTATGGTAGAGCGAAACCCAGAGGCAGAGTGGTGGGGAGTGGGCAGGTGGTACCCTAGAAAGAAATTACGGTAACCACAAACTGAACTAGCATTCTGCTCCACCACATAGCCAGACGTATCAATCATGGCGGTTGTAACCTCCCCACAAAATTCATTCTTGCACATTTGTAACCTCCCTACAAAATTCAGTTACCATTTTTACCTCCCCACAAAATTTCATTACCATTTTAGTATAACCTCAAAACAGAAAAATTCCTAAACCTCTCAATTAAATTGTCGCTCACTTATAACTTTTCAATAATTGACTGTGAATTAACCTGGTAAATTTTGCACGTCAGCAGTGCTGCGTCATGGTCCTGAAAGATCATTCTGAATAAAAAGAGAAAAATTCTTACCTCAATGAAGTCGCCGGATAACGCGTATATATCTGCTAGACAATAAATTTTTCTGGCACAGCCCTGTGCAATGCTGGCGGATAGATTTGTCATTTATGAAAGGAAGCAACTGATTTTTCTTTTGCAACAATCGGAATGATCATGGATTAGAGAAATTAGTAAATTCTTTAAATTGAAATGAATGCTTATTAAAAATTACTTTATATGAGAAAGATTATTATTAGGACATTTTTAAAACATTTACATGGGAGTACAGATAACATTACTAGATATGCGCGAGGCTGCTTTTTTACCTTATACAATAATACTCAGGCTCCGGCATCGCTGCACCGCGACCGGCCCAGCCAACGCGATACACTATACCAGACCAGAGCAGACTGCAGACTTAGCCACTAGCAACAACTTACTGCTACAGCTACACAGTTCCTACTCAGTCAACACTGCTCTCTGGTCAGCGATTCTCTTATACTTTGCATATCGCAGGCAGCGCATGAGCAATACATCGAAATTACATCTGCTCGGACCTCTTACATAACCCTCCACTGGGGGGGGCAAAAATTTGGCAGCGATGGTGAGTCAATTGGACTTGCCATGAGCAACAAATTTTTCTATAATCTACTTAATTAACTAAGTTTACAGTCACAGAGTATATATATATATATATATATATATAAAAGTGCAGAACATGAAATAAAATAGAGTGCACATGCACTGAATACAGAACATATCAAGAAATCACAAAATGTATACGCAATGAGTACAAAACATATTAACAAATGACATAAAGTGCACACGCTCTGTATATATTTTTTCCATTTTACAAGAACTAGGATACGCAATGAGTACAAAACATATTAACAAATGACATAAAGTGCACACGCACTGTATATATTTTTACCATTTTACAAGAACTAGGTAAGGAAAGGGAAGGATTGCATCATGGTTGTAGCACAGTAGGTTGCATGTAGCTGCACTGAAAGTCCATATATTTCTACAGAAACACAACACCAAGTGAGACAGTCTGAAGTTCTCTTCCCTGAAGTAATAATCAGTGTAGCCAAGACACTGAAATGTTATATTAATATTCAATGTATTAATGTGGTAGTACATTAGGAACACCAAACAGTGGGACCATAATATCATAATTCATATAATTATAGTAATCATTGGCATTCATTGGCCAGTTACTAAACATGTAGCAAGTATTGAATATTACAAAACACTATTCATAACTCATCTGATTGTGGTAATTATTGGCACTCACTGGCCAGTTACAAACCATTTCTTATGCATTATTCAGAAGTCATCATTCAAAACAGGAGCTAATGAGTGTAGCATCAAGCTACTGGTATTCATATATGATGTCATGTAAGTGACATAAGACAAATTTAAAATATAAGAAACAGTGGCATTCATTGGCCAGTTACTAAACATATAGCAAGTATTGAATATTACAAAACACTTTTCATAACTCATCTGACTGTGGTAATTATTGGCACTCATTGACCAGTTACAAAGTATACATATAGTTTTATAAAACATTATTCAGTATTACTCAGAAGTCATTATTCAAAATGAGAGTTAATTATTGGCATAGCATTTATAGAGTATAACAAAAATATTGTTTACAGAAATTATTGGCATAGCATATATGTATTATTACAAAACATTATTCAGTATTACTCAGAACTTATCATTCAAGTGACATAGGACATATTTAAAATGTAACACACTGTAACTATTACTCAAGGTCTGTGGTCCAATAATACATAGATATAATGGATTAATACATCTGAGAAATTTGCATTATATTTAGAACTAGAAATATCTCTTAAACTGGTAGCATGATTTGGGACTGATAATACATTATTTTTTTTGTGCTAGCAATGCATTGCATTGAGATCGATAATGAAAATATTAGCTTTTGACTTCTCGCTGGAAATTAGGATTAATAACGTCATTCGTCATGAGTCAGCTGTAGCAAGGTTATGAAACAAGTAGAGTATATGTGATCACATTCATGAATGATACACACAAATGGGTAAAATAAAATGCAAGTACTAGAACAAGTTTAATGGCTAACTGCGTATAGCACATTAATTTCATGAATAGCTTCTCCTGAAAAAATACAAAATGGATTATTCAGTTGAACGAAGAAACGCATATTATCCTGAAAAGTAGTGAACTTCGAATTAACAGGTAATGAAACGTGTACTCAGTATGTATGTACTCTAGCTGTCCTTTCCAAAACATTCAGTCATTATACCATGCGACATAAGACATACTGTCAAAACGAACTGCAACAAATACTTAAATAACTACATAGCATCTCTTAACTAATAGTAAATATATAAACTTCATCATTATTCACATCTGCAAGGAAAACTTCATTATTCATATTACCATAACTTCATTACTATCATCACCTGCAAAGAAAAACTTCATTATTCATATTAGCATATTCTTCATATAACTATTCATCGCCATTCATTATCATCTGCAAAAAAGACACTTCATTATTCATTATTCATATTACCATTTACTTCATATAACTATTCATAGTATAGAGTTTCTTATTTCTAGCATATTTCATCACTAAAACTAAGATGTGTAGTTCTGTCTGACAGCCTGCATCAATCGCCTCGTATTCTGAAAGAAAAATAATTAGTTAAGACTGCTATCGTACGATGTGTATTGTATATTCTTGTTAATGTTTGTTAATTCTGATCCATTTACTCTTCGTTACAAGATATTGCATTTTCTTTCGTTCATTCCGAAGGTGAAATTCCCATTTCATAGTAATCCACTGTGGTTTGTTTAAGTTATTTCTTTTACACGTTATTGCTTACTGAAAATGATAAATAAGGATTAATATCTTGCATTTAAATCATATACTCATTAAAAAAAACTTGTTTCTAGTGATATAATTAAGCATACAGCATAGCATGACAGAAAACGTATTATGTCAAAAACATAGACAGTTTTCAAGCGCAAAAAAAAAAATGTACACAGAGTATCATAATGTAGTAGCAAAAAAATGTAAAATAGTCACGATGTTGAGATATCATAAGGAAAAATGTCAAAGTCAACTGGTGTTTGTTATATCTTAAAGATTTCGTAGTGCATACAAACAAAGCCGGAAAACAATCATACATACCCGAAAAATGGAAAATGTGCACGGTCTGATATATAACGAGAAGAAAAGCGATCTGCTAACCTTACCTTGCCGGGCACTTGCCACGAAAAATATGATAATCATCAGTAAGTGTTAATATAAATATAATTGCATAAGTGGTCATATAAAAAATCAGGAAATGGCATTACAGTGTGATAAATCATAAAGTATGTTCATTCAATAAAGGGTTTAATATTGGAGACATGGTGATTGCCCTTGCTTTTTCTGGTTCTCAAAGTTTCGACGTGTACTACATTGGGGTGAGGAATGCTGCGAATTCGATATGGACCTGCGTATAGAAGGTCAATTTTACTGCATCTACTCTTTCCTCTGTTGGATAAATAGTGTGTACGTACTAATATCTTCTGTCCAATGTGAAATTCACGGCGTGTACAAACCTGTTTTTGCTGTTTTCTCCGGCGCTCTGCGGCACGTTTGATGTTGTTGAGTGCAATGTCAATTATTTCATGATGGCGTAGTCGACGCGATGTAGGAAAGGATACTAATTCTTTAATTTTGTTAGGTGGTTCAACAATTTTCAATATAACAGTCGGAGATAGCATAGTAGATTCACTTGGTATGGAATTAATTACATCCTGGAATGAGAGTATGTGTGTGTCCCAATCAATATGTCTTTTATGGCAGTATATTCTACACAGTTTACCAATTTCTTTCATTAGACGTTCACAAGGGTTCGAAGAAGCGTGATACTTGGATATATAGATCGGAGAAGTGTTTCTTGCTCGTAATACGTGTCCATATGGCAGATCGAAAGTGTGGTGCATTGTCGGAAATTACTTTCAATACATGTCCTACATGAAATAGAAAATGTTTTACAAATGCTTTCGAAACAGATTTAGCAGTAGCTTTGCGTAACGGAGTGAAGGTAACGAATTTCGAAGTGAGTTCAACAGCGACAAAGGTGTTGCAAAAACCTCTATTAGATCTGGGAATCGGACTAAAAATGTCTACAGCGGCCATGTGTCTCAATTTAACGGGTACAATGGGATGTAACGGAGGAATATGTGAAGTCATGTCTGACTTAGCTTTCTGGCAGATTTTACATGACGCTAAAGCTCGTCGAATACGTTTCTCCATGTTGGCAAAATAACAGTTCTGTCTCAGTATAAGAAAACATTTTCTGGCTCCGTAATGTGCGTAACTTAAATGAGTATACCAAATTATTTTGTTAACAAGTTCGTCAGGAATGCATAGTAACCAGTTGTTGCTGTCAGGGTGAGAGCGGCGAAACAGAATGTTATTGCGTACAGTGTAATGGTTTCTAATGGTAACATTATTCCTATCTTGCCAAAGGTGTTTAATTTCTTTCCATACGTTGTCTTTACTCTGCTCTTGTGCTATATCTCGTAATGACGACGAAATGAAATTTTCAAATGCAACTTGTTGAATATACATGACGCTAAAATTTGCTTGGCAGAAGTTGGTTGCGATGTCTTGCTGATTGTTGCTAAGAGAACGGGACAGTGCGTCTGCTACAATATTTTGCGTACCGGGAATATGAACAATTGTAAAATTAAATTCCTGTAAATAAAGTTTCCGTCTGCTTAATCTGTCGTGTGTAAATTTAGCGGAAAGTAAAAACTGTATAGCTCTATGGTCTGTGTAAACGGTGGTATGTCTTCCATAAAGAAAATGCCGAAATCTCGTAAATGCCCATACAACACATAATGTTTCAAGTTCTGTAACAGAATAATTGCGTTCAGCAGGTGACAGAATGCGACTCGCAAAGGCGATGTTTTTAATTACTGTAGTACCACCTTCTTCAATTTCCTGAAAAATGTGTACGCCTAAAGGGGTGTTAGAACTGTCGGTGGCAATGGAAAAATTTGTAGTAAGATCTGGGTGTGATAAAAGAGGTGCATTCAACAAGGCATGTTTCAAATTAACAAACTCAGACTGCGCTTGGCTATCCCAGGACCAAATAGTGTTTTTACCTGTCAATTGACATAATCTAGGGGTGTCTAAAGCAGAGTAATGAATAAATTTACGAAAAAAGTTAATTAATCCCAGAAAGCTGCGTAATTGTTTCTTCGTCGTAGGTACAGTAATGACACGTAAAGCTTGAACTTTTTCCGGGTCAGGCGCAATGCCTTCTGCTGAAATTACATGTCCAAGAAATTTTATAGAAGTTTTGCCAAAGTGCGATTTGCTAAGATCAACTGTGAGTCCTTGTGCACGAAAAGTTTGCAACAGTTGTTCAAGAATCAGATCGTGTTCAGACCAGTTAGCTTATGTGATAAGGATGTCGTCTACATACGTTGTGATTCTGTCTTTCATGCAAAAGTGTGTATCGGATGTCGTCAAAACTAATAACATTTTCGTGAACAACATCCTGTGTGTCAAAAGTAGTGCTTACGTTGCTGGAAGATGTAACCTGTGTTGTGTCTAGTCAAATTCTTTCTGACGTACTGTTATTTTCGGGAGGATGCTGTGGCATTTCAACTATTTGTACTGTTCTGTTATTTCTTCCTGACGTATTACGTTCGGGATGATACCTACTGTCTGGTTCATTCATGATAATCTGTTGTTGGGGATGATTCTGCTGTTGGTAAGACCGACTGTTACGCTGAAAACTGTGCTCATTGCTCTTACGACTGTCATGATAATCATTGCTATACAGCGCGTTGCAATAGGAATTGAAATGATGTGTTTTCTGTACATACTGATTTCCTTGTTGCTGTGCGTTACTGTTTGGTGGAGCCGACGCTATACGTGTAGGCGGTGAAACATTAACGCTTGGTTGACCTTGCACATTACATTGTTGGTTAAGTATGCTAACCGGCTGGTTTTGTTGTTGTTGTGGGGAAAAACCCTCTATTGTTGCCAAAATGCGTCTGCGACAGCTGAAAATTTTGTACATACTGATGATTACACTTCTGCCTTTCATTAAAATTACGCTGATAGTTCTGGAGTGTCTAATGAAAATTGTCACTTTCGGTAAAACTTGTCATATTAGGTTTTCTTTACACGTTTCTAATCTATAGATAGATCGATAGTTGAAGAGCTGTTTTGATAGATATAAAGGATAGTGAAAGAGAAGGCAGCAGTGCAGAAAACTAAAGATGAAATAGCACTACTACGGCTTGGGGCCCTGTGCACGCTACGGCACATATTCATCGAAGTGTAATGAATCCCCTGAGGTCTCTTACGCGCTGCAAATAAATTTTAGTTTCTGCGTTACAGGCAATGCCGGTGAAAATTCAAAAGCAAATTGTTGTATCCAGTCCAATTCTAGTTTCTGCATTACAGGCCAAGCTGATGAAAATACAGAATCAAATTGTCGTATCCAGTCCAAAGCGTGAATCTGTGTTCTGTCATTTGTAAATACTTTAAATTTTCTCACTGATAGAAAGTGTTTGTAATCAAAATTTTCGCCTCTGAACGTCTGAACAGGTTTAGGGTTGTATGATGATCTGTTCGTCTGTGACTGTTCGGAATGTAACTCACGTACTCTCTGTAAATTACCTAAATTATACTGGCTGTGTGAGTCTGACAAATGTTCGGAAAGTGACGTATGCTGTGATGTGTTAAAGGCTGAAATATTTTTCATCTCTGTCACTTCTTGCTGTAAAGTTAACAATTTTCTACGTAATGCGTTATTGGACGAACCTATCTCACTGTTTGTCTGCTGTAAATTTTGGAAATCGGGTGTTTGATTAAGCGAAACTGGTGACGTATCGTCTGATTTGGTGTCATTATTATTTTCGATAACATCAATACGACTGGCCAATTCATCATATTTTTCAGTCAGTTCTCTTACCTGATCATCGTTTTTAGTGTCACAAGCATTAATTTGTTTTTGTATTTTACGTGTGGTTTTGCTCAATTTTTTAACGTCTGCTTTGATGGCATCGGGATCCTGTATTAGTTCCAACTTTTCAAGTCTGTTGGTCATTGTCTGAAAGTCTAATGTGTGTGTGTCAGTTTTTGTTTTAAGATCGGAGATTTCATTATGAAATTCGATGTTCAACTGTTTGATTTCGTCTGATACTGTAGCAATATTGTTGTCTACGTATGTTTTTGCTTTCGTAAACAATTTACGCTTATCTTCCTGTCTCTGTACAGTAACTGTTGCCATGACTTGTTGCTTTACTTTATTCTGTTCCTGTATAAATTTGCTGTAACGCGTTTCACTGTTTTGTAGGTGGTGATTAAAACGTTCGTCAATTTGCCTGTTGTGTTGGTCAAATTTCGCGTCTACTTTCGCATCCAGTGTGCGTGAAAGTTCTGCTGACATTAATTTAAACTCGTCGCGTAACTGTGTTGCGTTTTCAGAATATTGTTTAGCGACTGCACTAATTTCATCTCTAAGTAATTTCGTTGTGGCTGCATGTGTATTACTTAATTCTTGTGCCACAGATCTAATTTCTTCACTACTGTTCCTAGCACAAGCCCTAATTTTCTCACGTAATTGTTCTTTAGTATCGTGACATTGCACGGAAACGGCTGTAATCTGTTCACTAAGCTGTTTGAAATTGTTGTCTTGTTTTTCATTCAACTGTTTAGAATTGTTGTCTAGTTTTTCATTAAGTTGTTTGGAATTGCTGTCTAGTTTTTCATTAAATTGTTTGTTCGATTCGTTAAGGTTGTCGTATTTTTCATTAATTTGCTGTTTGAGATTTTCATTAAGTTGTAGCAATAATGCCATAAATCGATCCATGCCAAAATTAGCTGCTGTATTCTCTGTGCTGAGTGATGGTGTATCTGCATATGTCACGCTTTGTGTACCGGCAACCATTTGGTCATCGCAAGTTCAAAATGGTTCAAATGGCTCTGAGCACTATGCGACTCAACTTCTGAGGTCATCAGTCGCCTAGAACTTAGAACTAATTAAACCTAACTAACCTAAGGACATCACACACATCCATGCCCGAGGCAGGATTCGAACCTGCGACCGTAGCGGTCACGCGGTTCCAGACTGAAGCGCCTTTAACCGCACGGCCACACCGGCCGGCTCATCGCAAGTATTATCGGTCAAATTATTTGAGTCGGCTATTTCACTCATTGTACATCGCGATGTACTGTTAACACTTTTTCGCGGCATTTTTCACAAATCAAAACTAAGCACAAAAATGAAACAAAGGCGAAGCAAAATTAGAACAAACAATTACAACAAAGAGCAATAAATTGCCGATGATCTGTGAAAGAAAGAGTGACAAATTAGTAAATGCGTTGCGCCAGATGCAAACTACATTTAACTAAATAAGAGCAGATATATGACTACTTTTCAGAAATTCACAAAGAAATACGATCCTGGCCGGTTGTCGACAAGTGTAACCTCCCCACAAAATTCATTCCTTCACAATTGTAACCTCCCTAAAAAATTTCGTTACCATTTTAGTGTAACCTCAAAGCAGAAAAATTCCTAAACCTCTCAATTAAATTGTCGCTCACTTATAACTTTTCAATAATTGACTGTGAATTTAACCTGGTAAATTTTGGACGTCAGCAGTGCTGCGTCATGACCCTGAAAGATCATTCTGAATAAAAAGAGAAAAATTCTTACCTCAATGAAGTCGCCGCATAACGCATATATATCTGCTCTTACAATAAATTTTTTTTTAGCACAGCCCTGTGCAATGCTGGCCGATAGATTTGTCATTTATGAAAGGAAGCAACTGATTTTTCTTTTGCAACAATCGGAATGATCATGGATTGGGGAAATTAGTAAATTCTTTAAATTGAAATGAATGCTTGTAAAAAAATTACTTTATATGAGAAAGGTTATTATTAGGACATTTTTAAAACATTTACACGGGAGTTCAGATAACATTACTAGATATGCGCGAGGCTGCTTTTTTACCTTATACAATAATACTCAGGCTCCGGCATCGCTGCACCGCGACCGGCGCAGCCACTCTATACACTATACCAGACCAGAGCAGACTGCAGACTTAGCCACTAGCAACAACTTACTGCTACAGCTACACAGTTCCTACTCAGTCAACACTGCTCTCTGGTCAGCGATTCTCTTATACCTTGCATATCGCAGGCAGCGCATGAGCAATACATCGAAATTACATCTGCTCGGGCCTCTTACACGGTGAATCGAGGAAGTACAGTACATACTGACGAAACTAAAATGAGCTCTAACATGGAAATTAAGCGTTTCCGGACACATGTCCACATAACATCTTTTCTTTATTTGTGTGTGAGGAATGTTTCCTGAAAGTTTGGCCGTACCTTTTTGTAACACCCTGTATATAAATGAACTAGTAGAAAGCATCGGATGCTCTTTAAGGCCATTCGCAGATTATGCGGTTGTCTATACGAAAGTAGCAACGCCACAGGATACTACAAATTTGCAGGATGACCTGTAGAGAATTTATGAATGGTGCAGGCTCTGGCAGTTGACCCTGAACGTAAATAAATGTAACATATTGCGCATACACAGGAAAAGAAATCCGCTACTGTACAGCTACGCTATTGAAAACAAACAGCTGGAGACAGCGTCTGCTGTAAAATATATAGACGTAACTACCAGAGCGACCTTAAGTAGAATGACCATATAAAACAGAAAGTGAGAAAAACAGACACCAGACTCAGATTCATCAGAAGAATCTTAAGGAAATGTAATTCATCCATGAAAGAAGTGGCTTATAAGGCGCTAATTCGCATGATCCTTGAATATTGTTCATCTATCTGGAAAATTGGAAATTTGTGGTAAGTTCCTATGGGACCAAACTGCTGAGGTCATCGGTCCCTGGGCTTGTTGTTGTTGTGGTCTTCAGTCCTGAGACTGGTTTGATGCAGCTCTCCATGCTACTCTATCCTGTGCAAGCTTCTTCATCTCCCAGTACCTACTGCAACCTACATCCTTCTGAATCTGCTTAGTGTATTCATCTCTTGGTCTCCCCCTACGATTTTTACCCTCCACGCTGCCCTCCAATACTAAATTGGTGATCCCTTGATGCCTCAGAACATGTCCTACCAACCGATCCCTTCTTCTGGTCAAGTTGTGCCACAAACTTCTCTTCTCCCCAATCCTATTCAATACCTCCTCATTAGTTACGTGATCTACCCATCTAATCTTCAGCATTCTTCTGTAGCACCCTGGGCTTATACACTGCTTAATCTAAATTAAACTACCTTATCCTAAGTACAACACGCACACCCATGCCAGAGGGAGGACTCGAACCTCCGACGGGGGGAGCCGCACGAACCGTGACAAGGCGCCGAGACCGCGCGGCTACCCAGCGCAGCTTATGTATCTGGGATCCCTATGAGGTAAGACTGATAGACGATACAGAGAAGATCCAACGAAGAGCGGCGCGTTTCGTCACGCGGTCGTTTAGCTGACGAGAGAGCATTACGGAGACGTTAAAGAAACTCCACTGGCAGACGTTATAAGAGAGGCGTTGTGCATCACAGAGAAATTTACTATTGAAATTTCTGGACAGCACTTTTCAGGAGGAGTCGGACAACATATTACTTCGCCCCACATACATCTCGCATATTGATCACAAGGAGAAAATTCGAGAAATTAGAGCCAATACAGAGGGTTACCGACAGCCATTGTTCCCATGCACTATTCGCGAGTGGAACAGGGTTGGAGGGATCAGATAGTACCTTCCACCACACACCATTAAGTGGCTTGCGGAATATGATGTAGATGTAGATGAAATATCAACATTATAAGATGCATCCAAAACGAAATGATCGTATTGGAGGCTTCAAAAGAAGAGCAAAAGGATGTAACGGTATTTTCTTTCACCGGAAGGAATGCGGGGAACGAAAATTCATAGAACAATGGCACAAGTGTACGAAGAGCACTACATGTCTGTTGCAATTCCGACTATTAGTCCGACCCTCGGGACAATGATTGCCAACGTAGGTCCGGTCTTTAATAACAAGGGCATCCACCTACTGGACAATAGTCCAATGCCGTTCCTGCTCGTACGTCATCGGCCAACGACATCTGTCCTTCCTTGAATCGCTTGTCCCACACACTGACCCCTGCAACGGACATGCAGGGCTCTTCTTCTTACACTTGGGCTAATCTTTGATGGACCGCCGGCCGGAGTGACCGAGCGGTTCTAAGCGCTACAGTTTGGAACCGTGCGACCGCTACGGTCGCAGGTTCGAATCCTGCCTCGGGCATGGATGTGTGTGATGTCCTTGAGTTAGTTAGGTTTAAGTAGTTCTAAGTTCTAGGGGACTGATGACCTCAGAAGTTAAATTCCATAGTGCTCAGAGCCAGTTTTTGATGGGCTTCCGTTCTCCGCACTCCTTTCGCTGTCACATAACTCACCTACTGTTTCTCTCTTCGTATCAAACCACCCTTTCTCTGTTTTTAGCACAACTGAAAGCAGTGGACAGTGGACGCCTCACGTGCTCACTCTGTCATCACGTGGGTGTATGCCCGTGTCCCTCTATCGGTTCGTTTGAGGCCTCCCAAGCGCTCTTGTATGGACCACACCTACTTCTGTAGATACTGTCATTACGACCCCTTCAGCATTTTTCGTTTTAGAGCCCCCGGCTCGTTTCGTTTTGATTACACCCCATGTTTAGCTGTTCGTCGTTGTTATCTCTGCAAATAAAAAACATCACGCGCCATTGGTTTTAAAGGGCTACAAAAACATGCACAAATCTCATACAAACTAAATTTTGTCAGTGAAACATGTTTGTTGTCGTGGTCTTCAGTCCAGAAACTGGTTTGATGCAGCTCTCCACGCTACTCTATCCTGTGCAAGCTTCTTCATCTCCCAGTATGTACTGCAACCTACATCATTCTGCATCTGTTTAGTGTATTCATCTCATGGTCTCCCTCTACGATTTTTACTCTCCACGCTGCCCTCCAATACTAAATAGGTGATCCCTTGATGCCTCAGAATATGCCCTACCAACCGATCCCTTCTTCTACTCAAGTTGTGCCACAAATTTGTCTTCTCTCCAGTTCTATTCAATATCTCCTCATTAGTTAAGTGATCTACCCATATAATCTTCAGTATTCTTCTGTAGCACCACATTTCGAAAGCTTCTATTCTTTTCTTGTCCAAAATATTTATCGTCCACGTTTCACTTGCATACATGGCTACACTCCATGCAAATACTTTCCGAAACGACTTCCTGTCACTTAAATCTATACTCGATGTTAAGAAATTTCTCTTCTTCAGAAACGCTTTCCTTGCCATTGCCAGTCTACTTTTTATATCCTCTCTACTTCGACCATCATCAGTTATTTTGCTCCCCAAATAGCAAAACTCATTTACTACTTTTAGCGTCTCATTTCATTATTGGTATTAAGAAAATATTACAAAATGGTAGTGCTAGTGTGTTTGGGGATCAATCAACACAATTAACCAATACTTTTGAGTTTTATTCTATTATAAGTGATGCATCCTTTCCTCTACTTGTCCTACTTCGGCGTGTGTAATGTACGTCGCTCCCTCTAGCTCAGTTCTAGGATACGCTCTTGATCAACGTTATTTCTTTACCAGACCAAAAGATATTTGCCCAACTCGCGCGTGTGATGCAAGTGACGCGATGATTTTTTTTTAGCTCTGTGACGTACAAACAACAAGAAGCACTGGTGGAGTGTAGTTGTTACTAATCTATCAATTGCAGAGGTTACATACTTCTTTTGTATTGATCCGGTCGACCTACTCCTTGTTGTACGATGTGGAACTTCACGTAACTGTGGACTGGTGTCCGCAATTTTGGAATCCCCTCAACATCGTACCATTGATTTCAATGTAGTGCCTATCAATTAGGAGATTAGTGTGCCATCTTCCTCCTTACCATAGCCGAACGTTTAGTTAACTGCTACGAAATCGAAAATGGTATGCGTAAGCACTCCGAGCGATGTCACCTTGTGCGAAAAGTAACAGTGGAGACTGCGCCACAGTGAAGGCGAGTGGAAGGAAGAAACACGATGCGGACGCTGACGCCTGGAGAGTTTGTTGTTGGCCGAGGCTAAAGATGGCGCGGATGACGTGGCGGCCTCGAAACGCGGCTTCCCCCCAGCTGTACGCAGGCGCTTATCAGTGCTGCGTGCTGCACACCCGGCAACGCCCGCTGTTCGCGCCGTCTCACTTCTGCAGGAAAACTTGCACATCCTGTGGTATGTCAATCATCTCTAACCATAGCATCTTGTCTGGTATCTACCAAGCAAAGCATTACTGTAGGTTGGTGACTGTTTCTTATTGTGCTCGTCATATTGCAATGAGTGTTTTAATTATTTGCACCTTGTGTTGTTGATATGTGACGTTGCGTTGGCAGATGTTTCTCAAGGGATTTATTATGTGAGAACCGAGTGCTGACTGCTAATATGCACCTGCACATTGACACAAAACACTGAATCGATTCACGAAAAATCCGAGTACTGCTTATTCCAGATGTCGCAGACCTGCCGCTGAAGTTCTTTCCTCAGAAGAAAAGGTACGCCCATCTTTTTCTGTTAAAATTCGTCATAGGTAAACTATCGAGCAAGACATGGGAGTGATTCTTGAAATTTTCCCCGTGGACGAAGTATACCACTATTTTTAGACGTGCACGTTAGATGTCATTATTTCCTATTTCCAAATTTTGGCTCTCAGATTTCGTACCTCTTCAAACCTTCATCTTTCCAAACAAATATGTGACGAGATTCTTGAAGTTTTGCCAGTGGTCAAAATATCGGAACCGCAAGCAATGCAGGCCCTAGAAATAATTAACGAAGAACTGCGTTTGCCATCTCGTGCCTCCTGGAATACCTCTTAAACAGGAGAAAGTGAGGTCTAATTTAGAATTTGAAAAGGGAGATCTTATAGAATTCTTCTAGCTCTGGAAAGTAAACATTTCTTCCCGAAAGTCTGTAGGTATGTAGCGCATATTGAATGAAATTTTCAAACAATTTTCGTGGTCCTGACGTGGTGAACAAAGTATAGGGAAACTAACAGAACTCCCATTGGTTAACAGGCGACTACATACCACCTAAATGCAGATCCTTTTATAATTGTAATAGTTAAAACACCAGTTTTTGAAATTGACAATTATTGTTTCTTTCTTGGAAGTTATTATAGACGACATTTGTCTGCTGCGCCTATAGTATTCCAGGTTAACTTTCATTTGATTGCCAGGCATGTTTCACATAAACTTCTACTTTTTCCTGGTCGAGGTTTAGGAGAAGGGATAGGAATTACTTCACCTTGAATGCTATGAAACAACGAATCAAATCCATAGAGTAAATGGTGTACTGTTCTTCTTAAAAGATAAGTGAGTTTATTTACAATCTTTCACACGACTGTAGAAGGTATCACATTACAGTACAAAATCTTGCCATTTAATCTTACAGTGTAATCTCGTGTAAAATGTTCTTAAAAGTCTTCACCCACGTTACGTTACACAATGGGTAAAACAAGGTTCCGATGTTCGTCGGTATGTTTTTCGTCATATAAACTATACTTTTGTTTCCCCTTTTGTTTCAAGTAAATATGAAGCATTGACCATTTGGTTCAAAAATGGTTCAAATGGCTCTGAGCACTATGGGACTCAACTGCTGTGGTCATAAGTCCCCTAGAACGTAGAACTACTTAAACCTAACTAACCTAAGGACATCACACACATCCATGCCCGAGGCAGGATTCGAACCTGCGACCGTAGCGGTCGTGCAGTTCCAGACTGTAGCGCCTTTAACCGCTCGGCCACTCAGGCCGGCTGACCATTTAGTGACATAAAAATTGTTGGAGGACTATTGAGTTACGTAAACATAAGGAATACAACTACAATATAATTAAACTTATTTGGTGTGGGCTACAGCATTTTTACGTTGGTTGGTTGGTTTGGTTGATTTGCGGGAGGGGACCAAACAGCGAGGTCATCGGTCATATCGGATTAGGGAAGGATGGGGAAGAAAGTCGGCTGTGCCCTTGTAAAGGAACCATCCCAGCATTCTCCTGAAGCGATTTAGGGAAATAACGGAAAAAATAAATCAGGATGGCCGGACGCGTGTTTTAATCGTCGTCCTCCCGAATGGGAGTCCAGTGCGCTAATCACTATCCCACCTCGCTCAGTACAGAAATATTACATATGTAATGTAAGGAAGCATATTTTCTTAAAGTGGAATACAAGATATAACTATGAAATAAAGCCTCTCTGTGACAAACATAAAATGGAAAGTCTCTCGGGATAGACGTGAATGGAGTTCGTATTGTTGGCTCGTGAGGAAACGTCATAGAAGATATACACTCTTAGACCATGAGCTTTAGTGACGGACATAGTGAAGCAGATGCTAATACTGAGCCTTTAAAACTGATCTAAAATGTTTCTAGGCTGAGCGAAATCCTTTTGTACGGTAGAAGTGCAGCTTTCGGACGTACCGTGGCACAATTTAGTGTTCTCACATTTCGTAAAAAAGTAAGAGACACGCTGGCAGTGACGCATATTTACAATCACAGGTTAACAAATTTAAAAATTCGACTGGATGACTGCACATGTTATCTTGCCCAACGACACTGCTAACCCATGTGTATCCTACATTTTTCACCAAGATGTACAGTGATTGCATGTTGATTGCAGCATTGTCTTAACACACATTCTGGCGCCTAAATATCAAAGAGTTGTTATATCTGGATCACTTCATATGAAGAAACGGGATCTTTGAAGATACGATTGTTTACAGAAATTTAGAGAGTGACTAAGATGTGTTTCTTTTGTCGGTTAAGGATTGAGACTAGTTGCAGTAGCAAAATGGGACACTCTTGTTCGTTCTAGTCATCACGTTCTTTCCTCATCATCTCTTGTACCCTATAGCATAAATGGCAACGTCTGCCCGATGAAACCACAGGGAGGTATTGTAATGGCGCAAAGTGTCTGAATTTTTTCACGGCCAAACTGGTCACCTCTGTTCCTTCATAAACTGAGGCGACAAAAGACATGGGATTCCTCCTAACAGCGTGTCAGACCTGCTTTTGCCCAACGTAGTGCAGCAACTCAGCATGGCACGGTCTAAACATGTCGTTGAAAGCTCCCTGCAGAAATGTTGAGAAATGTACCGTTAATTCCAGTCGGCGGCCGTAATCACGTCGAAAACTGTTTCATATGAATCACCTGAGTACAAATGTCAGCTCCGCCCATGTACTACACTTTTATATCATATACTGCCGTCTTTTCTATATGTGTATTTTGCTATGCCTTGATTTCTGTCACCTCAGCGCGTATCGACATTTACTTATATAGTCCCCAAGCCACTATACAGAGCATGGCGTAGGTTAAATCAAACCAGTGTTAGACTACCCCTATGGTATTCTTTTTGTGTCTGGATGAGGGTAACTGACTTTATGTATGCGTACGCACCCAACTCGTTCTCCCTATTGTTCCCAACACCTTTACACGAGAAATAAGGAGCACTGCAGAATTCCTGCCAAATTTATCTGCACGGTCTACCACGAACGCGAGATTTAAATTAATCCTACAGGATATTCTGACAAGGAGACGGCACGAGCGTGGGGTCTGGGATTTGTCCGAAATTTTGTGTGGTGAAAGAGGGCCCCTAACACCTCACGTGGTTAAAATATTAGGACGCACTACCCAGCAAATCCCGGGAAAAATCGATACAAAGTTTCTTAGTTGCCTCCGCCAGCACTTTTTTTTCTTCTGTTTCATTTTCTTTTGTTATTCCACCAATTAATCAGAAAGTTCCCCAAACCTACATTATATTTAACAAATTAGTTACATTATTGAATAAAAATTATTTTCTTTTTGTCCAACAACACAATTAATGGCGGTGGGTTTTCCATTTTTCATTGTAAAGTATATAAGGAGAATCATTGGGTTTTTAATCAGAATAACAAAGTCGATTGGGAAACATTCCACTTTTATACATATGATAATAATAAACAAGAACCGCAGTGGTAATTATCGTAAAAACAAACAAAGCAATAATATTTTTGCGACATCTTGCGCAACATATAAAAGCGGATTTTTTACACTCACAGGGCGTTTGCAATAAATCTGTAGAAAAGTATGCCCCGGTAACATTTGCGAAAATGTTTTGAGTTTCTGATAATATTGAGGCAAACCAGGCATATTGAATCATGTCTTGGAATATTGGTGACGATAACTGATTGAATTTTTATACAATCTTCCCGGGAATTAATTTCACCATTCTCTTGTAACAGTGCACTGCAATTTTGCAAGCAACAGAAGACAAAAAAGTGCCGGAGGAGGAATAGAACCCTAGACCTCTGGCTTAAGGGTCCGACCGCTAACCATGTAGGCCAGACGGCGGCTCGGAAAGGGACTAACATTTTATACTCATAAGGCACCTAAGAAACTTTGGATCGATATTCCGAATAGTGCGTCCTAATATTTTAACCACGTGAGGTGTTAGGGGTCCTCTTTCACCACACAAAATTTCGGACAAATCCCGGGCCCCACGGTCGTGCCGTCTCCTTGTAAGAGCCGTTCTGTATTACATTGAGCCCTCGTTCCACGCAGTTATGGAAGTATCTTGAAGAGCTGTAGATGAATTGATGGTGTTTTATCAGATGGAAATATTAAACAATAAGTATGCCTATAAACATGTAGGCTACTGCGGCCGGCGTGAATTACGTTAAAACCCATCTATATATTTTGCTGCGTCATAATGTAAAATAATTTTAATACTAAAATAATGCACATCAGACACGTTACGCTGTCTATCCCTGTTGAAAGCCATCACAAATATACCAAAGTTTTCGTTATTTTAGTAATTTAAGTGTTTTGTTTCACAACGTAGAAGTAGCAGTTTGAGGAAGCTAAGCGCGCAAATTTAAACACAGGGTACTAAGCATCTGTTATTCTCCTATTATGTGTCAATGGGAACTGTCTTACTTCTTAGGTAAGTTCGATCGATGTCACTGCTTGCAACCACTAAAACTAATTACCAAAAGGACTGTCAGTAAAGAAATACAGCCCTCTGATCTCTATGTGTCTTTCCAGTATTAGGCTCAGAATAAAGATTTTGAGTGTTTCAAGTAGATCCCGTTAGTAAAAGCTTTTCAGTGCATTATACCACCACTTAAAAGTGCGGCATGTTCTTTAAAAGGTCCATTAACTTACAGGCAGCAGTAGGAACCCGCCCAGAATTAAGACTGGATCTACGTTCTTCTGAATAGTCTAGGGCAAGAACCTTTCTTTTCATTTGAACTTCCTAAAGATTCGTTTTCTTCGTAGAAGGCGTTGACGGAAGAGCTTATGACATTAGATGCTAAATTAGGATGTTGTTGTTGTTGTAGTTGTTGTCTTCAGTCCTGAGACTGGTTTGATGCAGCTCTCCATGCTACTCTATCCTGTGCGAGCTTCTTCATCTCCCAGTACCTACTGCAACCTACATCCTTCTGAATCTGCTTAGTGTATTCATCTCTTGGTCTCTCTCTACGATTTTTACCCTCCACGCTGCCCTCCAATGCTAAATTTGTGATCCCTTGATGCCTCAGAACATGTCCTACCAACCTGTCCCTTCTTCTTGTCAAGTTGTGCCACAAACTCCTCTTCTCCCCAATTCTATTCAATACCTCCTCATTACTTATGTGATCTACCTATCTAATCTTCAGCATTCTTCTGTAGCACCACATTTCGAAAGCTTCTATTCTCTTCTTGTCTAAACTATTTATCTTCCATGTTTCACTTCCATACATGGCTACACTCCATACAAACACTTTCAGAAACGACTTCCTGACACTTAAATCTATACTCGATGTTAACAAATTTTTCTTCTTCAGAAACGCTTTCCTTGCCATTGCCAGTCTACATTTTATATCCTCTCTACTTCGACCATCATCAGTTATTTTGCTCCCCAAATAGCAAGACTCCTTTACTACCTTAAGTGTCTCATTTCCTAATCTAATTCCCTCAGCATCACCCGACTTAATTCGACTACATTCCATTATCCTCGTTTTGCTTTTGTTGATGTTCATCTTATATCCTCTTTTCAAGACACTGTCCATTCCGTTCAACTGCTCTTCCAAGTCCTTTGCTGTCTCTGACAGAATTACAATGTCATCGGCGAACCTCAATGTTTTTATTTCTTCTCCATGGACTTAATACCTACTCCGAATTTTTCTTTTGTTTCCTTTACTGCTTGCTCAATATACAGATTGAATAACATCGGGGACAGGCTACAACCCTGTCTCACTCCCTTCCCAACCGCTGTTTCCCTTTCATGCCCCTCGACTCTTGTAATTGCCATCTGGTTTCTGTACAAATTGTAAATAGCCTTTCCCTCCATTTAACTTTACTGTATGGTTAAATTAGGAAGTAATGGTCTCAAAATCCGTAGCTCAATATTTAAATCAGTTAATCTCAAACAAAATTTTAGTTCGCGTTAAATCAAACCACCGGACAAGATGTACAGTGGTTAATACACTATGCAACGCACTCCTCCTGTTTTTTTAACTATACTTTGGAGTGTCACGTAATAATTATTTCTGTTCGTGTCGCCGTGCACCATGTCTCACGTTAAATTTTTTACGAACATTTATGTACTTTGAACTATCGGAAATTATTTTGCTATCGAGGTATTCCAAATCTCACCCATACTGTCAGAGTCACGGGTGCTAATATTTCTTAATAACGGAAGCTTTACCGCAATATCTAGTCTGTATAGAAGATCTTCGCGACAGACGTAACCGTATTGGCTGCGGTATTGACGGTTTTAACTCAGTAGAGAATTTTGAGTGACATAGTGGGATCAGACCACCTCGTGGTTGAAATTAAACTAGGAATATTTGCTACAATGAAGTAGTGATAAATGAGAAATGAAGAATATGATAAAAGCTATGTGAAAAATATGAGAATGGAATCAGTGCCTAATTTATAACCTAATAACATACTGCAACGAATACGACACTTATAATGTTTTAGTCGAACTAATAAACAACGCAGCTCTCGAAACCATCTTCACCAATAAAGAATCGAAGTAATCAAAGAAATATCCAATCACATGATGTGATGTAGAATGTACGAGCTATTTTGGTAGGAAAAATGCGTGCAAGAATATAGTCCAAACAAATCATTCGATTTCTTACAAAATAATAAAATTACGTGTTTTGAAGAAAACGATAATACGTGGCTTAAGACCATTTTAACGAAGAATAATGACATGGAAATAAGTCAAAGCTCTGCGGAGCAGTAAGCAAGAAAAAAATAATTTTGAAAGCATGGACGAAACGCTCGCAGGCACAGCCTTAGACAAAATAGCACACCTCTGTGTCGCCAGAATCTGAATGTTCTGACAGAAGTATCAAACAATTCCCCTTAATACGTACATCCAGTACAGTATGAGGAGTGGAAAATACAGGGTGATTATAACTAAACTTCCAAACCACTGTAGAAATAACACCACTGGTAAGAATGACGTCAAATTGCAACGGGAAAAATCGGTTTTTAATTGTCTTGAGGCCAAAAACCGCAGAAAAAGCATCACTCACATCGGTTTTTAATTGTCCTGAGGCCAAACACCGCATAAAAAGCAGCACTCACATCGGTTTTTAATTGTCCTGAGGCAAAAACCGCATAAAAAGCACCAATCAAAATACATGAAAATGATCCCATCCACACATCCAAGCTGTTGGAGAACTGGTATGACGTGTTTACGCAAATCACTCATAGCGTTTACCAGTGACGGTACAGATAACAGGACCGGAAGCACCTATCTCTTCGAAAAAATATGGCCCTATGATAAATGATGCCGTAAACCCACACTACACAATAAACTTTTTAAGGTGAAGTGGTAGTGGTTGATCTGTGTGTGGATTTTCCGTTGCAGATATTCGACAATTCTGTGCATTGACATATCCAGTCAAATGGAAGTGGTCTTCCTCAATCCACAAAATCTTCCACGGCCAATCATTGTCCACTTAAATGCGAGCAAGAAATTTTAAAGCAAAAGTCTCTCTTGCTGGCAGGTCAACAGAAAGCAACTCGTGCACGTGCGTAATTTTGAATGGATAGCAAAGAAGGATGTTTCGTAGGTTTTTACGCACCGTGTACACGGGTACGTCCAATGTTCAGGCAATTCTCCGTGCACTATACGTTTGCACACTACCACTCGTCTCCTCCTGTATTACTGTGGCCACTCCTTCCACTGACGTCGAATCAATTAGTTTCCTTCGTCTACCACGTTTCGCACCAAAAGAATCCATTTTTCCGAATTTCCGAATCATTTTCTCCAGACCTAGGCACTAATCGGACCAACGCCTTGTTTCAAACCCTTCAGTGCCCGGAACGTCTGCAGAACGAAGTGTACACTCTCATCGTTCTTGTAATACAGCTTTACAAGCAGAGCACGATCCTGTATTGAGACAGTCATGTCCGATAATATTCCGTTACAATTACACGTCATTCTGACCAGTGGTGTTATTTCTACCGCGTTTTGAAAATTTTAACTTTAATTATAATACCATGTGTTTTTTGTGCAGTGATCAGAAAGTTATAGCTACTGGCTGCTGGAAATTGGCAATATGGTGCTACAAATGTTTCCCTTAAGACTGGAAGGCAGGAATAATTGTACCATTCCGTAAACTATGAATGGGGCCTCCGTCTGACTCCGCCTGTACGTTCATAATACTTTCCTCGCACACTGTGGAACCTTTCTAATGATTGATTTAAAAACGACTTGAGTGGTGAATCGAATCAAAAATGTATACTGCCAGACTACCAACACGACTTTCGGAAAATTATTTCTGTATAAAGTTTTGGCACATCTTACTGTAGACACTTGAGAAGCATTTGCGGAAAGGTAGTATGAGATAATGTAACTACCTGACATTGTTTTCGCGTTGAAGGAGGCGATCTGTAATTACGTATGGAGTTGTAGTGTTCTTTAGAAAAACTTTTTGATATGCCAAGATCGCAAGGAAGGATACGTCAATTACTACACTCCTGGAAATGGAAAAAAGAACACATTGACACCGGTGTGTCAGACCCACCATACTTGCTCCGGACACTGCGAGAGGGCTGTACAAGCAATGATCACACGCACGGCACAGCGGACACACCAGGAACCGCGGTGTTGGCCGTCGAATGGCGCTAACTGCGCAGCATTTGTGCACCGCCGCCGTCAGTGTCAGCCAGTTTGCCGTGGCATACGGAGCTCCATCGCAGTCTTTAACACTGGTAGCATGCCGCGACAGCGTGGACGTGAACCGTATGTGCAGTTGACGGACTTTGAGCGAGGGCGTATGTGGGCATGCGGGAGGCCGGGTGGACGTACCGCCGAATTGCTCAACACGTGGGGCGTGAGGTCTCCACAGTACATCGATGTTGTCGCCAGTGGTCGGCGGAAGGTGCACGTGCCCGTCGACCTGGGACCGCACCGCCACTTCCCAGCAAATTAGGGACACTGTTGCTCCTGGGGTATCGACGAGGACCATTCGCAACCGTCTCCATGAAGCTGGGCTACGGTCCCGCACACCGTTAGGCCGTCTTCCGCTCACGCCCCAACATCGTGCAGCCCGCCTCCAGTGATGTCGCGACAGGCGTGAATGGAGGGACGAATGGAGACGTGTCGTCTTCAGCGATGAGAGTCGCTTCTGCCTTGGTGCCAATGATGGTCGTATGCGTGTTTGGCGCCGTGCAGGTGAGCGCCACAATCAGGACTGCATACGACCGAGGCACACAGGGCCAACACCCGGCATCATGGTGTGGGGAGCGATCTCCTACACTGGCCGTACACCACTGGTGATCGTCGAGGGGACACTGAATAGTGCACGATACATCCAAACCGTCATCGAACCCATCGTTCTACCATTCCTAGACCGGCAAGGGAACTTGCTGTTCCAACAGGACAATGCACGTCCGCATGTATCCCGTGCCACCCAACGTGCTCTAGAAGGTGTAAGTCAACTACCCTGGCCAGCAAGATCTCCGGATCTGTCCCCCATTGAGCATGTTTGGGACTGTATGAAGCGTCGTCTCACGCGGTCTGCACGTCCAGCACGAACGCTGGTCCAACTGAGGCGCCAGGTGGAAATGGCATGGCAAGCCGTTCCACAGGACTACATCCAGCATCTCTACGATCGTCTCCATGGGAGAATAGAGCCTGCATTGCTGCGAAAGGTGGATATACACTGTACTAGTGCCGACATTGTGCATGCTCTGTTGCCTGTGTCTATGTGCCTGTGGTTCTGTCAGTGTGATCATGTGATGTATCTGACCCCAGGAATGTGTCAATAAAGTTTCCCCTTCCTGGGACAATGAATTCACGGTGTTCTTATTTCAATTTCCAGGAGTGTAGTTTCGACCAGTCTTCACATAATCAGATCACATAGTAAAAAGGAGTGTCAACATCGACTATTGAAGCAAGGCGCTTTGCCACTGTCATGTTTACAACTATAAATTTAAAAATTGTAAACGCAATTCTTTAGCTTGGAGTCGTAAATATGATTGTGTCATATTGTAACCTCAGTTGTAGAGTTTTTAATTGTGAACGTGATTATGACTAAGCATCTTGGTACAGTAGTCGATGTATTATGGGACTAGGTAAAACTAACAATCGATGTATACATCCTTGCTATCTTGGAAAATAAAAAAGTTTTCCTAAAGGCGGCTACAACAATATTAAGACGGCTGTTGGTAACTTTGGTAGGCTAAGAATTCTGTAGGCACTAAGAAACATCAGATAAAGCCATCTCCTTTCCTCAGTAAATGCCAGACTACATTTCTGGGAATGACAATGGACGGAACATATTTACCCTTGCATGATTAGGGACATCACATCCTCTCTTTCTATTTAACTAGGCACTCTATTATGTTCGTATGATGTCACGGATATTATAAGAAGACACACTTTATACAGAATTCTAAATAAAATGTCGTGCGAATAGGGCCTCCTGTCGGGTAGGCCGTTCGCCGGATGCAAGTCTTTCGATTTGACGCCACTTCGGCGACCTGCGCGTCGATGGGGATGAAACGATGATGATTACGACAACACAATACCCAGTCCCTGAGTGGTGAAAATCTCCGAATCTCCGAACAAGCTGGGAAGTTAACCCGGGCACTTGGGATTCACATTCTGTCGCGCTGACCACTCGTATATCGGGGGCGGACATATAGGATACTACAATTAGAAGTAACATTACAATACCAGTAAAATGTGGATAGCAGCGGTAGTTATAGCAGAAAAAATAACATTTATACTAGTTCATGAATAACAGAGTGGCAGACAAAATACTCGCAAAATCACGTATATCTAAACTGACACCCCTGAAGGGAATGGACGTCACAGAAGGGTTGGGATAGGGAGCGAAAGATGAAAGTGCTGGAACACAAATAATGAAGAGAAGGGGAAAGAAGGAGGCAGGGACGATTGAGAAGTGAAGAAAGGAAAAAGGTTAACTTCGAGAAGATGAAGGCACTCATTTTACTGTTTAACAGAGAGAAAACTAGGTTTTTATGTTTCTTTCACCTTTTTATTATATGCACGAAAACATTTCATTGTGCATACAGTTCAGTATAGCTTGATCCACCATAGGTGGACCACCACAGTAGAGCAGCAGTTTGAGAATGTTTTTGCTATGTGGATGGGCAGAACTAGGATTCAAGATAAGTGAGAACCTATGTTACTATTATGATGATGTCACAGGTACTTGATCTATAATATGGGGAATAGTGGAATTTCGGTAGAACGAGTTAATGCATAAGAAAACCAGGAAAGTAAAGTGGTATACCATGAATTTCTGGGAGACCCTGAAGGGCAGGTTCAGTCGCCTACTTGGGAACATTTTCCCTGTCCTCTGCGCCCGGTCGCACTTTTCTTTCGCTAAATATGAGAACCGTGTGTGTAAGTGTATCTACAATACTGGCCATTAAAATTGCTACACCACGAAGATGACGTACTACAGACGCGAAATTTAACTGACAGGAAGAAGATGCTGTGATATGCAAATGATTAGCTTTTCTGAGCATTCACACAAGGTTGGCGCCGGTGGCGACGCCTACAACTTGCTGACATGAGGAAAGTTTTCAACCGATTTCTCATACAAAAATAGCAGTTGACGGGCGTTGTCTGGTGGAACGTTGTTGTGAAGCCTCGTGTAAGGAGGAGAAATGCGTACCATCACGTTTCCGACTTTGATAAATCTCGGATTGTAGCCTATCGCGACTGCGGTTTATCGTATCGCGACATTGCTGCTCGCGTTGTTCGAGATCCAATGACTGTTAGGAGAATATGGAAACGGTGGGTTCAGGAGGGTAATACGGAACGCCGTGCTGGATCCCAACGGCCTCGTATCACTAGCAGTCGAGATGACAGGCATCTTATCCGCATGGCTGTAACGGATCTGCAGCCACGTCTCGATCCCTGAGTCAGCAGATGGGGACGTTTGCAAGACAACAACCATCTGCATGAACAGTTCGACGACGTTTGCAGCAGCAAGGACTATCAGCTCGAAGACCATGGCTGCGGTTACCCTTGACGCTGCATCACACACAGGATCGCCTGCGATGGTGTACTCAACCGAATCTGGGTTCACGAATGGTAAAACGTCATTTTTTCGGATTAATCCGGGTTCTGTTTACAGCATCATGATGGTCGCATCCCTGTTTGGCGACATCACGGTGAACGCACATTGGAAGCGCGTATTCGTCATCGCCATACTGACGCATCACCCAGCGTGATGGTATGGGGTGCCATTGGTTACACGACTAGGTCACCTCTTCTTCGCATTGACGGCACTTTGAACAGTGGACGTTGCATTTCAGATGTGTTATGACCCGTGGCTCTACCCTTCATTCGATCCCAGCGAAACCCTACGTTTCAGCAGGATAATGCACACCCGCATGTAGCAGGTCCTGTACGGGCCTTTCTGGATACAGAAAATGTTCGACTGCTGCCCTGGCCGGCACATTCTCCAGATTTCGCACCAATTGAAAACGTCTGGTCAATGGTGGCCGAGCAATTGGCTCATCACAATACGCCAGTCACTAATCTTGATGAACTGTGGTATCGTGTTGAAGCTGCATGGGCAGCTGCACCTGTACACGCAATCCAAGCTCTGTTTGACTCAATGCCCAGGCGTATCAAGGCTGTTATTACGGTCAGAGGTGGTTGTTCTGGATACTGATTTCTCAGGATCTATGCACCCAAACTGCGTGAAAATGTAATCACATGTCTGTTCTAGTATAATATATTTGTACAATGAATACCCATTTATCATCTGCATTTCTTCATGGTGTAGCAATTTTAATGGCCAGTAGCGTATGAAATGAAGATGACCATGACGGTGTGTGTGTGTGTGTGTGTGTGTGTGTGTGTGTGTGTGTGTGTGGTGTGTAGCGTAGTGTCGTGTTTGAGTCGGAGATAATAAGGGAAGGAAGAGGGTGAAATTCGATGCAGACACATACCCAGTTCCTCTCACAGAGCACCAAGGGGGCATCGGCCTAAGCTTAACGTCCCCATCCGACGGACGGATGCCCATCTACGGTGTTGCATGCCCTCGCTTCATCAGGCACTGCGGAAAGAATTGGTATTTAATTCAGGACAGTGCCGCAAAGATCTGTTATCAGAGACTTTACGTCATTACCCGCTCCTGTTCGTCTGCCTTAAAGGCGAAGGGAAAATTGTCAACAGCACGCGGCGTACCAGGGCGGTCGCCCACCCAATTACTGGCCACGCCCGAGGTGCTTAACTTCGGTGATCTAACAGGAAACGGTGTATCCACCTCCGCAAAGCCGTTGACAGTGCGTAGGTGTACGTTTCACTTCTTGTGAAAATTTATGTCGAAATTTTCAGAACGGTATAGAGGCGAACAGAAATTTTCCTGCACCTGGCGACAATGTTTGCTGTTCAGTGAGGGGTGCTCATCCAAAGTTGCATCCAATTTCTTTACTGGTTTGTGATGTGATATTGGGACACCTCTGATTAATAGGGGGTAATTTTCAGCAGAGGTCAGAGCTCATTATTTTTCCTGGAATATTAAAATTACTTATAATATCATCATATGTAGTTTCAGTTCTAGGTTTTGCGCCCATCTTACCATTGACGACATATTGTCGTTTCTGTGGGAGAGGAAGTAAGACATCTTCAGATTTTGCACTGAAATTGAGTAGGAGATTTACGGTATAGATATCTATGTACATTCACAGGAGACAGAATCAACAAGAAATCATTGACATACAAGGGGGACTATAATGCGTCCAGTACTGACCCTTGCAGCACTCCTGAGTGAACATCCTTCAAGGACGACTTTTCGTTCTCATAGACAACTCGGTGCTGTCTATTTTTCAAGTAGCTTTCGAACCACTTCAGTACACTATCTGAAAATTCTGTCTGTCGATTTTTTCTGAGTAGTATGTCAGAACTCACGGCATCAAATGCTTTACTGTAGTATTGTAGTGCAAATATTGTAGCCTCACTGTTTTTTGACACATTTTTAGTTATCTGTTACTTTAAGCAGTGTAATATTCGTGGTATGGCTGTTATTTGTCATTGCGCATATCTTATAAGGAGTAAACCCTTGTCTCAACGTGATGCGCTCGGTTACAGGTGTGTCCTAACATTCTGTTTCTATTCTACAGAGTCTTTAACGTATAGATTGTTATTGACTGTGGTTGCGCATTCTTCGGCAGAGGCAAAAATTAAGCTGTTTAGAAACTAGAAAAAATGCATATTCGTGATACTAGAACTTTCCTAAAAGTAGTGTCTTCAACTCCATCGAATGCAGTGCTGGCGAAGGCTGCAGAAATTAATAGTGAAATTAATGTCAGACATATTTATCTAAAAGTACACAGGGCGTGTGACACACCTGGTCATGAATCAGCTTGTAGTTCCTCGGTAGCAACGATCATTGCGAAAAATTGGCTGTAAATATGGATGAGTAGATACAATAATGTGGTCAACAAAGGTCAGACCACCTCACTGAATTAGTTATGGCCAGTCCGTGTCTTAATTACGTAGTTAAGTCACATTTACCAGATATGCACATACTGCATCTTCTCATTATACGATAATAGTCGCTGTGTAACCAATCTACAAAAATCTCAATCAGTTGAAACGATGCGTGTGGCACTTTCATATTAAAGTTAATCAACAGTCATTGTTAATTGTCCTTCTCGATTGTCCCTCTTCTTATTCACAACAATACATTACTGCACCATTACGTTATTGTTGATTTGATTGACACTGGATCCACGTTCGAAATCTCAGAACAGACTGACTCCCGTATTCAAGTTAACCCACGTATATTATTAATAGCTCTAATTCACAGTCTGGCTTCATATTAAGCAAAATACATTATTGCCCAAGTGCCCAAGTACATTATGACTGTTTTGACTGGCACGGGTTCCATATGCGACATCTCGGAACTGACTTCCAAAATGGTTCAGGGCCAGTGTTTGTATAGCTTTTCAAAAATTGCTATTAAAGTTTCACATTGTTAAATATAAAATTTCGATATTTAGAATTAGAATTTTACATCTCAATATAATTGAATACAGCAGGAAAATTGTTTTTGGCCTGAACATTTTCTTACAATAAGCGTTTCAAGTGAAGTAAGCCTTTTTAATGCCGAAACTGGGAAAATTGTGAAATAAACAATACCATACACAAAAGTTCTAATTATTCGGAATCTAATTAAGCGCAGAAGTTCTTATGATGTTAAAGAAATTGGGTAGATGAATACTTTAAGGATTTCTACGTGTTATTTTCCTAACTTTATGAGTAATATAGTAATTACATCTGTTTACATGTCAACAATGTAACTGGAATAGAAAATAATTACTGTTACTTAACTGAACAGCCTTTGCAAAACTATTTACTTGAAATGGTTCAAATTAATTAGAAAATTATTGTGACTAACGTAATTTAGCAAATTGGGCCTGGTCTTATACCCAGAATTACAGAATGGCAGCTTTATCTTATGGTATATCTCTCACCAACACTAGTGGTAATTAAGAAAGGAAAAAAAACTAAAAACAAAAGAAGTCATTCAAGGAGGGAAACAACGAAACAAAGTGCCAATAAGTCCCAGATTTCTTTGTTACTGGCGGAGACCGTTACTGTTAGTTCTTAAATAGTTCTACTGCTGTAACTGAACTTTGGTAACGTAGACGTATAGTTTTTTTCAGTAACTGTAAAATTTTACCATGAGTGAAAAGTGTGGGCACTGTCGTAGGTTTGTGAGTAGTGGATTACGGTGTGGGATTTGTTCAAAGTGTTTTCATTGGGGGGAATGCAGTGGGGAAGCCAGTGGTCATTTTAGGGAGATCCTCTCCTGGGAATGTAGAATCTGTAGTAGAAACAAGTTAATAGAGGAGCAGGAGCGTAAGATCTGTGCCCTTCAGGTGCAGTTGCAATGTGCAAAGGAGGAACTAGATAGATTGAGGAGGGTGAAGGGTGGTGGGGAATGGGAACTGGCAGTTGGCAAGGAGGTAGCTAGGAAGAGGAGGTATCCAGACAGTTTTACTTCGCATACATGCAATAGATACGACCAACTGTCAGAGTTGAGTGGAGAGGAGCCTCGTGTAGCCGTAGATGTAGGTAACTTGCAGCAGTCCTCAGCAACTAGGAGGCCTAGGTTAGTTGCAAAGTCTAGCAGAAAGAAGGTTCTGCTGCTAGGTAGTTCCCACGGTAGAGGTGTGGGCCAGCAGTTGCAGGAAGTGTTGGGGAGTGAGTACCAGATCCCCAGCATTGTGAAGCCTAGTGCAGGGTTTGCTCAGGCGACTGAAAGCATAGGGGAGTTATGTAAGAATTTTACGAAAGAGGATCAGGTAGTGATAGTGGGTGGAGCAGGGAACAGTCTCGATAGGGACGGGGAATGTGATGTCAGTGGTGACTTGGTTAAGATAGCTACTCAAACTGGTGGCACTAATGTGCATTTCGTGCAACTGTTTCAGCGTCATGATCGGCCTCACCTTAATGCGGCTGTTAGGCGCGTTAATGTGGGGCTGGGGAGGGCACTGATGGCGGAGGGCATGGATCACATCTCAGTGGTTCCAGCTGGGTCTATCAGTAGTTGGGGTTTCACTAGGCATGGCCTGCACCTCAATAGGTATGGGAAGGGGATGCTGGCTAAGCTTACAGGTGACAGTGTAGTAGGTGGTGGTGGTAGTGGTATCACTCATGGAAAAATTCCTGTAGTAGTTGGTGTTAGAGCTGCACCTTTTTTAGACTGAAGTCAGCTGATAGGTATACCTGCTTAAAGGAAGTGCCTCTAACTAAGGGCTCACCTCCAGAGGATGTAATGTTTCCAAATAGAGAAGGAATTAGCATATTTCATCAAAATATAAGAGGTATTAGAGATAAAGTTAGTGAACTGCTAATAGATGTTAACTCTGAAATTATTGGTATATCAGAGCACCACTTAAATAATTTGATAATTCAGAGGCTTCCTTTACCAGGCTACAGATTAGCTGGCTGTTTCTCAAGGAGTTCCTTGTGGGGTGGGGGAGTGGCTCTGTACGTAACAAACAGTATTTGATTTGAGTCCATAGACGTATCACGACACTGCACTGAACAGATATTTGAAAGTTGAGCAGCATTAGTTGAATTTAGTGAAACAAAACTTCTAATTGCTGTTGCTTATAGGTCCCCTAACTCCGACTTCAGAGCTTTTTTGCTTAAGCTAGAGAGGGTTCTTGATTCACTTTGTAGGAAGTACCAGAAATTAGTTATATTTGGTGACTTCTATATTAATTTTGTACATGATTGTGCAACAAAAAGGATGTTGGTAGATCTCCTAAATTCATATGATATGATGCAAACTGTGTTTTTTCCAACTAGGGTGCAGGGGAATAGTAGCACAGTCATAGACAATATTTTTATTCATTCTTCATTACTAGATGGGCATTCTGTTAGTAAAAGGGTGAATGGCCTTTCAGACCATGATGCACAAATTTTAACACTAAAAGGTTTATGTACTCAAACCAGTGTCGTATTTAATTACAAACTACGTAGGAAAGTTAATCCAACAGCAATAGAGAGTTTTTCAAAACTTGTCAAGGAACAAGAGTGGCAAGATGTTTATAATGCCGATAATATAGATGATAAATACAATGCTTTCCATAACACATTTCTCATGCTCTTTGAAAGTTGCTTTCCATTAGAACATTCTAAATGGGGTACTAGCACTAATGGACAGCCCGGTTGACTGACTAGTGGGATAAGGATATAGAACAAAGTGGGAATTATATCAAAATGTTAGAAGTAGTCACAATCAAGCTACAGTAGCCCATTACAAACAGTACTGTAAGGTGCTTAAAAATGTTATTAGCAAGGCAAAAAGTATGTGGTATGCAAATTGAATAGCTAATTCACAGGACAAAATTAAAGTCATATGGTCAGTTGTGAAGGAAGTGTCTGGTCGGCCGCACAAGGTTGATGATATAAAGTCAGTTTGCAGTAATAATATTTCTGTTACTGATAAATCAGTTATAAGTACAGTATTTAACAACCATTTTCTGAGCATTGCTGGTGAATTAAATAAAAATTTAGTTTCAACAGGAAATTATATAAATTTCCTAGCAAATGCCTTTCCGAGATTGACGTCTGAAATACTCCTCTGTGATACAGACAAGAGGGAGATTGAGTCAATGATTAAATCACTGAAGACTAAGGACTCTCATGGTTATGATGGAGTGTCTAGTAGAATATTAAAGTACTGTGCTGCACTTGTTAGCCCTGTATTTAGCCATATTTGTAATTTTCCTTTAGGAATGGTCAGTTTCCTGAGCGGTTAAAGTACTCAGTAGTAAAGCCGCTTTATAAAAAGGCTGAAAGGGATAATGTAGATAATTTTAGACCTGTTTCTATGCCCTCAGTGTTTGCAAAAGTTATCGAAAAGGCTGTGTATGTAAGGTTAATTGATCATTTTATATCACACGATTTGCTATCAAATGTACAGTTCGGCTTTAGAAGTCGTTTGACAACTGAAAATGCTATATTCTCTTTTCTCTGTGAGGTACTGGATGGGATAAACAAAAAGTTTCGAACGCTTGGCGAATTCTTTGATTTAACAAAGGCATTTGACTGTGTTGATCTCACAATATTGCTCCAGAAGTTGAACCATTATGGAATAAGGAGAGTAGCTCAAAATTGGTTCACCTCTTACTTTAGCAACAGACAGCAAAAGGTCATTATTCACAATGTTGATAACGGCTGTGATGTGGGATCTGAGTGGGGTACTGTGAAGCGGCGGGTGCCCCAGGGATCAGTGTTGGGGCCGCTCCTGTTCCTTATTTATATAAATGATATGCCCTCTAGTATTACGGGTAACTCTAAAATATTTCTGTTTGCTGATGACAGTAGCTTGGTAGTAAAGGATGTTGCATGCAACATTGGCTCGGTTTAAAATAGTGCAGTACATGACCTCAGTTCATAGCTTGTAGAAAATAAACTAACGTTAAATCACAGTAAGACTCAGTTTTTACAGTTTCTAACACACAATTCAACAAAACCTGACGTTTTAATCTCACAGAACGGGCATATGATTAGTGAAACTGAACAGTTCAAATTCGTAGTTCTTCAGATAGATAGTAAGCTGTCGTGGAAAGCCCACGTTCAGGATCTTGTTCAAAGACTTAATACTGCCATTTTCACCATTCGAACGGTATCGAAAGTGAGTGATACTTCGACACGTAAATTGGTCTACTTTGCTTATTTTCATTCACTTATGTCGTATGGTATTATGTTTTGGGGTAACTCTTCCCATTCTAGAAGGATATTTTTGGCTCAGAAACGGGCGGTTCGGGCAGTAAGTGGTGTGAGTTCACGAACCTCTTGTCGACCCCTGTTCACGAGTCTGGGTATTTTGACATTGGCCTCTCAATATGTATATTCCTTATTGTCGTTCCTTCTTACCAATATTACTTTATTTCCAACAATAAGCAGCTTTCACTCGGTTAATACTCGGCAGAAATCAACCCTCCATTTGGATCGGACTTCCTTGATTCTTGTGCAAAAAGGTGTGCGGTATACTGCTGCATCCATTTTCAATAAGCTGCCACTCGAATTCAAAAATCTTAGCAGTAATCCACGCGCTTTCAAATCGAAACTGAAGAGTTTCCTCATGGGTCACTCCCTCTATTCTGTCGAGGAGTTCCTTGAAAAATTAAGCTGATTGTCACTGTATTGCTGATAGCGTTTGCTTAAACTTATGGACTGATTTTCTTTCAGGTTCATGAACATTTATTTTTATCTGTTATTACTTTTATGTTGTAAGTTCATGTACTGACACGTTCCATGACCTTGGAGATTTGCTCCTCAATTTGGTCCTACGCAACTTGACATGTAAATAAAAATAAAGTTATAGTTGAACTTTCGCTACTTGAGAGCGGCCCCATGACAAACGACTCTTTGTCGGGCAAAATTTCGAGGAAGCATTTGTAAGAAAATGCGGAAGAGAAATAACTAATTAACTACTGACAGAAACACTTTATAATTTCCACATGAGAGGTTGACATTTGTTAATTGCGTACCATATTTAAGTTCCAGGTCACAAACGTTGCGCAGTGACGAGACGACCGTCTGTATCCATGACAGCATGAAACCCACTAGTGGTTGCTCTGCTGCTACCCGAAACAACAGTGGACTATGAAATGGCCTCCCATCTTGACCCAACTCGTACACTACAGCTCAGATCACGCATTGCGTCCTGCACTCTGAGCCATGGTAACTGTAACTACTTCAACAATTTATGGCGCATTTGGCCGTCAATCTGTTCTAGTAGCAGTTCCCAAATCACCAGTTAATTCGAAGTTGCGGACAATGTTCTTCAACCCCAGCGCGGGAAGAGGACCTCTCCAGACACTGAGATGACCAGTGTCGTGGGGTATCTCCTAATATCGTGCCGGACCTCCTTTTGCCTCTCGTAGTGCAGAAACTCGACGTGGCGTGGACTCAGATGTCGTTGGAAGTCCCTTGCAGGAACACTGAGCCTTGCTGCCTCTATAGATATCTACAATGGTAAAAGTTTTGCCAGTGCAGAATTTTGTGCACGAACTCACCACTCGATTATGCTTTTTAAGTCTTCGATGGGATTCATATCGGGCGATCTGAGTAGCCAAATTATTCGCTAGTATCTTTCAGTACAGTGGTTGTCAAACGTTTTCTCACAAGAGCCAATACTGACACTTTATAGGTAGGAATTGGGGGGAGTGGGTTGAAAAGGTAGTAAAGTGGCCATTCAGAGAGACACTTAATTTTTCGCCAAACGATGATGGTTACTGATAGAAGCTGACCACTTACCCATTTTGAATACATGTAACTACATAAAATTGGTACTTTCGGCACACTCTTGACATTGTGGCTCTGATTTCCGAAATGGAATTTCCCAAGCGCCTAGCTCCAACTAGAATTCCGCGTTCAAAGTCTGGTAATTTCCGTTGTAAGGACTTAGTACGTCGAAAAGCGTTTCACAAGAATTGCCCAAGTACAAATGGCAGCACCGCCATCGTACTGCCCTTTTGTACCTTGTGTACGCGATACTACCGTCAATTATGTGTGTACATATCGCTATCCCATGAATTTTGTCGCATCAGTGTACTCCTTTAATGCGTCGATATTTGCGAAGAGCAGCAAAACTATTGCTTTTGTTTTGATAAAACAGCTTTACGAGTAAAGTCCTTCTCATCTAGGCCCGGTCCATGCTGTGTGTCTGCAGCTGTATTGCACACTGGTGCCTGTGTTTCAACACTGCGTCTCCATACCAGTACCGCCGGCACCTAATGGCAAGTCATGATACCAATACTACAAAGGAAATCCTGCTGCGCACAGTGGGAACATCTGTCCTAGTTCAAATTACTATTATGATGGAGTATTTCCGTATTACAGCCTGGTTCTCCTCTGCAACGTCGTCAAAAATGAAAACTGTGCTAAGTCTTACTTATTTAGGTGGGGGTGAAAGTTCTCTTTAAAATAATAAAAAAATATGAGCGAAAGTTATCCTCAGAATAATTAAATATTTGCCTTAAGTACTGTTTCTGATTCTAAGCTCTGAGCTGTAATAATGAATGAACTGTCCTACTGAAACTTGTACTGTCGTAAGGTGAAGGCAAAGCTACACTGTAATAATAATTAATTATCGTAATGAAAAGGGAAGTTTTCCGTACTGTAAAAATTAGCAATCTGACTGTAAGAATTTTTAACAGTATAAACTGCCTGAGTAATGAACTTTGACACGAAACCTACAATAATTGGTTTTGCAAAACGGATCACAAAAACTGTCTCTGATTGACATAAGTTGGTCCTGATTGAATAAATGAAAAAAGAATAAAAATATTTTGCCCTTACCTCTATTCTGCGCAAATCATGATAACGCGTTGCAGTACTGCTCTGTCTTGCGCGCCACTATGCTAAAGCTGTTAATTACTGTATCTACACAGAGACACTCGAGAGATGCAATGAAGTCTCAGTTACAAATGTAGTTTTTCGAAGACTTGGTTCCATGATCTATTAAAAAAAGTAAGAGAAATGTTGGTAAAAAAATGAAATACACGCATAAATGACAACACTAAGTTTTTTGTATACTGTGAAAAAGTGCTTAAGGCTGATTTTAAATTTAATGAACATCTTAACATCCAAACAATACACTTTCCGATCTCTCAAATCTAGTAACTCTCAGGACAATAACCAACTTTGTCCCATGACGCACCAATAGTGGAAAAGAAGTAACATAATTATAATATATGACTCTGACGTTCCACTAGACTTCCTCCTTCACAAGTCAGTTTCCGTTACAATCTTGATATGATCATGTCGATTGAACAAACAGATAAATTGAGATTTTATATTTGAAACATAACATAGCAATTGCTTCTTCACTCTAACACAGCTTAACATTGTCTATTACACTGCGCCCTCGCACACGTCGGAGATACTAACCTAACTTCTGCGATACAGCTTTACAACATCGCTGCTCTTTCATAATCGATTCATGTACCAAAATTACACATGACACCCATCATTACCCCGCGGTCCAGTGCACCAAAATTTCATAGGCGGGGTGATATCATTGACACTGCTGAGACTGGGAAATTTTACTTTACAAAAACATTATTCTGATAGAAAGATGTCAAGAGGTGGGTACAAAAGTTTGGAGATACAATACGAGTAACGGGTATTAATAAAACTATACATGACAGAAAATAAGTAAAAATTATTGCTGGACGTAAATAGTTGCGCAACTGAAAATACACTCCTGGAAATGGAAAAAAGAACACATTGACACCGGTGTGTCAGACCCACCATACTTGCTCCGGACACTGCGAGAGGGCTGTACAAGCAATGATCACACGCACGGCACAGCGGACACACCAGGAACCGTCGAATGGCGCTAGCTGCGCAGCATTTGTGCACCGCCGCCGTCAGTGTCAGCCAGTTTGCCGTGGCATACGGAGCTCCATCGCAGTCTTTAACACTGGTAGCATGCCGCGACAGCGTGGATGTGAACCGTATGTGCAGTTGACGGACTTTGAGCGAGGGCGTATAGTGGGCATGCGGGAGGCCGGGTGGACGTACCGCCGAATTGCTCAACACGTGGGGCGTGAGGTCTCCACAGTACATCGATGTTGTCGCCAGTGGTCGGCGGAAGGTGCACATGCCCGTCGACCTGGGACCGGACCGCAGCGACGCACGGATGCACGCCAAGACCGTAGGATCCTACGCAGTGCCGTAGGGGACCGCACCGCCACTTCCCAGCAAATTAGGGACACTGTTGTACCTGGGGTATCGGCGAGGACCATTCGCAACCGTCTCCAAGAAGCTGGGCTACGGTCCCGCACACCGTTAGGCCGTCTTCCGCTCACGCCCCAACATCGTGCAGCTCGCCTCCAGTGGTGTCGCGACAGGCGTGAATGGAGGGACGAATGGAGACGTGTCGTCTTCAGCGATGAGAGTCGCTTCTGCCTTGGTGCCAATGATGGTCGTATGCGTGTTTGGCGCCGTGCAGGTGAGAGCCACAATCAGGACTGCATACGACCGAGGCACACAGGGCCAACACCCGGCATCATGGTGTGGGGAGCGATCTCCTACACTGGCCGTACACCACTGGTGATCGTCGAGGGGACACTGAATAGTGCACGGTACATCCAAACCGTCATCGAACCCATTGTTCTACCATTCCTAGACCGGCAAGGGAACTTGCTGTTCCAACAGAACAATGCACGTCCGCATGTATCCCGTGCCACCCAACGTGCTCTAGAAGGTGTAAGTCAACTACCCTGGCCAGCAAGATCTCCGGATCTGTCCCCCATTGAGCATGTTTGGGACTGGATGAAGCGTCATCTCACACGGTCTGCACGTCCAGCACGAACGCTGGTCCAACTGAGGCGCCAGGTGGAAATGGCATGGCAAGCCGTTCCACAGGACTACATACAGCATCTCTACGATCGTCTCCATGGGAGAATAGCAGCCTGCATTGCTGCGAAAGGTGGATATACACTGTACTAGTGCCGACATTGTGCATGCTCTGTTGCCTGTGTCTGTGTGCCTGTGGTTCTGTCAGTGTGATCATGTGATGGTATCTGACCCCAGGAATGTGTCAATAAAGTTTCCCCTTCCTGGGACAATGAATTCACGGTGTTCTTATTTCAATTTCCAGGAGTGTAGATACAATTCATTGCTGCACTTAAATATATTGTTACAAGTATAGTATTTGCTAAATATTAGGGTACACACACAGTAGTGCAAACTGCATTAAATGTGTAGACTGTTATTACAGAGAGCTGATAAAGTACATATATGACTGCACATATTACTGTCCTAAGTACAAAAACCATTATTTATCACCACCCGAGGTTGCGGCACAAAAAGTGTCCTCAGAGCAGTAAAGCTTGTAATTTAACTGCCAACCATAAGTGTGTAGGGGAACTAGATGACACGTTGAAGGAAAATCTTGCAGTCCCACAGACAATGATAATACTCGTATTGCAGACCAACCGTCACTGTCAGAAATATTTGGTGTAACTGATCAGTGCAAGACAATCCTGCAGTTTCACTGGCACCGACATCGGAAAAATTTGGTTTTTGCACTAATGAGGAGACAGCAAGGTCAGAATATGCTAAAAATAGTCCATCCACACTAACAAGAACCTAACCACTCACTACAAACATGTCTTTACGAGCACCTTAAGTGCTGTACAAGCTTATCACAAGCCAGAGTATAAGACTGTACAGTCTCTGATCAAATAAAATATGAGAGCTAACAACTGCTCCCAATGAAAATATTTCAGTATCTGTGTAGAGTACAAATAAAGTAAAAATGATACATAAAAAACAAGAGGGTATGTCCATGCAATAAAATACAATGGTGAACTAGTCTACATGTTACATCGCGAAACAAAATGAGAAACATATCTTAACACTGGAGAAATCAGAGTAATATGCAAACTTAGTTGCTGTTTATATATATATATATATATATATATATATATATATATATATATATATATATAAAGAGCAAAGTATGCCATATTCGGTAATGTGAGTAACACAGTTCTGTGAAAAGAAAAAAATATGGTATACATTCAGAGAAGTGTGCAAACGTAGTTACTTGATGACAAGACACTTTCCATATGATTGCAAGAACGTCTCTATGTTATCATAAAAATATTTATACTAAGGTCTTGGCTAACTATCTCTGTAGAATAAACACAAAAGGGAAAAACAGGAGTTCCACTAATTATGGGAACAAACAGGAAGTGAGGAGAAGAAGGAAAGTTCGTACAGTGCACTAGCACTATTGGACCTGTGGAAAGAGACAATTTAAAGTCATTCATTGTGCGTCAGTCAACATAGCAATATGAAGAAAAAAATGGCTCTGAGCACTATGTGGCTTAACTTCTGAGGTCATCAGTCCCGTAGAACTTAGAACTACTTAGACCTAAGTAACCTAAGGACAGCACACACATCCATGCCCGAGGCAGGATTCGAACCTGCGGTCGCGTGGTTCCAGTTTGCAGCGCCTAGAACCGCTCGGCCACTCCGGCCGGCGAACATGAAGAATTTGGCCAAAATAATGAATATATGTCATCACCATAGAGGAAAAGAAATCACGTCCAGCAAGGCAGCAAAGTACTTAAAAACTAATGATAATCTAATACTAGAAATACGTACAGAATATCATAATTATCATACAATTTGCTGACAAAGGCAGAGCGTTACCTATTCTCAGTACGGTACGGCTTGTTAAAAAATGGGTTAGTACAAACTTTGAAAATACATCAGGAGCAAAACCACGATACATGGTCTGCCAAGGTGTCAGCCATATGACCATTACATGAACGCTTACCGTTTACTTATATACGTACCAAGCTGACTGTACTAAGCTGCTTAAGTATGTAAATCTGTTACTCCTGAACAAGATTATGGTAGGACGATGCCAATAAAAGGAAACATTTACAAGCACAAGGTGTGTCTCTGTAACGGTTAAGTACATAGGATTAAAATGTGCTAGTGGAAAAAAAATTGCTATACTAAGGTTCACCATAAACATGAAAGAAAATATATGCCATAGTCTATAATGTAACTGCCAATGCGTAATAAACCAATTCGAAACCACTCCACAATCTTCACTGGTTTCGAAATACTCGTTCACAGGCTCTGCATGATAATAAACTTCGTTTTATCAAAGTCGCTTATCTCGATGGATTCCCCCATTTGCAGCCCATACCTTCGATAGGGTGGTCTCTCATCCGTGTTTGCTCCGCTTACATACTTCTTTTGTTACCGCTTCACACGCCCGCAACGCCACCAGGCGGCACTCAAAGTCACGGTGTGCAGTGGTCATGATGTTTTGGTTTATCAGTTGTCTACTAAGTGTTCAAAGCTTTTAGTGTAAAGTGATAACTGTCATTTTAATTATGGTAATTTATGACTCTAAAAATGACTTCTTCCGGCTCCCACTGCCTAACTGTACTCCTAATGGTCGTTCCACCCCGCCACCACCACCACCAACGCCATCACTACTTCCACCACTCCTTAGAATCACTCCAGCATCCCAAGACAGACGTTCTTAATCTATACCTTGTTCGAGCAACACTGCCATCACCATGAAGCAACAAAGATCATCCACCACCAATGAGAAGAGTAGAAAGAAGATAATTGTTTCGTTCATTCCTCCTTCTCATTCTCATTGTTGTTATTACTATTTGCTACTTTCAGTAACATTTTTTCTCTCTCCTATACTGCAGTGGGCTCCAGATGCTATTGCAGTTGACCAGCCTGATTTATGGAAGCTATTCGTTTTCCACTGCCCTTACCTGATTTGGTGGACTTAAGGTTCCCATCGCGTGTTTTTTCCAGCTGTTAGTCCCCGACATAGCATCAGGATTGGTCCACCGGTGGAAAATCACCAGACAATATAAAGGAAGTATTCTTGTATTATCGTGAGTGACCACCCCATCTAGATCTTCATCACCATATGTGTGGCTACAGTGGCTTAATGCAAACGTTAAGGTGTTTCCATTCACTGTTATGTACCGTCTAAATTTGAGCGGTAGCTAATGTATTATTTTGCGCATGCCCCCAGGCCAGGAAATTCAATGCTCTAATAGTGTTTCAAAATGCTCAGTTTAGTGCCAAGAATGTTACACTTTCATTATATGAGTGGTGGCACTTCTCTGTCGGATGTTTAAAGTGCACCCCCTGCGTTACTGGGTTGTCATTCAGTACGTGTCAGTGACTATCCGAAAATTATTAAAATTACCAGTGATAAGGATGGGAAGTGACATTCGCAAACGTGGTGTGCGCCAGTCCAGCAATGCTGTGTTAGTTGGCGAGATTATCTTTACAGATTTTTTGTGGGAAGCATTTGGTATGCTCTTTCAGAGCTGACTAATGACAACATTTCCAAGGATGTATTCACTAAAAACATTGATAAGTGTTGTGAAGCTGTGTGGAGCATGTATGGTGTGTTACCACTACCAGATGTAGGCAAAGAAATTCGTGTGTACTTACATAAGGCTTATCATCCCCACAGAAATTTTTAAGAAAAAGTAGCTCGTACAAATATTCTTTGTACTTTTTATGCTGGGTCGTCGTAGCTCTGTCGGTGTATGTGCATGCAATAAGAAAAATTAGTGTGTATCCATTATTAACTGACTCCCAGCTATGCAATGGTTATGCCTTTTGACATATGGTGGTACTATACAAATTATATGTGGCAAGTTTTTTGTAAATCAAAATGCCAAGAGAGAGTTATTTAGGGGTGTGTACCCGTTCTACCTGAATGGGGAAGGGCATTTTCTCTCATTGTTCTCTTACGGAAACATGCCAGCCAGAAGCGCCAGCCTAATTTAATGGTCCTCATGCGAACAAACTGGCCATTTATGATATCTAACACAATTTATGGGAAATATAGCGGCCATGTCTGAGACTTGGCTTTATGTCTACGCAGGTGTTCAAATGCATTTAGCATAAAGTGATAACTCTCATTTTAATGACAGTAATTGATGACTAAAAAAATAACGACTTATCTCCCACACCACCACCACCGTGCTGCTATCGGTTGTCTCCTACTAAGTCCATCCCCACCACTCCTTAGCGTCATCTCAGAACCCAAAGAGAGGCGCTCTTACCCTGTACTTCGTACAAGCAACAGCACCACCTTGAAGCATCTTCAGTTTCCCGTACGATAATACATCCCCATACCCGTTTCTGATTTCCTCTATAAAAAAGAATACATCTGTAAATACGGAGCTTAACACTTCAGTGCAATAAAAAAATACCCTCTTTCTTCTACAGTTTGACGTTGCTAGTCGAACGTTAGCGTGCTACTGTCGTGACCATCTGTGGAAAGAGGTAGAAGGACAGTAAAACCTAGGTGTGACTCGTTACAGAACATGGGATTCGGAATCTCGTCTGCTTTGTAAAGTTGGATAGATGGTGATCTGTGGCATCTCTGCCGAAAGAATAGAGTCCTCACGCACACACAAGTGTTTTGGTGCACGCAGTTCATCATACATTGTTGAACATGAAGCTCAGCAGCAGACCACTCCTACGTGTTCAAACGTTGACCCAACGATATCGTCATTTACGATCGCAGTGGACATGGGACAGTCAGGAATCGACCTTTGATCAACAGAAACGTGTCGGCTCTCTGGGTTAATTATATTTTTGCGACACTAAGTCGATGGTCGTCTCCACAAAAGCCGTCAACGAGGTGAACAGCGGCTCGAAACATGCAGCGTGCCACGGGCACGGGCTGGTGAGGGCAGTATTGTGCTATGAGAGACATTATCCTGCGTCTGCGTGGCACCTGTGGCGCTAATAGAAGACACGCTGACAGGTGCAAACCACCTGCATCCATTCATGCTTGATGCCTTCCCTGATGGCAATGTCATATTTCAGCTGAATACTTGTCTATGTCTTTCAGCCAGAACCATGCTTCAGTGGTTTGAGAAGCATTATAGTGAACTCACGCTGATGTTTAGGCGACCAAATTCGCCTGATGTAAATACTAGGGAACCCATCTGGAGCACTATCGGGCGCCATCACCACGTACCCATATGAGCTGCCTGTTATTTACTCGAATTACATGACTTATGCGAAGACATCTAATGCACATACCTCTACAAAACTACCTACAAACTGTTCGGTCCCTGATAAGCAAAATCAGTGATGTATTTCGTTCCGAAGACGGGGAAACAATCTATTAAACAGGTGGTCATAATGTCCTGGCTCATCAGTGTAAAAGGCTAATTCACGGAGTAGGCCGCCATATTGCTCATAAATTATAGTAATTATCATGACAGTTATTGGCCATTAATTATTGCTTAAATAAACACAACATGTGGTGAAGTGGACAGTTTGTTTACCTATGTGCCGTTAAATTAAGAAACGGGAACTGGCTGGTTTGTTTACATAAGGAAAATAATGTCCTCCCATTCAGATAAATGGTTACGCACCCCCTCATACGCAGTGTGGTCAGTTACTTGTGTGATAAAACTTCACGGCGTTGCTAATTTGCCAATACTGTGCTCTACTTCTGAGATTGTTATATTCGGACAAGCGAAATAGAAAGTTAGGCTTCAACTGTGTCTAGCCGAAATCAATGCACGTGTGATGTAAACTGCATAGAGCAGATTTTCTCTGTTAGATCTCACTCATGATGCATTCCATTGGAGGATAGCAATTTCAGTTTATAATTTTAAAGTACCAAACCTTCTATCTCAAATGAGAGGAATGGCTTTTGGATCCAGTTACCTTTGGACATTATGTGTTAATGACAAACAAGTTTTGATACCTCATTAACAAATATTCAAGGGAAAATGTTATGTGCCTCATCCTGTTTATAAATAACCTGATATTAAATGTAATAAAGCTAACACTCAGCAAGTTGACTACTACGATGGAATCTTTTTTTACGTTTTCAGGTGAAGAGTACACAACAGCATGGAATCGCTCAACGAAACTCGACCACCGCCTCCATCCTGGATCAATCAGGAGTTCATAGAATCTGTACTGATAAATAAAGTTGGAAATCAAGCTTCGGTAGATTCAATTAAAGTACAATACGCTTGTCCACCAGGAGCTGGCATTACAAGTTTGTTGTTCAGAGTGACTGCCATTCTGAAGGGCAAAGATAATGAACAAGAGGCTAAAAAGGTATCACTGCTAGTGAAAACTGCTCTTGAGTTTGGGCCAATGAAGGACTTGAAGAAAAATTACCAGGTGTTCAGAACAGAGACACAGATGCTGCGTGAGGTGATGCCACAGATCCAGAAAATGCTGGCATCGTTGGAGGGTGAGGACTTCCGGCCGCTGACAGCTCGATGCTACGACGGGGGTCAGCAGCCGGCACTCTTCCTTGTGCTGGAGGACCTGTCAACAGCCGGCTTCAGGATGGCTGAGGGGCAAAGTCTTCTGAACTACCAACACTGCAAGGCGGTCCTGCGAGCGTACGCCAGATTGCATGCTGCCTCGGCCTTTCTACTCGACAAACAGCCCCATTACAAGAGCGTGTTCAATGAGACTATGTTCACAGACAAGCGTGCTCAGGACTATTTCAGAGCAATAGGATCTAAGATCATGTCCGCACTGGCAGATGAACTGAATAAGTGTCCAGGGTACGAAAAATATTCTGAAAAATGCCGGGGATTTATAGACCGATCTGCTAACAGTATCTTCGAAGTACTTGAACGAATGAAGGAGGAGACCAGGTTACCTGTGCTGGGCCATGGTGACTGCTGGAAGAACAACTTTCTGTTTAAGTATGTGGACGGTGAACTGTCAGATGTCAGAATTGTTGACTTTCAGGTAAGAATGCCTCACAATTTTTGTAATACGTTCTTTCCACATGGAGCTTAATTCTTTTACCAGTAATTATGTGAGTTGATCTGCCATGTCTACAATAACGTAGATTATTTAGACCGATAGTTGGAGTGGTCGGTCGTCAAACAGAAAATGGCCTGCACGCCCTCCAGTGTTAATAGTTCTGCACTTTTATCTGTGGAAAAAACTAATTAAGAGGATTACAAGGCAACAGGCAATAGCTATGTCTCCCAAGGATCTGGAAACTCATGAAACAGGGGCATGAGCCAAGTCAAGATGAAGTACAGTGTGCAGTAAAGACTCCCTAAAATCGCTTTATGCCATTTACCTAGTGCTCACAGTCAACATTATGAAAACTTGAGTTGATAGCCACAAAAATGAACACACGAACCGTGTATGAGATACGCGTTTGCTTAAATCTGGATAGTAGGACATACGTTTGTGGAACCCCTTCTCTTGAAGACGAGGCAGTCGTTTGCCGCGCTGTTATCTTGTTAATCTCAAGTTCCATGCACTATGTTTCCAGCATCCTCTACTGAGGCTTTTCCAAAGCCACAGAAAACGTGTGTAATGAAAAGAATGCCAGTGTGCCTAAGGCAGCTAAATTTACTTACGTTCGGCAGAAAATTCGCTAAACTGCCAGCTTCAACTTAGCGAAACCTGCAGATCAATGTATTTACTCGTTCTGAACGTATTCGGAATGGTATTTCCTAGCTGCCTCACCATGCATACTATCGTGTTACCAAAAATAAAATTGTGTTCTGCTGCAAATAATTATTCGTTTGATGTTTAGCTCACGGACTGTCTAGTTTATGACACATCAGTTTGTAACGTGTTTTGCTTAATGGTGACCAAATCATAATAATTCAGGGCGTACATTCCAAAAGTTCTTCATCCTTGAAACATATTCTGTGACATTTTATACCAGGGTAAGTACTCTGTGCCATGCACTTCACAATGGTTTGCAGTATGTGTAGATACAGATGAATCACGGAAAACACTTTCATATCCATCGCCTGTCGTAGTGGCTGTGCATCTCTTTTCGTATTGCAGTGGACGTCCTTAGTACGACTGCATGAAACCATGAACTGTGTTGACACTGGGGCAAGAGGTGGACCAAGAGTTTATTGACTTACTCATTTTCTGAAGCTATTTTCAAGAACGTTCATTAATCCATTGTTTTAAGTTTCATATGTCATAGACTGATGGTTCGAATCAAGGGGATTCCTTTAGCCTTCAGCTGTTCTGCCATTTTCTCGGATCATATCTTCAGGATTCGCTTTTTCAATCAGTACAGTGTACTTAGTGCATCAATCTTGGAGGCAGTGGAGTAGATGAGACATCAACGACAGAAAACAATTCTTATCTGTTCTTCTTCCTTTAGTGTCCCACATTACTGCAGTAAATATTGCCTACAAAGAAAATGACTCAAACATTGCAGGACAAAATAATGCTTTTCAAGACCGATGGAAGTACGTATCATTCGGCTTAATACTAAAGCATGAGGAATCTGTGGAAATGATCAAGCTGATCAAAAACCCAAGATCTACAGGGAATCAAAGGCAGACTTTCATCTCGCTGTCGAATGTTCGATTATCGCTGGATTGATTGCTAGCAATAAGGGATAAGAAGCAGTGGTCAGTGAAGTAAACTATTCTTCTGTGACTTACCACATACCAGTCACTCCAATAGGATGAAGTCACTCTGACCAACCTCTGCATACGCCATTATAGTTAATGTAGGACTGCACATTCCGGCGGGAGAGTTCCTCATTCTGAGAAGGCTGTGGCGTACAGATCATTGTACGGCAACTTTTAAGAGAGTGAAGCAAATTTAAGTGGACACCTGCCATCTGTTTAAAAAATTTTGTAAAGCGTCTAGCCTTCAGTGTAACGTTTTAGACTAGAATATTTAGCTGGTCATATTGGCTGTCTCATGCTGTATTAGACCAAACTCCGTCCAGCCACATATTCTTGTCATGATGTTTTAGATCATGCCACTTAATTTATCTTTTTTTTATCAGAGTATTAGATTTTAGATCTGACTGTTAAGCGCCCAAACCATCATACCACATCATCACTGCATCGAGTTCAGGAGCCTAGAATACGCAAATATTGTTCGTAATAATGTGCAGGAGTAGTAAGAAACGTTGCGATGGGACTCTCTGGAAAAGCACACAGTATAACTCTAAAGTCTAAAATTTCTACACCTCTACATCGACGTCTGCAGCCACACTGCACGCTGCATTGTTGGCCTTAACACTGGACTGCTACTGACACCTCGCCACATTAATAAGGCACTTCCAGAATGAGATTTTCACTCTGCAGCGGAGTGTGCGCTGATATGAAACTTCCTGGCAGATTAAAACTGTGCGCCCGACCGAGACTCTAACTCGGGAGTTTTGCCTTTTGCGAGCAAGTCTCTACCATCTGAGCTACCGAAGCACGACTCACGCCCGGTACTCACAGCTTTACTTCTGCCATTATCTCGTCTCCTATCTTCCAAACTTTACAGAAGCTCTCCTGCGAACCTTGCAGAACTAGCACTCTTGAAAGAAAGGATACTGCGGAGACATGGCTTAGCCACAACCTGGGGGATGTTTCCAGAATGAGATTTTCACTCTGCAGCTGAGTATGCGCTGATATGAAACTTCCTGGCAGATTAAAACTGTGCGCCCCTAGCGAGACTCGAACTCGGGACCTTTGCCTTTCGTGGGCAAGTGCTCTACCATCTGAGCTAGCGAAGCACGACTCATGCCCGGTACTCACAGTTTTACTTCTGGAACCGCGCGACCGCTACGGCCGCAGGTTCGAATCCTGCCTCGGGCGTGGATGTGTGTGATGTCCTTAGGTTGGTTAGGTTTAAGTAGTTCTAAGTTATAGGCGACTGATGACCTCAGTTGTTAAGTCCCATAGTGCTCAGAGCCATTTGAACCATTTGTTCTGCAGACTTACACGAATATCTCTCGCCTCTCGATCTAGTGTTCAATGATTTTTAACAGAACACAATGTCCACGCATTCTCCACATCTCTATAAGATAGGTGATAGGAAACATATCAATAACTACCTACCAGTTTCACTATTGACATAATTTCCCACAGTATTTGAGAAAGTAATGTACTCGAAAATAGTATCTTACCTGAGCAACAATAGCATCCTTTGTACATCACAGTTTGCATTTCATAAGATTTTTTTGACTAAGAATGCTATTTATAAATTCATCAGCAAATTTTACAAGCATAAAATAACAAAATGGCACTGACTGCCCTTTTTTGCGATCTATCTAATGCGTCTGGCTGTTTCAGTAACTTTATCCTTCTAGATAATTTAATGGTATTGTCAACCAATGGATAATGCCTTATTAAACAAAAGAATGCGGAAAATTGTCCTCAATAACTCAACGAATAAAGCCGTGGAAGATTTTTCTGGTGGAGAGAAATCACTTAAGTGGATTCACGAATTCACTAAGCTCAGTGCTAGGTGTACTGTTGTTTCTCAAATTATATATATTGGCACAGAATCGGATAACCCAGGAACTGGCAAAGACAGTGTGGACGCCATCATTCACAAAGCTTTGTCTAACTGAAAACAGTCGCTGTGTAAAGCTGTCGCCGCGCGTGATTAACCGAGCGGTCTTAGGCGCTGCAGTCATTGACTGTGCGCGTGGTCCCGACGGAGGTTCGAGTCCTCCCTCGGGCATGGGTGTGTGTGTTTGTCCTTAGGATAATTTAGGTTAAGTAGTGTGCAAGCTTAGGGACTGCGGACCTTAGCAGTTAAGTCCCATAAGATTTCACACACATTAACATTTTTGTAAAGCTGTCCACATCATATTTTGATTGACATTGCTCAATAATTTCAAAAGAAGCTTTCTGTGACAGTTTCCAGCAACTACATAAACATTGTCGTAAAGAGAATTGTGGCCAGTGGACATCACTTTGAAGACGAATTGAGGTATTATGTTTGTCTTTCGTTTGATTAATATCATTCATCGAACTTATATATATATATATATATATATATATATATATATATATATATATATATATATATATATATATATATATATATATATATATACATAATGACCATCCATGAGCACGATTCTTCATGCTGCAGACACTAACATTTTGTTCATTCTGATAATAAATAGAGCAACAGAAGAAATGGTAAATACTGTTTTTGAAAACATTATTGAAATGCAAATGGTCTCACTATCAATTTCCAAAATACAACATATTCACTTTTAGAGGTACTGTACCAGTTGATAAAATAAAACAGATGTCGAGGAAATAATAAGTGTGCTGTAAACTTCGAAGTTTTTATGTAGCGATGTTGATGGGAACTGAAGTTGAACAAAAATTTAGAACTCCTAAAAGAACTCAGTTCTTACACATTGGCAATTAGAATCACTGGAAGCCTTGGGGGAAGACAAATTGTTAAGTTGACTTACTCTGCTTATTCCCATTCAATACTGTCATGTGGAATAATGTTATGAGATAGCTTTACTTTTAGAAAGAAAGTTTCCATTCGTCACGAAAGTGCTGTAAGAATAGCATGTGATACTCACCCATGATTATATTGCAGATACCTGCTCCTGGGGTTAGGTATTTTGACTAGTGCATCACTGTATTTCTACTCCCTCATTACATTTCTCGTAAGCAACCCATTAAAGTACAATAAGAACAATGGTGCATAATAATTACAATATTGGAAGGGAAAATGACATTCATTATTCCACATTTAGATTGTCTTTTCACAAAAAGTGGTGCACAATTCTATCACCAAAATTTTTGTTCCCTTACCCACGATATAAAACGCGTGCGAGAAAGCGAAGTTCAATCTGAAAACAAACTGAAAAAGTTTGCCTTTGACATTTTGTATTCCACAGAAGAATTTCTGTTTATTTAATATGTGAAAGGTGGTATGTTAGAAATTACTAATTCACATCTATATTAAAGAAAAAACAGTTTGTAAATGGTCAGTATGTAGCCATACTTATGTACGAATTAGTAATAAGAGTATAAAATGACTCGTTCCATCTCACTAAGATTAGTTGTACTAATCATTTTTGATTCATATAAACGGCTAACAAACTAAATAACTAAAACAAGAGGTTTCCTGCTCGCTACTCTAACTGTAAATGGACTCAACTTACTAGAAGATTTCTTCCCTATTTCGTCATTTATCATAATAGAATTGTCTGCGAATAACTAGTACATTCAATAGTGTGAGTTGGTGATGAATAGTTAGAGTATGACATCTTTACTCTAAACTAGTGTTATGGCGATGTTTCAGGTATCATACGTGACCAGCCCAGCCTCGGATCTGCAGTACTTCTTGTACGCAAGCGCTAGTGAGGAGGTCCATCGTCACCACATGGATGACCTTTTGGGCGAGTACCACAACACGCTGGTGGGCATCCTACGGCGCCTGGGCATGCAGGACGAAGCTGAGGTCTTCACTCTAGAGGAGCTAAAGCGGGAAATGGACCGCTGTCTAGTCATAGGATTTCTCTACAGCACCATGAGCAGTTTTGCTCTGGCGACTGAAAAGTACGGTGTAGAGTTTACGAAATCGTTCAGTGACCCAGGACACGCCGAAGAAGCTTTCGGAAAGATCTTCAGAAATCCTTATTCGTTATCCTACATGAAATACCTGACACCATTTTTTGAAAGTAAAGGAATTTTATGAACATTTGTAGCACGTACACCTATTACAGTTGACATTATTTAACAACTTTTAAATGGTAACTTTAGACATCCTTTCATCTCCCTGAAACTATTAGCCTTGCAGCAGCATACCTATGCTATTACATGATTAATCAGTATTTGCTTCTTGAGGTTTTGTATTTAAAGAGTGAGACTACTGCTATACTTTATTTACAATATGCGTGCTGTGCGTAATTCAACAACATGTACATCGACCTGGAAAACAACGTGGACTACAACAAAACAAATCGGCATGTGCTGGAGTTTACGTAAGCAAACACCACTATTTTGCTTCATACATAAATAAACGCAAACATTTTAGCGTATTTTCATTACTGAAACGACTTATGAAGTGGCATCAAATACTGAAATATTTTTGTGCAATATGTGAGCAGACGACATGCTGTCAGTTAAAACAACTGGTTAACTAAAAATATTAGATGGACATGGTAGCCCGAAACCGGTTATAGCACTAAAATAAAACATTTAAAAATTATTGTGACTGGTTGGATCATTCTAAAACCAAAAAAAGTTATTATTGTAAAAGCTATATCAAAGAATGACAACAGTAAAAATATTTCTACTGAAACGGCTATATCAAAGAATGTTAACATATTTTTTAAAAGTCCATTGTAGAAAACTGTATATATCTTTTCATGCTACTAATATTATTTTAAAAAGTTTGTAGGCAATATTATTAAACAATATTAGTATAAAAAGTATTCGATCGTTGTTATTAAAATGTGTATTAAATAAATGAAAACGTATCTCTGTGTTCTTTAGTTACTATCATAGCCATTCTTCATACAACAGCAAAAAAATTGTATCTATATATATAGAAGTAAACTAAAAATTATTAAATTGTCATTTACATCCGTCCTGATCTTATTTACAAGAAGACCCAATAACAGCAGTAGTTGTACCACAATCTAATACATACAGTCACGACGCTCTTTAGTGCGGATGTTGCTATCGCTTTACAGCTGGAGCGAGACTAGCGCTCCAAGTGGTGAGAAAGCAGTCAGTCACATGTATCTTATGGGCAGTGTTTGTTTTAAATTATTTTCTTCGTAATGAACAAAATAGTTGTCAGATTTTTGTGTTCCATGCGTTCGCAAATTATCAAGTCATATGAATTATCGTGGAATACACGTAAAATAACCGAATCCCACTGATTCAGTGACAGGAGCTGCCGTTTATTCATGAAAAAATACTTTCGAATGTGTTTGTATCTGCAGCTTATTCTGCTGAAAACAAGAGAACATTAACACATATTTCATGCTTGAGAAACTTATATTTCTGATGTTGCCTGTTTTCATTATCACGGGTACTATCCTTGACACTTAAAAATTTTCATAGAGTCTAACGATTCGTCGATTCTTGCACTTCATTCGACTTTCTAATGCTCGAATATTTGAGTAGATGTAATTATTTGTACTTCTAAAGAGAATGTGTTGAAGATTCTTGCTGTTTGTGGATCATATTTAGCAGCAGTTATGGAATTGATTTCTTGTGTTTTGGGAAACAGTTTGATTGCTTTTAACTACTTATTATCGTGTCCGTGTGGGTCTCCCTTAAGCTACAGGTGTGGCGGCTTGTTTGTTGCGTTCAATAATGTAGGTATTACGTTCCATACAGGTTTCCTGCATTCCACATTTTCTGATTCGGCTGAAAGTGTAGCGTACGAAAATTCATTTTGCTGAGAACATATACGACGTAATTCTGCAAAAGATCAGGTCTTATGGTATTTACTAGCAATTTTTAGTTATTGAAGGAAAACAACTTTATTCGGTAATTATCTGAATGTTACAGTAAAACTGTAAATAATTTGTTCTGTAAAGCATCGTTTATATCTCTCAGGGTCCCTAAAAAAACTAAATAATGACAAATTGAAACGTCCCCTTAGAACAATTATACATGACTGTGTTTAAACTGACACACAATATTTTTAGCGCAACGCAATCTGACTTTCAAAAATCCCTACAAAAGAATGGCCCTGACTAACATTAACCTATACCTTTCACAAATCACTTAACTCACAAAAATCTTGGTTACTCGAACTACTGCAATACAGAGAGCGCCACTACTGCCAGCTAAATAAAATATTCAAACTACAGAAGGCACTATCTACTGATAGGCACAGTTAGCAATTGAAAGATGTTAACAGAGGACAAACAATGTATTTACCTTAACAGTCATAATATATATAGCAGTTCATGACATCCAGTGTTACAGATTTCAAAACTCCGCCATTTCTCTCCCCACATCCACCACTGCTGGCGGCTCACCTCCAACTGCGCAACGCTACACGCTGTTCACATCCAGCTGCCGCTGCCCAACACTACAATGGCAGACAACAATGCAAACTAGCTACAGACTGCACACAGCACAGCCAGTGATTTTCATACCGAGCGCTACGTAACGTTGCCGATAAGAAAACATAAACAGCCTACTTACATAGCCCACATGCTCCCCACAAAAAATTTTACAAGTTGTTTTGGGCAGTGGCCAATAATGTTTTGATAAAATTTTTCATAATTACAATAACAAAGAAATCAAATGCACGCACTTATTGATACAATGTTGGTCAAAAGCTAAAATTTTCTCACAGTCCATAAAGATAGTCCTGATCATTCATCATAATAGGAATTACAGTTTTTTTTTTCCACAAAGTCTCATTAGTAAAAGAAATTGCACACAGAAGTAGTGGATTTCCATGCAGTCTTGAAGAAGTAGTGTTGTCCTTCCAACGGAAAGACAGTGCTGACTCTTGACATGCAGACAGGTAATGGGCCACAACAGAGCAAACCCACAGCAGAGTCATCCGACACCCACTATAGTCTTCGTAGAGAGTATGGTATAGGTGGGCCACCAGAGGTGCAGACCCACTGCAGTCCTTGTAGAAATAATGGTACTGGTGAGTCAGCAAAGGTGTAGACCCACTGTAGTCCTTGTAGAAATAATGGTATTGGTGGGTCATCAAAGATGCAGACCCACTGTAGTCCTTGTAGAAATAATGGTATTGGTGGGTCATCAAAGATGCAGACCCACTGTAGTCCTTGTAGAGACGGCCAGCAGCCATCTGTTGCAACTGTGCAGGTGCACAATCACCATCGATGAGTCTTGTGGACAATATAGCAAGCCCATAAACCACCACTTGTGCACGCACAAAGTTTTTGGAATTGTCCTTAGAACCAGCAATGCTGTTATCCTGTCCCTTGCTGAATTAGTAACACATTTGCAAACACTAACAGTCCCAACTTCTCACATATTGTGCATTACTATGACCAACAGAAATGTGTGCAGTGAAATGAATGCTTACAAGTTACTTAATTTGATGAACTGGTGTCAATTACAATATTATAACAGGAGAATACAATTACAAAGGTACAAAATACATCAGTAATAACATAACAATACAGAGAACATTTGTAGTAATACAGGCTTTACAAAAGAATAGAAATAACATATACATCAGTGTTACAGGAATTATGACATGAGTACATACATAAAAGATCAGAATAACTTTCGAAACATCAACTTCACACATGAGCATTAAAACAAAACAGAATAAATAATGTCTAAGCATATTTACAAGGTAAATAACATATTATTAATGCCAATTATATTTGAGGATAACAGTATTCCTCATCATAGTGAATATAGCTTAGTATTAGAAGAAGAAAAACATCTATGAAACTACACATAGACAGGAAGTAAACAAATACACAAGGGTACACAAAAACATAGTGGGATAACACAAAAGGAAAGGACTGGGTTTGTTTTCAGTGTAACCTTTTGGTACTGCAGTCCAACCCAAAACTTCATTCCATAGATCTTTCGTCTTATTTCAACCTTTGCTTCCACCAAAAAAAAATCCTATCCAAGCATGCATTCTGTATTTTTCTCGCATAACCTCTCAGTGCATTTCTTCAAATTCCTCACAACTCATTCTCTTATAGGCTACCCCCTCTTAAGCTAACTTAAATCTACTGAGCTCAGATGCTAAACTAAGGGACGAGACAATGCAGCAGCACAAAACAATTAACACGAACAGCAATGACAAAAAAATAATATTACAACTAATATAAGGCAAGGAGCAGCAAATAAGAAAAATAAATCAGTAGTAAACTGGCTTAGAAGAATAACACAGTCAAATTCAGTAACTCTATGCCTGGCAAACAGCAGCAGCAAATGAAATAACATATATAAACAAGACATAGGTCAAGCATAAAAAATATTACAGTAAAAATGGCCATGTTTAATACCTATGTCACATCTTAACACTAGAGTGATGCATCACAAAAACTTACTCTACCAAAAAAATTACCAAGTAGTTGAAAAGAAAATTATGTATGCAGTTCCTGTGAAGGGAAATGTCTTTGTGCTCCCCCATTTTTGGGAAATGTATTACAAAATTAGTATTTACTGGATCTGTAGACAGAAAATATTTATATTAGTAAATCTATAAAATTCTATTTTAACCAATGCTGCAGTGCAGCTAGAAACTAGATATTAAAAAAATGAAAATATGTACAAAGGAAGGCATGAAACATCATTCATTAGCCATATGGCATTTCATAATGTAGAAAAAAAAATCTCTCAACTCTCATAGATATTTGTCATAATCAGGTGTGCAGATGTAAGAATGTTTCCAAGTAATGAGCGTGTCGTATTTGCGATGCTTTCTACAAAGGAATGTCAATAGCGAGGATAATGGCCCCCCTTTTTTTTCTACCTGTGCTTCTGAAAAGGCACACCCTAATGGCTTGTTCTCCAGGCGTCTGACACAGCTGGGTGTCCACGACCCATTACGTGCAGGTGGTCACTTAACTTTCTTACGGAAATATTTACGACAGCAGTTTCCGCTACAGTGACAGTCTCATATACAAAATTTCACGGGTCGAGAATTTGCGTTGCAAATGTGTAGAAGCAAAATCTTATGAATATAGCAGTGTCCAAAAAAATTTTCGCTGGCATTGTGATACATTCACGCATTTACACAGATTCATAACTCTTAAAGTACGATTCTTGGTTTCCAACATACTTTTTCACAAGTCAGAGTCCCTAACCACTATTCATTACTCCTTACGTTATTACACATATATATATACTCGTCTACACGTCAATCTTGTGACGACATTTCAATATTTCATCATAATAAATACATAGCATAATCAAATTCCTCATATAGCATCAGTTTATTGATCACAAACATACCTCAACAGCATAATACACATCGTCGTCGTAATAATAGCATCATAACACCTCAGTCAACTCTCAAAACCGTCGTAGCTTCCTCCAATAATTTCAAAACCTAAAAAAATTCTCTGCTCATGTCAAAAGTGTCATCTGGCTCAAACGTAATTTAAAAATCGTGATCCCATACCAAATACATCATTCAAAGCTCTCATAGTATCACAATGGTTCCAAAAAAATATGAACAGTTCACACAGTACAGACAAAATACAGTTTCATAAGTGTGAAGTTATCCAACTGTGTAATTGTGTAAACATGTGTCACTGATGTAAAAAAAAGTTTATCTCTCAGTTAAATGATCAGGTAGCTGTGTAATTTATGTGTTAGAGGAATATGGTACCGATGTGTAAAGTTGTATAAGCAAATACCATATTAGCTAGGGCTCCTTGTGCTTGCTAAACACATGGTACACAAAGTAGGCGTGTACCCCCCCTGAGGATCTGTCATCATGTCGGTAGTTCCTGTAGTTTCTTTCTTGTTGGTTAAGTGGTGGAGAATTTCTCCCTGAATTATCACTGCACGGTGGACCATTGCGTCTGAAGTTATTCTGTCTCCCGTGATAATAATTGTTCTGGTTGCCAAATTGTCTGTTTCTATGAGTTTTTCTGTCATATTCATTACTACGGAAATGCGATCTCTCTCTGTAACTATTACTCTGCCAGTGGTTGTCATATGGGTTGTGTCTCTTTTGGTCACGATTTTTGTTGTGAGAATAGCCTTGTCCCGTCCAGTTATTATTTCTGTCATCGCGGAATTTTCGCGTTCCGCGATTGTCAGTGTCAATTTCTAATTCTTGTAAGAGTCCCTGAAAAGCTTCAATGTCGTCTTTGCAACGTCCTGCTAAGATAATATGTCGTAAATGTTCAGGCAATTTGATTAAGCAAATGCAGATGAGTTCTGAGGGGCTGTATGTGTTAGAAAGATACTGATTCTTGTGCAACATGTCTTCAAAATATTTGACAAGACTAGAAAATTCAGATTGTTCAAAGTGTTTCATCATCATGATGCTATGTTTTACTCGGTCTTGTGTAGCTTGAGACCAATAGGCTGAGAGGAACGCATGGTAGAAATCTCCTTCACTGTGACAATCGTGAATGACCGATCGCATTCTTACAGCTGGTTCATTCTCCAAGTAGCCACACATAAATTCTAACCTGTGCTCCAATGACCAGTTGGGAGAAAAACAATGAGAGAATTGAAGGAGCCATGCTTGTGGATGAATGTCGTTGCCAGAATTCTTAAATGTTTTGAATTTACGTGTAGTAATGAACAGCTTATATTCAAAATCATCATGTCGGCGAGTCACATGTCGGTCATTGTTACGTCGTTTCGGCGGTTCCATCTCAAAATTCGGTGTGCCTTGCCAATTTCATTCATAATTTCCGAAGTGTCCTGTGTTATTATTTTGTGGTTGTTCCGTATTTCTAGGTCCCTCTTCCCGTGTTGGAGCGCGAGTGTCCTCAGAAATATGTAATTTTTGTATTACTTGTGCCAACTGATCTTGTACTTCCCGGATTTCTCTTTTGTGTTGCGTATTAATTTGATTCTGATTTTGTTTGAATTTCTTAATTTGTTCATACTCTTCTGTGTCAGTGATGGCTACAGGTCTTGTGTCATTCAGATCATCTACCTTTGTAGATAAGTTAGTGAACTGATCTGAAAGTTCGGCTACTTTATCCGTTAGTGAAATTATTTCCTCTGTGTGTTTTTTTGAACCAAGTTTCAGAGTGTCCATTTGTGTTGAAATCGTATCTACTGTGTCCTTTAAGTTTTCCTGAGTTTTTGCAAGTTGCGTAACCGAATCGGTAGATGCAACTGAGTCAATTTTAGCCCACAAGGTCTCATGATTTTCATGAACAATGGTTTGCAGTTCTTTTATGGCTGCTTCGTGATTCTGTAATGCATTTTCATGCCGCGAAAAAATAGGTTGAAAATGCTCACAAATTTATGTTTTTACGTCATTACAGACTTTTTGACATTTCGATTCATTGTTATGTAACTCAGTAGTTAAATCTTCACGTGTTTGTTCAAGTGTGGTGTCTAACTTTTGAAGCTTTTGCTGTATTTGTCTCTGATTTTGTTCCATTGTGTCTAACTCTTGAAGATTTTGTTCCATTGCGTCTAACTTTTGAAGATTTTGGCCCATTTGTTGCATTAATTGTAATAAGAATGCATTAGTGTTTGGAATCTGTTCCTCTACGCTTTACGGCAGTGCATTTGCACTGGTAACATTCACATTTTGACAAGCAGAAAATGTGTCTTGACGTATTTGAGAAAACGGTGAGGACGCAAAACCTAAGTCTACAGTATTTGCAATATTGTGTTCTGTCATTTCGGATTCCTGAGGCGAGCTGTTGCCGACCGATCGATCGATAATGCTTCCCTGTTCACTAATTGTTTCACTGTGTACACCATTATTTGCAACCCGCTCCATTTCTTTATGCGCAATTACCAAATTACTACTTTGAACATTAGTTAATTCATTACTCTGCGGCGCTAACACACTGCTTTCGTCTTCACTGTCATTTCTCAGTTTACGTTGGAGCCTAGTATTATGTTTTTCACACGCCATTATTGTCACAATATTTCACACGATAACACAGAAAAGCACAATTTGAAGAGCAAAAATAAGAAAACACATTAACATAGCACTGAAAATGATATGTAGTTAATTGCAAGCGCAGCTGCGAAATACTTGGTGCAAATCTACATGCATGCCACAACTGTTTTACTGTACAACAATGAAAGACTGCAACTACAAAGGAGATTCTCTCTACAATTACGCGCTAGCAATAAACAATAGCTACACTAATTACACAAACTACAAGAAAAAATCAGAAGATTCCAGTGAGGTATCCTCAGCTAAGGGTCGACATATGAAACGTCCCCTTAGAACAATTATACAGGACTGTGTTTAAACTGACACACAATATTTTTAGCGCTACGCAATCTGACTTTCAAAAATCCCTACAAAAGAATGGCCCTGACTAACATTAACCTATACCTTTCGCAAATCACTTAACTCACAAAAATCTTGGTTACTCGAACTACTGCAATACAGAGAGCGCCACTACTGCCAGCTAAATAAAATATTCAAACTACAGAAGGCACTATCTACTGATAGGCACAGTTAGCAATTGAAAGATGTTAACAGAGGACAAACAATGTATTTACCTTAACAGTCATAATATATATAGCAGTTCATGACATCCAGTGTTACAAATTTCAAAACTCCGCCATTTCTCTCCCCACATCCACCACTGCTGGCGGCTCACCTCCAACTGCGCAACGCTACGCGCTGTTCACATCCAGCTGCCGCTGCCCAACACTACAATGGCAGACAACAATGCAAACTAGCTACAGACTGCACACAGCACAGCCAGTGATTTTCATACCGAGCGCTACGTAACGTTGCCGATAAGAAAACATAAACAGCCTACTTACAAAATGTGGTACTACATACACTCTCTATTTTAAAATTTATGTCACAAATCAATATAAACGTTAATTTATCCGCTATTGTCTTCAGACATGTCGCTTGCTGGGTACTTGGAAGCTGCTATCGCGGTAGGTACCAAAAACGAGACAGATTGTCATGGCTGGGAGCGATAGGGTAGTAATGCAATCACTCCGTTTTTTGCTTTAGTGCATATACTCTAGTTACTGTATTACAGTGCCTATGCAGCTTTACCTAATGTGGATGATCTATTTGAAATTTTATTTGTAAAAAAAAATCATTTATTTTCTTTTTTTAATCCCACGTAGCATTGTAGGATACATACACACGTATAAGTATGCATGTATTTCTGTAGCTCCATTGAGTAGTCATGACGCACCACACATATTGAAAACAGAATCACAACAAACATCGAAATTCTTAGTGAAAGCGTCCTCCGAAGTTTTCTCATGGATGAGCTTTATATGCTCATAACATACATTTCCATATCCATACACATACTCTCTCTTTCAAAGACGTTCATTCACAGCACACTGGAAGGCAGTGGTAGTACACATCAAGTTTCCAAACTTTGTTTCCTGAAAATGAGTGCACTATACACTGTCCTCATTGTTGTACATCTTAATTGTACTCCTCAACATGTATTGTATGGCAGGAGCCATTTGACCATTCAGTTGTGAGATCACCTTTGAAGAATTCTGACATGCCTGTCACCACTCACTGGATGAAATGCTGCTAGTGCCAACATGTTGAACTCTTCACTAGATGACGTGCCCACAACTGCATGCTTTCTTTCCCTTACATTTAGATAGCTTGTTACTGTGAATAAAAGCACTCTGACTTCATACCATAAGTGGCCCATCGGGACCATCCGACCGTCTTATGATCCTCGGCTGAGGATGCAGATAGGAGGGGCGTGTGGTCAGCACACTGCTCTCCTGGTCGTTAACATGGTTTTCTGTGACCGGAGCCGCTACTATTCGGTCGAGTAGCTCCTCAGTTGGCATCACGAGGCTGAGTGCAACCCAAAAAATGGCAACAGCGCATGGTGGCCTGGAAGGTCACCCATCCCAGTGCCAGCCGCATCCAACAGCGCTTAACTTCGGTGATCTGACGGGAACCAGTGTATCCACTGGGGTAAGGCCGTTGCCCATTACTGTGAATAGCTTCACTTTAATAGGTGAGGTGTGCCATTGTAACTGCCCACAAGTGGTGCCGATGTTAATAGTGAGAACAGCTGCTCGACTTTTTTTTTCAAACTGCATTGTGAGCAGTTTTGCCTGGCATCTTATTACGTAGGCCATAGTGCTCCACACAGATCTCTTAGCCAGTACTCATGACCACCACCGCACAGAAAAACTGTGCTATGCAGTTGAAGCCACAGGCACTGTTGCCCATGCAGCACCACGTGGAAGTGGGGCTGCGTGGAATTCTTTTGTCTGCACTTTGGTGTTATCTGTTATTTACCTGCAGCAATTACACTTGTCTTTCAAAGAAAAATACAGGAATTTAGAAGCAGCAAATTATAAACTTATGGTATCATTTAAGAAGGGAATAAAATAAGACAGGAACGAGCAGATATAGATATCACTTCACCAACACCACCTGAGGAAGGGGAGTTGGTATTGAAATTCAAGTTCAGCGTTCACATATGGTGCTACCTATTTCAGTAACTATCCACATGAGAAACCCTCTTCTGGAAAGCTCGATATGTTCAGTCCATACAGATCTAATTTATGCCAGCATTGATTGTTAGAGTGCTTTGTGAGTAGATGGTGGTTAGGTTACATAATAATTACTACAAGTAGATTATTAGTAAACAAATTCTGCTTGGCTTTGGAACAATATCTTACATCAGTGAAATTAATTAAGTTATATACTGTTCCCACATTGCTGTAGGAGGAATAACAAGTCACAACTAACCTATTATTAATCTTGTAAAACGTTTTTCTGGAATAAACTGGCCTTTTTTGAGTAGTGGACCCATTAATTTTATATAGTTGCTTAACATACATGATTAGTTTTTGTTGTGCATTTACATTCTTTGATCCTGCATACTTACTTTATATTAAGTTCATATTACATTCATGTTATTACATTTACATTGACGTGTTCATATATGTAACTACTAAACAGTTTGCTGTACAGGTCTAACATGGATTATAAAACAATATATATCCATGAACTATTCTAATTACTCCTACTTTTGTTTATATTCATTCGTAATAGGATATAAACTGCAATCTTTAATTAATGCTCACGTGAGTAGTTTGCATGTTTTACACATTTTTCGTTATGTATATTTTGTGTGTCTATGTTATGACAGTGTCGTCACTATCACTCGTATCATCATCAGTACTCAAGCTACTCGAACTATCTGTGTCAGTCTTTCTGTGCCTTCTGTGTTGATGGGCCTGTTTGTTTATGTCATGTCTGCTTTCGAGATGTTGTTGGGGATTGGGTTCAACTGTGTCAGTGTTTCTGGGTTCCTCAGTACATCGTATAGTGTTGTTTCCTTTATGTGTCCTATGTTAATACGTAAGTGCCTGTATCTAATGCATTTCAAAAGAAAGTGTGTAAGCTCCCCCTCACTTATCGACCTTAATGACAGTGAAAAATTAAACCGCGTGTACCTAATGGAAATTTGGGAAAAGCAATCGTCACCGAAGTTAATCTGTCGGTAAAGAGGGAGGAAAGGGTTACATTTAATTAAAGGAAAAATGCAAATGAAACTGGTGGAAATTAATTTTGAAAAGGGGTAAAGTTAATAAAGAAAGTAAATGTGCGGCCGTTACGTTAACAATTAACTAGCGGTAATTAGATATTTGAGATTTGGGGGAAATTACGGTCGCCAGTCCTAAGGACAATTACTATAGTAGTGAAAAAGAAAGGTTATTACATACATAAATAGCACTAGAAACGTGGCAACTGAAGGTTGACACGTGTAGTGTGAAAACTGAGTTTGTCAGAAGTAATAAATTTCCCTACATTCTGACTTAATTTAGCAAAAGAATTAATAAAACCGGAAAATTGAAAGTTAATTTAGTGACTGAAATTAATAGTGAGCTTTGTTTCTGAAGCACATCGAAATTCAGTAAAATACGGGTACTCTTGGGCTACCTCAACAATCACTTCAAAAGCTACTTGAATCTACGCAATTTATAAATACGAGATTTAACTTTGAACTTGAATTAAATGATTCTGAACAATTAACAATAGTAAAATTTAGTACGTACCAAGCTGAGCTGCAGTCATAGGTAAGCTAAAATACGGTAACAAAACTCGTACTTTTAATTTGTGCTTGTGTAATCTAAATATTGTAGCCAGCTATGAATACCTTAACTGAACTTTGAAATTAAAGCAGTGAAATCGAATGATGCTGGCGTTTGAATTTCAACGACACTCGGGTTCATTCCGGTAAAGGAAGGGACCCTGCTTGGTAATGCAATTGGGACAATGAGCAACAAACGTTCATGCTAAGTTGCTGTAATTATGTGATGCAACAATTTTAAAAGTTTGAAAAGCTGAGGTCTGCCATACAGTTCTAAAACTTTACGTGCTTCCAGTCTTCCTTGTTGGTTGATTGAAGGTTTGAAGTCGTCGATCGAGGAGGTGGCGACAGTCACTCATTGTCGGCCGGCGCTGTTGCAGAAGCTGGACGTTGGCGCGCCTTCTTCTCGACACGGTCACCAGACGAAACGGGCTCTTGATGTGCGCCAGCTAATGCTTCCCGTCCGCGGCACCATGTTAGAAACTATCATCGCAAGTCGAGCGCGATTACATGCTGCCAAACCCCGAAAGCGCGGCAACTCGCGGGAGCTTCACACAACACACCTGCTCCACTGCACTACTCCAGCCAGACTCTCTCTCTGTCCGCACTCCACGCGACAGAGTTAACACTACCAAAGATCCTCAACACTTTGGTTCTCCGCACAACCTATCGACGTATTCGTCCGATAGCATAGTTTTCCCTAGGCCAGACCCAGCATATAAATACAAATAACATTCACAAAACATACCAACATAAATGCATATATATATATATATATATATATATATATATATATATATATATATATATATATATACATACAAACAGTAAAACAATTACAATATATAAAGAGACGTAAATGTCATATCTTGAGGTAACAAAACAAGGAAAAAAATTATAGTACAATAGATGGAAATAAGAAGATATGCAATTCCGGCGTTACAAGTGCTCGGGGGAAGCAGTTCGCCGCATGTGCAACGGTTGCTTTCTGAAAGCGACATGCGTTACAAGTGCGTGGGATAAGGGCGTAGTGTGTAGTCACAAAATGAACCATGCCTCGGTTGGCGCAACTGTAACCGCTCCTTGATATTGGGGGAAAATGCGTAGACTGAACCGCTCTTATCACTCTCGTCCCACTATTTTTGCCGAGTATCCGCAAGCAAACATTTTAGTTGTCGCCTATCTTCTATGTGCTGCCCAGTGCCTGCAACACTCTCAGGTCTACCCATCTTCATCCAGTATGTTGCAGCCCGACATCTAGTGGTTACATCGATCGGATATATTCCAAGCGCCACATGCAGCGAATCTAATGATATGCTGCCTCATACCCTCACCTAATAGTGACCCTGTGCACGACGACAGCGAGTCTGTGTGCCCATGTACTAGCTGCATAGCTCAACACCGATTCGAAAAGTGCACAGTGGTGCATTCTCATGTGTATGAATGGTAGTCTGTACCGGTTGAATTTAATGTCGAAGTTTGTTCGTTGAAGCTGTGTTGTTCGTCAGTGTATATTTGGGAATGTCTCTGTACTGATCCTTTAGGCACTATGTATGCCCTTTCTCGGACTTCTATGGATAATTTGTTTTGGTTGCACTATTGTTGTACTGTGTGTAGCATACCGCTGGCCTTCTTTTCCAACATTTCTCTTGTGTTGGCTGATATCACAACTAACAGGTCGTCAGTATAAGCACCGATCCCGTCTGAACGTTCGTCTCACTCGATTAAACTCAAGAGCATTCAGTTGTAGTATCCCAGAAGATTGGTCTGAAGATAGAGCCTTGTGGACATTCTTTGGTAATCCTTTTTTCTACATCGCGGTTTCCGTCTTGCCACTCAGTCTCTTTGCTCCTACAATAGTCTCGAAGACTATTGTACAGGGATCCGGGTATTTATAGTTCTCGAATTCGTGCGAACTTTGGTGGCCACCGAAGATTATCAAAGGCGCCAGCAACGTCAATAAGAATCGCAATTGCCTACTTCTGTAATGTCTGTTCTAAGATTTGGAAAGCCCGATTAATCGCATCGTCAATAGGTTTTCCCGCTATAAAGCCAAATTGGTGCTGACTGAGGCTATGGATTTTCCTGTGAGCTTGAAGGCGGTTACATAGAAGCCTCTCAAAGACCAATGTATTTAACAAACAAATTGGTCGGTACGATTTTGATACTGATGGATTCCTATTGCAGCTCTTTTAATAATTACAGTCTTGGCTGTTTTACAGACTAGAGGCACCCGTCTCAGTTTCAGGGCGTCATTTATTAGATTAGCTAAATGTGGGGCTATTTGCCGTATACATGGCGCAATGCTACCGAGTGGATATGATCTAGTCCTGCTATTTACTTAGTTTCGTAGCCAGCAATTGCTAGCGCGATCTCCTCTCACACAAACTGGCAGGTGTCGGTTTTTTGTAGTGTAATCCCTATGCATTGTCTCCCTGAGGTGTGTGTGTGCTTGTGTATTTGTTCGTGGATTGTCATCGGGGAGGAATTTGTGGAGTAGATATTGTGCTGCAGGGGACTTAATTTTCTTAGCTACAAGTTAGTATGGTATTCCCCATGTGCTCTGTGCATCCCATCATCAACTACTGTTAGTGATGTAAACAGCAGTCACATTTCTATTCAACACAGCCACATTTAAAATCATAGTTACACAAATTTCGCATGTGCATTTGTAAAGAAGTCAGGTACTTCTCAACTAACCTTTTAAAAGAGCATAGAAATCAGATCTTCTATAGTCTAATTAAAAAAGGAATAGACTTCTTGGAATGACGATTTACAAAAGTTAGTAACAAAAATAAGGCCCTCTATAGTCTTATACCCGCAAATGTTTGAGGGATATGTGTTATCAAGGCATAATACTGTTGTATATTTCTTTACTAATGAGCTTCCTAATATTGATGACAAGGTCTTTAAGGTTTGGAGGTGATGTCTCATGTTCACATTGATAAGCGGAACGCTGACATTAACGTACTGATGTCAATTTGAATCACATACAGATATCACATTCTTAGAAAGGGTTAGTAAAAGCTAAATGTATGCACACTGAAGATTGCAGTTACAAAAACTTAGTGATTCACAACAATTCCAGTAACAAAACGGTGTTTTTTTTTCTCATTGTAGTTTTAAGGCCTGGGCAACGGCCTTGCCACAGTGGATACACCGGTTCCCGTGAGATCACCGAAGTTAAGCGCTGTTGGGCGTGGCCGACACTTGGATGGGTGACCCTCCAGTCGCCATGCGCTGTTGCCATTTTTCGGGGTACACTCAGCCTCGTGATGCCAATTGAAGAGCTACTCGACCGAATAGTAGCTGCTTCGGCAAGAATACCATCATAACGACCGGGGGAGCGGTGTGCTGAACCAACGCCCCTCCTATCCGCATTCTCCTCTGAGGATGACACGGCGGTGGGATGGTCCCGGTAGGCCACTCGTGGCCTGAAGACGGAGTGCTATATGTTTAAGGCCTGCTGTCGTATAACTACAATGTACCTGATGTGCACCCTTCAGTTCAGCTGAGTTTTGTTAGTTATTTTTCTCCATGCTGCACAACCATTTATGCTCACCACCGTTATTTAAATACATGTCCATAGACATAAAAACTCTGCACTGGAAGAAGAGTAGTTTCACGTCTTGCAGCTGCTGATACTGTGATATATCAGCAGTGCACTGCTGTCGTATATAACCAGTGCACTGCTAAGCTAGAGACGAGAAGTTGGACGAAGATTCAGGTATTGGAAATCAGAAGTCTGATAAATTAGGTAATTGCTTTTGTAACTCGGTCAGCTCCCATAAATCTGGTAGGTTGACTCCATCATGATCAGGGATCTTTTGACTATGAAAGGAAATGAAATTAATGAAAAACACATATAATAATAATGTGCAACGAGAGAGAGATGGAAGGATTAACACCTTCTGCGGCTCACGCTTCATGGTGTTGATCGATCGACGTACACAGCATGAATGACAAGCTCACCTCATGATGCTTGGGTACATGAAGAGCGTTGGTGGGTGAGGGCTGGTGGTGGAGCTCTAATAGAAATACACTACATGAGTCAGGGGTGGGAGGCCGCCGTTTTGGAACATAGGTTATAGTAATGAGTAATTAAGATTAAGCTAAAGGCTTTCACTGGCCAGAAAGAGCAGGAAAGGTGGTGACATAAAGTTTCTGATTAAATTTCAGACTCCATCGCAGTCTCTCACTGAGTAAGGGGATGTGAGACTACTGATGCGTCCGTCTGATGTAGGCATTACGCTCAATAGAAACCTTGGTGGTCTTTATAGAGGAGAAGGCCATGTGCCAAGTTCGAGTTATCTTCTCCCCCCCCCCCCCCTTTCACGAAGGCATACAAGAGAAATATTTTCCATGCTGTACCGACATACATTACGGTCGCCTAAGCTTAATAGATATATTAGAGACTCGACGCTAGGAAACAAGGCATTGCGCGCAGAGAAAGACAACTTATCCGCTTGAGCGGCTGGAACAGTCTCTCAGGGCCACGCAACTAAAAATGCCATACCGAGCAGATGAAGAGGATGGGAAACGTGAGAATGAAGTACATTTACTATCTTCTCGACACCGCCTTTTATCTGCCAACTGACCTTTCTTAGCCTTACCCACAGTACTTCTGTTTACTGTTGGAAGAGTATAATGATGATGTCATCACAACACAAACGTTTGTCTGTGGGAAATTATAGTGCGTTTTTAATTGAAATTCGCAAGAAATGTGACATAAATAACAGAAAATAGGTTAGAAAATATGCTGATTTCTTTAAAATGTGTAAGGTAATTCTCAAGATTGGTACTGATTATTGTACATCGCATTGCAATCAGCTATCTTCCTTGTTTGGGTTACAAATGTGTCTGTGAGTACAGATTTTTCAAAGACAATGCTGCAAGTTTCAATAAACATCACAAATAGAATGAACATTTTGGTTATTGAAAGGTGACAATGAACTTAGGATTTAAGTGCGAAATATTAAATTTGTCTGGAGAAAAAGAAAAAAAGAAAAACAGCACACCTCGCTTGGTACATAACTTATTTGTATCCAAAGAACTTAGATGCTATGCTGATACCAGAGAATTATGTTTCTCAGATCACCATTGCAAAAAAGAATGAGACAAATCAGAAAGTAAATAATTCATAAAGAACATTATATATGCCATATCAAGAAAAAAGACTGGTTTTAAATGTCATTTCGAAAGTTTTTGATTCGTACATCATTAATACATAGATAGAACTTTTTATTTGTGGTAATGTCTGTCTTGGGGTCTTGTCCCATGTCACATGCAGTCGGCCTTGTTATTACGGATTTGGCAGTGTTAGTTCCAGAGGGTGGCCGGATGCCCTTCCTCAACCCTCTGGGATGTAAGTAGGTCACCCCCAGCTGTTATCGTCTAGTGTAAGCTATCAAATAGTGCGAACTATGAGTCGTGGAACTGAGGTGGAACGTGGGGACCAGACTGGTATTCACCTAGTGGGATGTGAAAAACAGCCTAAAAACCACATCCAGGCTGGCTGGCATGTTGGCCCTCGTCGTTAATCCGCTGGGCGGATTCGATCCAGTGCCAGCGTGCCTACCTGCGTCCAGGAAGCAGCGCATTAGCGCTCTCGGCTACCCTGGCGGGTTTATTTGTGGTAATATGTAAACAGAAATGTAGCAATAATATTTTAACTAGTAGGATTGTAATAAAAAACCATTTCGCATTTCTTTTTAAGTTTTTTATCAGGGAAATAACAAAATTAAATTTATTGTTCGGATGAGTTGTTCCGAAGTTTACTGTAAAAAGTAATGTGCTATTTTAACTAGTAGAATTGTAATTTAAAAAACCATTTTCCATTTCTTTAACAGTTTTTTCAGGGGAATAACAATATTAAGTTCATTGTTCGGATGAGTTGTTCCGAAGTTTACTGTAAAATTTATGTGATATTGGGGAAAAATGGCAACATCGGCAAGAGGTCTTTCTGTTTTGCAACTGATGGAAATGTGCGTTTGGCGTCATTGGCCGGGAGGCCCCTTACGGGGTAGGTCCGGCCGCCTTGGTGCAGGTCTTATTACATTCAGCGCCACATTGGGCGACCTGCGCGCCGGATGGGGATGAAATGATGACGAAGGCAACACAACACCCAGTGTCTGAGCGGAGGAAATCCCCTACCCAGCCGGGAATCGAACCCGGGCTCGTAGGACGGCAATCCGTCACGCTGACCACTCAGTTTTCGGGGCGGACTTTGCAACTGATAAACATGTGCTGGTCTTTCAGATGAAGTACGGCATTTCATACATCTGCCGTGATCTTTACTCTTTTGTCTTTTGAATTCATTGACTTTTTCCATTCTTCTGTTTCAGATGAAGAATATTTGTATAGCTAAGAGAACCCGGCAATACTTCATATTTACAAAATGTGTGTCGGATCTCGATGTACGTCCCAATCTGGGTTATCCTGGGAACTATTTAAGGACGCAGATTTCGAAAGGATAACATAAAAATGACCACGCAAAAACAAATTCTGATAGTAAATCACTGAATGCTTGACCTTGAGCCTACTGTTTCTGTAAATGAAACCTTCTTTGGGAATCGAAGTTACTTCAAATGAATGGGTAAATAGGTTCGGATTGTCGTAATTTCCGTCTCTTTCTTATATGAGAAAGGAATAGATCATCAACGTGAGATACGCTGCAGAACAACTTTAATTTGCAAACTGCAGAAGTACAAATATGAAAAAACCCATGTAAAGACAAAGATGTCAAATTACATACATCAAATGGTCTACAGCTTAAGTACAAATATGAAAACCCGACGCAAAGCCAAACACGTCAAATTACCTACACCAAAGAGTCTGCAAGTGAAAAGTCGGAGACTGTTTGTGTGGGTGATAAGTCGCCACTGGATCTTTGGAATACGGAGTATGATCTACTAGATATGCGTGGATACTTGTTTCAGTGACTTTCTTTCGTATAGTTTGAATCTGCGAATGGGTAGCGTTACCGAGTTTCCGAAGATTCACATTGCGTTACAGTATTGTTGTTAGCCACGGACGTTCACCAAACGCCATCTAAACTGCATAATGAGGGAAGTAAGCGTCAAAATGGTAGTGACAGAGAACGGATGAAACACCTACTTTTGGAGTTTAGGGAATTGCTTTTTCTAATACTGCTGTTGCCAGCTGTGCATATTACGCAGCACTGGATACCAACAGGAAATGAATCGACGGTTTACTGCAAACCATACAGAAGTACAAGGCACTAGCAGCCGATTCTGGAAGAATTTATCGACCAGCAGTGAAGGATGGAATTACTGAGGAGAGTTGCCGTAGCCAAAAAATCTGTGGATGGAACACGGAAGTATACGTTTTGTTGCGATTGTGGACATATGACATGGAAAAAGCTTTCGACAAAGTAAAATAGTGCAAGATGTTCGAAATTCTGAGGGAAATAGGGGTACGCGCTATGGAGAGACCGATAATATACAACATGTACAAGAGCCAAGAGGGATTAATAAGAGTGAACGATAAAAAACGAAGTGCTCGGATTACAAAGGGTGTAAGACAGGGATGTAGTTTCTCAATCCTACTGTTCAATCTGTATATCGAAGAAGTAATGATGGAAATAAAAGAAAGATTCAGGAGTGGGATTAAAATTCAAGGCGAAAGGATATCAATGATACGGTTTGCAGATGACATTGCTATCCCGAGTGAAAGTGAAGAAAATGTACAGGATCTGATGAATGGAATGAACAGCCTAACGAGTACAGAACATGACTGCGAATAAATCGAAGAAAACGAAGATAATTAGAAACAGCAGAAATGAGAACAGCGAGAAGCTTAACATCAGGATTGATGATCAAGAAGTAGATGACGTTAAGGAACTCTGCTACCTAGGCAGCAAAATAAACAGCGACGGACGGAGAAAGGAGGACATCAAAAGGAGGCTAGCACTGGCAAAAAGGGCAATCCCGGCCAAGAGAATTCTACTAGTATCAAACATAGGCCTTAATTTGAGGAAGAAATTTCTGAGAATGTACGTTTGAAGTACAGCATTGTATGGTCCTGAAAAATGGACTGTGGGAAAACCGGAACAGAAGAGAATCGAAGTATTTGAGATGTGATGCTACATACGAATATTGAAAATTAGGTGGACTGATAAGATAAAGAATGAGGAGATTCTGTGCAGAATAGGAGGGGAAAGGAATATGTGGAAAACACTGACAAGGAGAAGGGACAGAATGATAGGACATCTGTTAAGACATCGAGGGAATGACTTCCACGTTACTAGAGGGAGCTGTAGAGGGCAAAAACTGTAGAAGAAGACAGAGACTGGAATACATCCAGCAAGTAATTGAAGATGCAGGATGCAAGTGCTACTCAGAAGTGAAGAGGTTGGCAGAGGAGAGGAATTCGTGGCCGGCCGCCGGCCGCCGGCCGCATCAAACCAGTCAGAATCTGACGACTCAAAAAAAAATCGACATCTGAATGCTAAAATTTAACGGTTGCCTACCCTTTGTCAAACATTACGAAAACCATATACGATTTTGGCCAGTGCCAGCATTTCTCAACAATGGACGTATTGAGTGGCTGTCATCAGGTAGAAATCGCTCTGTGAGATAGACAGGGGGCAGAGAATCACGGAATGCTCAAAGTTCTCGGGATATGTAGGAGCATATATGGGACTTATGAGAAGTTAAGGGATGAGAAGATACAGGATCTGAGGTCTATATCACATACGAAGAGGAAGAGAGGTTGGATCAACGTGAGAGGCCGACTTATGAAAACTGACAACGAAGCCGACATTAGGAGAGTGAATAACACACTAAATGTAATAAAACGATGGGTGAAGGGAAACAAGGCAACAAGTAAGTGGCTCGCCACACAAATCGCTAGTTTAAGAAAGATGTGTTGAAAAATACTCGGTTACTACGCCAGATGACTGGGGAAGTAATGAGCTACGACAAAACTGCGGAAGAATTAGGAATTAGTGAATCGGGACATTAAGAGATTGTGAAACTAACTCTTTAATTTTTTTTATGAAGCGCTGACCAACAGAATCTTCCCTGACAAAGACAACTGAAACTTAACCCATTCATTTATTACCCACAATATACAAGCTCAACGCAATCTGACTGCTATACATTGACAACATGACTTCCAATAATTAACACAAAAGAATGGCCCTGAATTGCAAGAAATCCTAACAATAATACAAATCCAAAAAATATTGAATTACAGAAATATGAAACTACCTCCAACTCTGTTAATTGCCTAAACTCATTACAATAACTAATCTCGATAGTAGAAACCCGCATTCTTTTTTATAAGTCATTTAGCTCACTGAAAATTTTCATAATAATAACTATAGCAATTACAGCAAGTAGCAACAATGGCCAGTTAAATAAAAAGATTCTAACTGCTATAGACTCGAACTACTGAGAGGCATATTGTCAGAAAAAGAAAGATCTAGTTGTAGAGCGAACAATGTATTTAGAAAATTTTACCTTATTCATGTGATATCCAGTTCCAAATATTATATAGTTGTCAATAATACCATTGCCCAAATTTTATCAAACCATACATCCATCCTCATACATTTCATTGCGTCTCACTTTACAGTGCATGTCCTACCAACACAGAGTCTCCACTAAGAAAAAACATGTCCCTACATTTCTCTATCTACTAACTAACTGCTAGTCCATCCAACCCCAGAATCTCTTGCAGAGGGCGCAGAGAGCTGCCAGCGATATTAACACAGTCTATATTGCTGATAACATACAAACAGGCTACTTACAATTGTACTATTGGAAATATTGCACACGGAAGTAGTAGTAACAAAATGGTTACAGTCCTTGGAGGACAGGATATGGGAAGCACGAAGAAAGTTAGCAGAGTTACAGGAGCGAAGCAGCAAGCTGTGTAAGGCCAACTTGGAGTGAAGTTGCTATCATTGGAATAGTACCTGGAAGGGCTACGAAAAAACACATATGCTGTTAAATGGGGGATGCTGAAGAAATTTGTCAGTGTAAATGTGCTACGGTTGTTATTGGTTGCGGAGGACAAGAGTAAACATGTTGAATTGGAAGAAGTGGAACTACAGATGTGTTACAGACGTGTGATTATGATTTGATGGAACAGAGCAGTGGAAGAGGGTCAGAATACTTGCAAAGCGAAGATACTAATGGGAAAGAAAGTAGAGAAGTAATACGCGAAAGAAGTGATTAGCTGTGAGCTGTACTTGCACGGACTGTGGAACATTGGCTGCACCCTGACTTCGATAACGCAGTAGTAGTAACAAGTTGTTTCGAGCAGGGGGACACATGACGGCAAAAGGCTAGAGTTACATGGGAGTGAACTACTAATAAACAGGACATCATGTGATATAATGAGATCTACTTTCCATCTACCTGCCGCAATTTTAGGAGCCCGAATTAATGCAGTCCATAGACAATTTCGTTTGCTAGCAGTAGGGGCGAATCTCTGTGGATACATCGACGCAGCACATAAGTCAATATGGGAGAGTCAGTGCAGGAGGAAAACAACGCTGACCATTGTCGTACCAACTGCCGTAGCAACACTTACTCTTCTAAGTGTAGGTCTTGTTTACACAGGCAGAAAAAGGAACACAAGACGAAGTAAGGAAAATGGAAAGTTGTGGTAAGGTCTTATGGGACCAAACTGCAGAGGTCATTAGTCCCTAAGCTTACACACTATTTAATCTAACTTAAACTAACTTACGCTAAGGATGACACACACACGCATGCCCGAGGGAGGACTCAATCCTCCGACGGGGGGGAACCGCGCGGACAGTGACAAGGCGCCCTAGATCGCGCGGCTACACAGCGCGGCGACAAAGTAAGGACCTAGCCACTATTCAGATTATAATTGACTGGATACCAAGAGTCTAGGAGGTAGGAGAGGAAGAGCCGTAGCAATAAAGGAAATTGGGCGGAAAATTAAGGGACCTAGGCTAAGTAGTGTTTAAGGGAACTTATTGGTAAAAATAATCGTGCAAGAGCAGGCTGGAGGCAGTTGGGCCAGCCGCCAGGATCTGTCACTCTAGCTTAAGACAGTGTAGTTAAGGCGATCCGCGGGACAGGGTTTTGTTAACAGAGAAGGCAATGTAACCCAGAAACGGCATTCAGCCAGAAATGCACAAAGTAGGAAGTAGATTACAACCAAGCCAGCTGCAGGCGAACACGGATGTTATGCCTTACAATAAACAACACAGCCGTCGCGCATTGCGAGGCGTGCCAGCCAGGCGAGGTGTGAAAATAGTTGACGGCGGCAACTAAGCTGATGAAGGCGGAAGTCCCACACTAGCAACTGCGGAAATGCTTAGTGTACATGCTGCAAGGCACATCAGATCCGAAGCAAGTGCAGTCCGCGAGCATGTAAAAACCTAAGTACTTTTGTAGATATATACTCTTGTGTTAGTATTGCAGCAGTATCAGCGCAGGGCGGTAACAGTACGGGGCCGTCCAGAATGCTGTATTGGGTCGGTAGTTCGACCTAATGTCAGGACAGGCTGCTCTGAGACTCGGGATACAAAGCCGCCACGGGAACCGCTGAGCCCAGCACACAGCGCGTTGGCCACAGCGCTCCCATAGTGGTCACGGCTGCCACAGTACTGGAGACATCAGTGTCGCCTGGGGCGCCGCTACCTTAGCCTCAGAGCCTGGAGAAGTTGCTTGCAGAAACCGTAGTGTTACGCCACCGCTCTACCACACTGTGCTTTGTCAGCATTGAAAAGTCACGATAGTTTGTAAAATGCATGTTGTAATGTTTACTTCCTGTTGTACATGTTTATGCACACATAAAAAAAAAATGTTTTGCATCACCCCAGTTCCCAGAACTACTGAAGATAGACGTTGACTGTGGATATTGTATCACAGACACAGTCCCTTTGACTGTTCAGAGATTTCACTAAACCCGCCCAAAGATGTAGCCCACTGCAGTGGCCGAGCGGTTCTCGGTGCATCAGTCTGGAACCGCGTGACCGCTACGGTCGCAGGTTCCAAACCTGCCTCGGGCATGGGTGTGTAATGTCCTTACGTTAGTTAGACTTAAGTAGATCTAAGTTCTAGGGGATTGATGACCTCAGTGCTCAGATCCATTTGAACCCAAATATGTAAACAACAATGCATCATTGCAAGAGGACGTGCTGCTGGGTATTAGGGGTACCGGTGTGTACAGCAGTCTGGACCACCACCTGTGAAGGTCTCGCTGTATGGTGCCTATTAGATGGAGGGGGGTCCGACAGCTGATTAGGACCAGTCACTCCACCAGGAAGGAAGTACACGACTCGTGTTGTCTGTAGTTCAACCATGCCTAGACGGTCAATACAGCGGTTCGATCGCGTCCGCATGTTACTTTGTACCAGGAAGGGTTCTAAACAAGGGAAGTGTCCAGGCGTCTCGGAGTGAACCAAAGCGATGATGTTCGGCCATGGAGGAGATACAGAAAGATACAGGAACTGTGGATGACATGCCTCGCTCAGGCCTCCCAAGGGCTACTACTGCAGTGGATAACCGGTACCTACGGTTTATGGCTCGGAGGAACCCTGACAGCAAAGCCATCATGATGAATAATGCGTTTCGTGCAGCCACAGGACAGAGTGTTACGACTCAAACTGTGCCCAATAGGCTGCATGATGCGCAACTTCACTCCCGACGTCCATGGCGAGGTCCATGTTTGCAACCATGACACCATGCAGCGTGATACAGATGGGCCCATCAACATGCCGAGTTCAATCCCGTCTCCGGCCATCCTGATTTAGGTTTTCCGTGATTTCCCTAAATCGCTTCAGGCAAATGCCGGGACGGTTCCTTTGAAAGGGCACGGCCGATTTCCTTCCCCATCCTTACCTCACCAGAGCTTGTATTCCGTCTCTAATGACCTCGTTGTCGACGGGACGTTAAACACTAATATCCTCCTCCTCCTCCTCCTCAACATGCCGAATGGACTGCTCAGGATTGGCATCATGTTGTCTTCACCTATGAGTGCTGCATATGCCTTCAACCAGGCAATCGTCTGAGACATGTTTGGAGACAACCCGGTCAGGCTGAGCGCCTCAGACACACTGTCCAGCGAGTGAAACATGGTGGAGGTTCCTTGGTGTTTTAGGGTGGCATTATGTGGCGCCGACGTACGCCGCTGGTGGTCATGGAAGGCGCCGTAACGGCTGTACGATTCGTGAATGCCATCCTCCGACCGATAGTGCAACCGTATCGGCAGCATACTGGCGAGACATTCGTCTTCATGGACGAAAATTCGCGCCCTCATCGTGCACATCTTCTGAATGACTTCCTTCAGGATAACGACATCGCTCTACTAGAGAAGCCAACATGTTCTCCAGACATGAATCCCTATCGTACATGCATGGTATAGATTGAAAGGGGCTGTTTATGGACGACGTGACCCACCAGCCACTCTGAGAGATCCAAGCCGAATCGCCCTTGAGGAGTGGGACAACCTGGACCAACAAAGTTGATGAACTCGTGGATAGTCTACCACGACAAATACAGGCGTGCATCAATGCAAGAGGACGTGCTGCTGTGTATTAGAGGTACTGGTGTGTACTGCAATCTGGACCACCACCTGTGAAGGTCTCACCGATGGTGGTACAACTTGCAATGTGTGGTTTTCAAGAGCAATAAAAAGTGAGGAAATGATGTTTATGTTGGTCTCTATTCCAATTTTCTGTACAGGTTCCGGAACTCTCAGAACCCAGGGTGATGCAAAACTTTTTTTGGAGTGTGTATTTGTAAGCCTGACAATGTACTGAATAATGCAGAAAATAAATAACAATGGAACGTAAATTTGCTGAATCTCGGAGATCACTCGAAATATGGCATGGCATAAGTCCATATGAAGTTTTGTGCTTCAGTTGATCGTTCCTATCATATAACTGAATGCGGACCGTTTCTCCTGCGACACCCTGTACATTCTATCTTCGAAAATTTTTACTCAAAATATTACTGGAAGAGCAGCTACATCTCTGATATTACAGAAAATGCTATCTTTAACTTGTTGAATTCGCACCTAGCGTCGTGTTGAGGCAACCCTGTGGAGGCTATTCTCGCTTCCCTATTTATGGGCTTTTCTACGATGAAGGCTGTTTTACCAAATGCCGAAAGCTCAGGACTCATGTATAGTCCGTTGAAATCGTCACTTTACAATCGTGAAGAGCCTTCGCCATAGATTTGTGGTGAACTCGTAGGTGGTCATCGTCAGTAATTGACCAATACGCTCACATCTACCTTTTCCCCACTTCACTGCAAGAAAAAAGGCTATCCTTCTGAGAGAAATATTCCCTTCTTTGTTGGAAAGTATCCAATTTGATCTCTGTGTAAAGTGTAGTTCGAGTATGAAAACATTTTTCTCGTGATTAAGTACGTCGTACGTGCTGGAAAGCGAATATGAAGAGGAGGCACTGTTTCGTGAGTACTTCGTTCTCTTGACGTAACCCCAGTTTTATGTTTCTTGCGGGGTCATCTGAAGAATAGTGTACCAGACAGACAGGCAGAGGTTCTCACAATAGCAGCAGCTCTGAAGACCTTTAATGGGAAATTTATTGTAGCCGCGACATGAGTTAGCCCGTGCTACACATCAGTATCTCTACATCTACATCTACATGGATACTCTGCAAATCACACGTAAGTGCCTGGCAGGTGGTTGATCGAACCACCTTCACAATTCTCTATTATTCCAATCTCGTATAGTGCGCGGAAAGAACGAACACCTGTATCTTACCGTACTAGCTCTGATTTCCCTTATTTTATCGTGGTTATCGTTTCTCCCTATGTAGGTCGATGTCAACAAAATATTTTCGCATTCGGAGGACAAAGTTGGTGATTGGAATTTCATGAGAAGATTCCGTCGCAACGAAAATGCCTTTCTTTTAATGATGTCTAGCCCAAATCCTGTATCATTTCTGTGACACTCTCTCCCATATTTCACGATAATACAAAACGTGTTGCACTTCTTTGAACCTTTTCGATGTACTCCGTCAGTCCTATCGGGTAAGGATCCCACACCGCGCAGCAGCATTTTAAAACAGGACGGACAAGAGTACTGTAGGCAGTCTCCTTAGTACATCTCTTACATTTCCTAAGTGACCTGCCAATAAAACGCAGTCTTCGGTTAGCCTTCCCCACAACATTTTCTATGTGTTCCTTCCATTTTAAGTTGTTCGTGATTGTAATATCTAGGTATTTAGTTAATTTTACAACTTTTCGATGAGACTGATTTATCGTGTAATCGAAGTTTAATGAATGCCTTTTAGCACTCATGTGGATGACCTCACACTTTTCATTATTTAGGGTCAACTGCCAATTTTCGCACCATTCAGATATCTTTTCTAATCGTTTTGCAATTTTGTTTTGATCTTCTGATGACTTTATTAGTCGATAAACGACAGCGTCATCTGCAAACAACCGCCGTTGGATAAGCAGCTGCAGCAGCAAGTCGTATACTCCTAGCTCACTCATTTGTTACATAGTTTAATTCTTAATTTCTTTGCGTGTTTTTGGTACTTGCATTGTTTAATTCATAAATTTCGGGCGTATTATAGTATTTGAGAGTTGTAGCATCACGTTTTAGTACTCGAATAGTGTTAAATCGCGTAGTCTCCTTCCGCCGCCGAGCAGTGTGTCAGCAGTGCACAAGTGGCAGCATTACTGCATTTACTAGGCAATCTTGTATTTTAATAACCGCTTCAATTTTGTGTCGTTTTGTTTGCGCTCTCTGTAGATTAGTTCAGACGTTCTTTGCACAAGTTTTTAGCATGGATAGGGACTGCAACTGCTGTGTTCGGATGCAGGCTGAGTTGGCATCCCTTCGCTCCCAGCTTCAGGCAGTGTTGGCTTCGGTCACACAGCTTGAGGCTGTTGCCAATGGGCATCACTGTGGGGGTCCGGATGGGGGTTTGTCAGGGACGGCCAGCTCGTCCCACGCATCCCCCGATCGGACTACGACTGTGGTTGCCCGGGATACTGCCCGCATTGAGGCTGATCCCTCACCTGTGGTAGAGTGGGAGGTCGTCTCAAGGTGTGGCAGGGGGCGAAAGACATTCCGGAGGGCTGAACGGAAGGCCTCTCCAGTTTGTCTGACGAACCGGTTTCAGGCTCTGTCTCAGGCTGATACTGATCTTCAGCCTGACATGGCTGCTTGTCCTGTTCCAGAGGTTGCCCCTCAGTCTGCAAGATCCGGGCAGTCGCAGAGGGTGGGCTTACTGGTAGTTGGGAGCTCCAACGTCAGGCGCGTAATGGGGCCCCTTAGGGATATGGCAGCAAGGGAGGGGAAGAAAACCAAAGTGCACTCCGTGTGCATACCGGGGGGAGTCATTCCAGATGTGGAAAGGGTCCTTCCAGATGCCATGAAGGGTACAGGGTGCACCCATCTGCAGGTGATCGCTCATGTCGGCACCAATGATGTGTGTCGCTATGGATCGGAGGAAATCCTCTCTGGCTTCCGGCGGCTATCTGATTTGGTGAAGACTGCCAGTCTCGCTAGCGGGATGAAAGCAGAGCTAACCATCTGCAGCATCGTCGACAGGACTGACTGCGGACCTTTGGTACAGAGCCGAGTGGAGGGTCTGAATCAGAGGCTGAGACGGTTCTGCGACCATGTGGGCTGCAGATTCCTCGACTTGCGCCATAGGGTGGTGGGGTTTCGGGTTCCGCTGGATAGGTCAGGAGTCCACTACACGCAACAAGCGGCTACACGGGTAGCAGGGGTTGTGTGGCGTGGGCTGGGCGGTTTTTTAGGTTAGATGGCCTCGGGCAAGTGCAGAAAGGGCAACAGCCTCAACGGGTGCGGGGCAAAGTCAGGACATGCGGGGACCAAGCAGCAATCGGTATTGTAATTGTAAACTGTCGAAGCTGCGTTGGTAAAGTACCGGAACTTCAAGCGCTGATAGAAAGCACCGAAGCTGAAATCGTTATAGGTACAGAAAGCTGGCTGAAGCCAGAGATAAATTCTGCCGAAATTTTTACAAAGGCACAGACGGTGTTTAGAAAGGATAGATTGCATGCAACCGGTGGTGGAGTGTTCGTCGCTGTTAGTAGTAGTTTATCCTGTAGTGAAGTAGAAGTGGATAGTTCCTGTGAATTATTATGGGTGGAGGTTACACTCAACAACCGAGCTAGGTTAATAATTGGCTCCTTTTACCGACCCCCCGACTCAGCAGCATTAGTGGCAGAACAACTGAGAGAAAATTTGGAATACATTTCACATAAATTTTCTCAGCATGTTATGGTCTTAGGTGGAGATTTCAATTTACCAGATATAGACTGGGACACTCAGATGTTTAGGATGGGTGGTAGGGACAGAGCATCGAGTGACATTATACTGAGTGCACTATCCGAAAATTACCTCGAGCAATTAAACAGAGAACCGACTCGTGGAGATAACATCTTGGACCTACTGATAACAAACAGACCCGAACTTTTCGACTCTGTAAGTGCAGAACAGGGAATCAGTGATCATAAGGCCGTTGCAGCATCCCTGAATATGGAAGTTAATAGGAATATAAAAAAAGGGAGGAAGGTTTATCTGTTTAGCAAGAGTAATAGAAGGCAGATTTCAGACTACCTAACAGATCAAAACGAAAATTTCTGTTCCGACACTGACAATGTTGAGTGTTTATGGAAAAAGTTCAAGGCAATCGTAAAATGCGTTTTAGACAGGTACGTGCCGAGCAAAACTGTGAGGGACGGGAAAAACCCACCGTGGTACAACAACAAAGTTAGGAAACTACTGCGAAAGCAAAGAGAGCTTCACTCCAAGTTTAAACGCAGCCAAAACCTCTCAGACAAACAGAAGCTAAACGATGTCAAAGTTAGCGTAAGGAGGGCTATGCGTGAAGCGTTCAGTGAATTCGAAAGTAAAATACTAGGTACCGACTTGACAGAAAATCCTAGGAAGTTCTGGTCTTACGTTAAATCAGTAAGTGGCTCGAAACATCATGTCCAGACACTCCGGGATGATGATGGCATTGAAACAGAGGATGACAAGCGTAAAGCTGAAATACTAAACACCTTTTTCCAAAGCTGTTTCACAGAGGAAGACTGCACTGCAGTTCCTTCTCTAAATCCTCGCACCAACGAAAAAATGGCTGACATTGAAATAAGTGTCCAAGGAATAGAAAAGCAACTGGAATCACTCAACAGAGGAAAGTCCACTGGACCTGACGGGATACCAATTCGATTCTACACAGAGTACGCGAAAGAACTTGCCCCCCTTCTAACAGCCGTGTACCGCAAGTCTCTAGAGGAACAGAAGGTTCCAAATGATTGGAAAAGAGCACAGGTAGTCCCAGTCTTCAAGAAGGGTCGTCGAGCAGATGCGCAAAACTATAGACCTATCTCTCTGACGTCGATCTGTTGTAGAATTTTAGAACATGTCTTTTGCTCGAGTATCATGTCGTTTTTGGAAACTCAGAATCTACTATGTAGGAATCAACATGGATTCCGGAAACAGCGATCGTGTGAAACCCAACTCGCTTTATTTGTTCATGAGACCCAGAAAATATTAGATACAGGCTCCCAGGTAGATGCCATTTTCCTTGACTTCCGGAAGGCATTCTATACAGTTCCGCACTGTCGCCTGATAAACAAAGTAAGAGCCTACGGAATATCAGACCAGCTGTGTGGCTGGATTGAAGAGTTTTTAGCAAACAGAACACAGCATGTTGTTCTCAATGGAGAGACATCTACAGACGTTAAAGTAACCTCTGGCGTGCCACAGGGGAGTGTTATGGGACCATTGCTTTTCACAATATATATAAATGACCTAGTAGATAGTGTCGGAAGTTCCATGCGGCTTTTCGCCAATGATGCTGTAGTATACAGAGAAGTTGCAGCATTAGAAAATTGTAGCGAAATGCAGGAAGATCTGCAGCGGATAGGCACTTGGTGCAGGGAGTGGCAACTGACCCTTAACATAGACAAATGTAATGTATTGCGAATACATAGAAAGAAGGATCCTTTATTGTATGATTATATGATAGCGGAACAAACACTGGTAGCAGTTACTTCTGTAAAATATCTGGGAGTATGCGTGCGGAACGATTTGAAGTGGAATGATCATATAAAATTAATTGTTGGTAAGGCGGGTACCAGGTTGAGATTCATTGGGAGAGTCCTTAGAAAATGTAGTCCATCAACAAAGGAGGTGGCTTACAAAACACTCGTTCGACCTATACTTGAGTATTGCTCATCAGTGTGGGATCCGTACCAGATCGGGTTGACGGAGGAGATAGAGAAGATCCAAAGAAGAGCGGCGCGTTTCGTCACAGGGTTATTTGGTAACCGTGATAGCGTTACTGAGATGTTTAACAAACTCAAGTGGCAGACTCTGCAAGAGAGGCGCTCTGCATCGCGGTGTAGCTTGCTCGCCAGGTTTCGAGAGGGTGCGTTTCTGGATGAGGTATCGAATATATTGCTTCCCCCTACTTATACCTCCCGAGGAGATCACGAATGTAAAATTAGAGAGATTAGAGCGCGCACAGAGGCTTTCAGACAGTCGTTCTTCCCGCGAACCATACGCGACTGGAATAGGAAAGGGAGATAATGACAGTGGCACGTAAAGTGCCCTCCGCCACACACCGTTGGGTGGCTTGCGGAGTATAAATGTAGATGTAGATGTGTAGATGAAGACGGCTGCTCAGATTGTCTCCCAAATCATTTATATAGATAAGGAACAGCAAAGGGCCTATAACACTATCTTGGGGAACGCCTGAAATTACTTCTGTTTTACTCGATGACTTTCCGTCAATTACTACGAACTGTGACCTCTCTGACAGGAAATAGCAAATCCAGTCACTTAACTGAGACGATATTCCATAAGCACGCAATTTTACTACGAGCCGCTTGTGTGGTACAGTGTCGAAAGCCTTCCGGAAATCCAGGAATACGGAATCGATATGAAATCCCTTGTCAATAGCACTCAGCACTTCATCTGAATAAAGAGCTAGTTGTGTTCCACAAGAACAATGTTTTCTAAATCCATGTTGACTATGTGTCAATAGGCAGTTTTCTTCGAGGTAATTCATGATGTTTGAATACAATATGTTCCAAAATCTTGCTGCATTTGGACGTTAACGACCTGTAACTTAGTGGATTACTCCTACTAACCTTCTTGAGTATTGGTGTGACCCGTGCAACTTCCCAGACTTTGGGTACGGATCTTTTCTGTGGACGTCGACTTCATCGTCAGTTTCTCTGCATTCTGTTGAAGACACTCACTAGGGGACCTTATAGAATGGCACTCTCTGAATTTCTTCATACTTCAAGAATTTGAGGGTCACTGCCGAAACATTAATTTGCTATTGCAGTAAATCGTCTTCGAAGATTTTTGAGCGCACGTAAGTAAAAACTAGCTGTGGCTTTTTAACGAAATCGTCGATACATCAGCGTGCAGTGCAATGGCATTGTAATCATGAAGTCGCTGGTTACAATCTGGTGAGGACTATTTTTAAGTGCACAAATGGAAATTTTAATAACAAGTATTGATTCATAACTTTGACTGGAACAGGACTGGAGTCAGTAGACTAGTTTTGTGCTTCCAAATTTCGTTATTGCAGCTCTCCGCCGGGGTATATTTCAAACAGCAACAGAGTGGGTTAGGTATCCAGTTGTTTCGCTTGTGTGAGAGCGTGACATCCTGTAGTGCTGACAGGGAGCATTGTGGTCCAGCCGTGGCGTAACACTACTGTTCCCGTAAGCGACGTCCTGCAGGCTCGGTGGCTCAGGTAGCAGTGCCCGTGGCATGGTTGTGTCTCCAGCATTGTAGCAGCCGTGACCTACTGTTGGAGCGCTGTAGCCGACGCGCCATGTGCTAGGGCTCAGTCGGTCCCGTGGCGGCTTTGTATCTGGTGTCTCAGGGCACTGTGTCCTGACATTAGGTCGAACTAGGGTGCCCAACAGTCACAGCCCTGTGATTTCCAACATGTTCATGTCTAAGCATTATCGTACAACTAAAATTACAGCTGTTGTACAGTTCTCAATATATGTGCGAATATCCCACCGTCAACTTCAATGTATTTGTGCGTTCTTGGGGGACATCTTGTGGCACAAGTTCTGTTGCTTGTCTGAATGCCTCTGCACATTCCCTGAAGAGGGCAGCAGAGTCCATGATGCGAACAAGCACTTTATCTAACATTTTCACTCTTTGTTTGCACATTTCAGGCTTCATCCAGCCCCAGAAAAAAGAAAGGCATAAGATTTTGCAATCTTGGTGGCCAGTTATTGTACTGCAACAACCAATCAAGTCGTTAAGGTAAATGCCGTTGAGATGTTTCCTCACACGTCTGATAAAATGTGGAACGGCTCAGTTATGCTGGGAGTACGTTGCAGTCCACGTGGTCAAAGGAACGTCCTCAACCGGTTGAACAAACAAATTTTCCGAAAAAGATTGCAAGTAATTTCTCCCCATCACTTACTTTCTAAAATGACATAAAAATGTACATTAAACGTTTTCTGTCTTGGAAACCATTCAGAATATGACATACATACACATTATTGCTGCAAATGAACGTTCCCGCTATATCCTTGACTACTGGCCGTTCATCCTGAAACACCCTCTACGTGTGTGTTTTCCCCTAAATATCCCAAATAATTATTTTCCTATCCATTTTAGTCTTATTTATGTCTCTAATGACAAATTATGTAGGTGACTACTATTTCCAGTGCAACCCGATATAATACAAGGGGGAGACCCTTGGTAAAACCTCGAACAATCAATGACAGTATTATACGACACGCTCTTGTTGTTTAATTTTGAGCAAATCGTAGAAATAAGTAACGTTTCTCTGTCGAACGTTTAACATTGTAGCCCTATTTTGGTTTTGTGTTCTTCAGAAGGTTTGGCTCCTACTGTAAATGTGTAGAAATAAAGCCTCAATTTTCTGAAAAGAGTGAGACAAGGAAATTCTAACACAAAAGGCATGTCAAGAATTTATTTACGGTTGCTGACAGCGATATAAGCACTGGAGTTCCGTTCGTGACAGTGGCATTCTTATCAATGTGACATTTTCCGTTTCGTTAATCTAACAGCATACAAGGCAGTATGATGGAGCTAAAACTGCTTCAGTTTCCATCGACAGAACGTGAAGTATTACACGTTCAATGATGGGCGTAAAACACGAATATGTAGTAGATGTTCGTAATGTATCTGACGACAAACAGCACGAATTTCGTACTTACTGGTGTAGTGAGGTTTTTCTACGTTGCTATTGGTATCCTAGTAGGTTAGGTCCATACAACACACAAAATTTTAGATCTACTATCAGTTTAATAAGTCTCGGCTGCAAAATACTAACACGAATTATTTACAGACGAATGGAAAAACTGGTAGAAGCTGACCTCCGGGAAAGATAAATTTGGATTCAGCAGAAATGTTGGAACACGTGAGGCTATACTGACTCTAACACTTATCTCAGAAGATAGATTAAGGAAAGGCAAACCTATGTTACTGGCATTTATAGACTTAGAGAAAGCTTTAGAAAATGCTGGAATACTCTGTTTCAAATTCTGAAGGTGACAGGGATCAAATACTGCGAGCGAAAGGATATTTACAATTTGTACAGAAACCAGATGGCAGTTATAAGAGTCGAGGGGCATGAAAGGGAAGCAGTGGTAGGGAAGGGAGTGAGACAGCGTTGTAGCCTATACCCGATGTTATTCAATCTGTACATAGAGAAACCAGTAAAGGAAACAAAAGAAAAATTTGGAATAGGAATTAAAATCCATGGAGGAGAAATAAAAACTTGGAGGTTTGCCGATGACATCGTAATTCTGTCAGAGACAGCAATGGACCTGGAAGAGCAGTTGAACGGAATGGACAGTGTCTTGAAAGGAGGATATAAGATGAACATCAACAAAAGCAAAACGAGGATAATGGAATATACTCGAATTGAATCGGATGATGCTGAGGGAATTAGATTTGGAAATGAGACACTTAAAGTAGTAAATGAGTCTTGCTATTTGGGGAGCAAAATAACTGATGATGTTCGAAGTAGAGAGGATATAAAATGTAGACTGGCAATGGCAAGGAAAGCGTTTCTGAAGAAGAGAAATTTGTTAACATCGGGTATAGATTTAAGTGTCAAGAAGCCGTTTCTGAAAGTATTTGTATGGAGTTTAGCCATGTATGGAAGTGAAACATGGACGAAAAAAAGTTTGGACAAGAAGAGAATAGAAGCTTTCGGAATGTGGTACTACAGAAGAATGCTGAAGATTGGATAGGTAGATCACATAACTAATGAGGAAGTACTGAATAGAATTGGGGAGAAGAGAATGTTGTGGCACAACTTGATTATAAGAAGGGATCTGTTGGTAGGACATGTTCTGAGGCATCAAGAGATCACCAATTTAGTATTGGAGGACAGTGTGGAGGGTAAAAATCGGTGAGGGGGACCAAGAGATGAATACACTACAAAAATTCAGAATGGTGTATTTTGCAGTAGGTACTGGGAGATGAAGAAGCTGCACAGGATAGAGTAGCATGGAGAGCTGTATCAAATCAGTCTCTGGACTGAAGACCACAACATACTTTTATAACAAATAACTGGACTTCTGCATAATTAGTGTAATTGTATACATGTTCAGTTATGTTGAAACTTTTTGTATTTAATAATTTTTTGGTATATTTAGCAAAAGTTACAAACTACTATTACACAGTAGGTTGTTGGGAAACTAGCAGAATCGTTAGGTATTAAGCTCTATATCAAGGTAAAAGATAATAAACCCAATATAGTTAGTAAATTATTAGCCATTGAGGCTTCAGATGTAATCCAAAATAAAGACACTTTTTATCGCATCGCACTCCGTCAAGAACAGTGACACAAATAGAAAACGCGATACATGAGAAAACACGACTTAAAGAATTTACTCTATGAAACCTGAATTGAAACAGCATAAATTTCCTCTAAATTTCAGATAAATATTGTTCGCACTAAATATCATTATATTTTTCGTTTCCGTTGTGCTCCATCAAACGTAATTTTCAGTGACAAACTAGAAATTGCCGTTTTTTGATTTGTGTCACTTTTATTGCCTATGTACGATGTGTGAGCTTCATTTAGGGTTTCTGCAAACGCTCTTCGTCTTGTCGAACATATATCAGAAACAAAAATCGGATAAAGCCGTCCATGACTGACAAGCGACTGTTCTTGTATTTGACCTTACAGAGATTTTCAGGAGTTACTTCTTACATTTGACGATGCCAAGGTTTAATAACGATTATCGATTTTAGACATTGTCCTGTAACTTCAGATTCACCAAATGGCTCTCTCCATTTTTTTATATCCGTGGTTAAATCCCCTGTCAAATTAAAGATTCTATACGAAGTTGAGGAGAATATGTTATAGTTTGTCAGAACAGATTCGTTTACATAAATCTCTTGTTAGTCAGTTGACTCCGACCATCGTTTTTCCCGCACATGTCTCCATTCTTGAAATACGATTCTGAAACGTTCGCAGAATACCCATCTACGTGCGTTACAGCATCTTCTTTGAATGCCAAAAATTGTGCTACGGGAATAGTAGAAGTCAGTGAATGCCAGACTTGGAAATATTATGATTGTACCAGCAGTTCATGCTCAAATCCCACACAAAATATCTTTTACATTACATGCCGTGCAACATCCAAATGAAACATGCGCCACACCTAAAGTCACTAGCTGACCAACTAAATCATTTGAGCTGTTGCTAAAACGGCCCCATAATTGCTGATATATTGTGCACTATTTGTACAGCAAACTTTTTTACAGTTAAGTTTCCATATCTGATGCGGCATGTGCTTCCTTCCACGTAGCGTCAATTATTTCATAGTCTTTTAAACCCTGCTCTATCAATACTACATTGTGCTTTTTATCGATATTTTCAATCGTGCAGATCTTTCGCTGTCGCCTTGCATCCACTTGGGATGTTTCAACTGTCTGCTATATCTAATGAACCACACCTACCAACTGTTGTTCAGCAACAGATGAATTATCGAGCCACAGAAAGAGTTTTCTAAATATTATCCAAAATATTCTCCAATGTATAAACTGATGCAATAGCCTAAAAATTGAAATACATGTTGTAATGCAGATTATCTGCTGTAAACAATGAAAGAGGATCAAATCTACAAACCTTCTTTTTCCGAACCACGGGTGGGGAAAAACATCAAACTAAGTAACAGCATAGGAGTTTAATATCAGATTCGTTATAATTAGATGAAATAAAAAATAACAATCAAAATTATTATTATCTCGATGCGGGGTTAATAGAAAGGAATTTACATCCTTAAGTTATTGAGAGCTTCACAATGATTTGTGAACTTACATCTTTCAAATACACACATCAAAAAAAGTTTTACATCACCCCCGGTTCACAGAACTACTGAAGATAGACGTTGACTGTGGATGTTGTATCACAGACACAGTCCCTTTGATTGTTCAGAGATGTCACTAAACCCGACCAAAGATGTAAACAACCATGCATGAGCAGCGCCTATTAGACGGAGGGGGTCCGACAGCCGATCCGTTCCAGTCATTCCACCAGAAATAGGTGCACGGCTCGAGCTGTCTGTAGTTCAACCATCCCTACACAGTCAATAACGTATTGTTACTTTGTGCCAGGAAGCGATCTCAGCAAGGGAAGTGTCTAGGAGTCTAGGAACGAACGAAAGCGATGTTGTTCGGACATGGAGGAGATACAGAGAGACAGGAACTGTCGATGACATGCCTCGCTCAGGCTGCCCAAGGGCTACTACTGCAGTGTATGACCGCTACTTACGGATTATGGCTCGGAGGAACCCTGACAGCAACGCCACCAAGTTGAATAACGCTTTTCGTGCAACCACAGGACGGAGTGTTACGACTCATACTGTGCGCTATACGCTTCATGACGCGAACCTTCACTCACAACGTCCATGGCAAGGTCCGCGTTTGCAACCACGAGACCATGCAGCGCGGTACAGATGGCCCAACAACATACCAAATGGACTGCTCAGGCTCGGCATCACATTATCTTCACCGATGAGTGTCGCATATGCCTTCAACCAATCGTCGAAGACATGTTTGGAGGTAACCCGGTCAGGCTGAACGCCTTAGACACAGTGTCCAGAGAGTGCAACAAGGTGAAGGTTCCCTGTTGTTTTGGGGATGGCATTATGTGGGGCCGACGTGCACCGCTGTTGGTCATGGAAGGCGCCGTAACGGCTGTACGATACGCGAATGTCATCCTCCGACCGATAGTGCAACTGTATCGGTAGCATATTGGCGAGACATTCGTCTTCGTGCGCTCCCCCATCGTGCACTTCTTGTGAATGACTTCCTCCAGTATAACGACATCGCTCGACTGGAGAGGCCAGCATATTCTCCAGACATGAACCCTATCGAACACGTCTGGGGTAGATTGAAAAGAGTTATTTATGGACGAGATGATCCAAATGGTTCAAATAGCTCTGAGCGCTATGGGACTTAACATCTGAGGTCATCAGTCCCCTAGAACTTAGAACTACTTAAACCTAACTGACCTAAGTACATCACGCACATCTATGCCCGAGGCAGGATTCGAACCTGCGACCGTAGCGGTCGCGCGGTTCCAGACTGAAGCGCCTAGAACCGCTCGGCCACACCGGCCGGCTTCGTGACCCACCAATCTCTCTGAGGGATCTACGCCGAATCGCCATTGAGGAGTGTGACAATTTGGGCCAACAGTGCCTTGATGAACTTATGGATAGTGTGCCACGACGAATACAGGCACGCATCAATATAAGAGGGCGTGCTACTGGGTGTTAGAGGTACCGCTGTGTACAGCAATCTGGACCAGCACTAGTGATGGTCTCGCTGTATGGTGGTACAGAATTCAAAGTGTGGTTTTCATGAGCAATAAGAAGGGCGTAAATGATATTTATGTTGATCTCTATTCCAATTTTCTGTACAGGTTTCGGAACTCTCGGAACCGAATTGATGCAAAACTTTCTTTGATGTGTGTATATGCTCGGCACCAGCTACTCGTATAGTACTGCTTATATGTTTCCACAAGTAGTGCCACCACAAAGTTTACGTAAGTACCTTCCCCGACCGTTCCAAGTACTTTTCAAAAATTTATAGCCAAACAACACAACTGACAGCTTCACTAGTTCGGTTCCCGTTACTGCTGAGAAGACTGGACCTTAGTACACTTAGACGTAATGTCGATCAGGGAGATACCTTATTGAGAGGTAGCGGCTCAAAGAAATGTTCAAATGTATGTGAATTCATAAGGAACAAACTGTTGAAGTCAGCAGTCCCTAGGCTTACATAGTACTTAAACTAACTAATGCTAAAAGCAACACACATACGCATGCCCGAGGGAGGACTCGAACCTCCTGCGGGAGGGGAACGCAATCCGTGCATGGCGCCTCAAACCGTGCTGCCAATCTGCGCGGCAGCGGCTCATCGATCGAAAGGTCGACAATAGTCAGGAGAGCGGCGTGGTGGCTTCATGCCCCTCCATACCGCATCCGATGATGAATGACTGAGGATGATACGGCGGTCGGTCGACTATCGCGTGCTCTTCAAAGCGGGGTTTCCATTCTATTTCCAACACACAAATCCTCAACCACTCTGTCCACAGAGCATAGAAAAGACGAGATCCATCATACATTAGTAAACATTTCAGAGTCTCTCTCGTACAGCAATGATAGTTTTCTTCTTGCAAACGTAAAGTAATTATCTACATTGTCACAGAAAATAATTACTACTAATTTCCATCTGTGATTAAATCACAGAACAGTCACGCAACTGTATCCAGAACGTTCACACGTTAACTGTTTCTTGAATATCAAATCTTGGTATTATTAGTGTATACCAACACACTGATCAGCCACAAAGTTATGACAGCCTACCTAATAACTGGCATGTCCACCTTCGGCACAGATGAAAGTGGTGAAGTGGTGACGTGTCGTGGTATGGAAGCAATAAGGTGTTGGTAGGTCGTTGGACGGAGTTGGCGTGACGTCTGCACACAAAAGTCACTGTAACATCCACGTGATAAATTTTTGGCTACGGTGCGACGAGAGGAAATTATGCCTCTAACAGTTATAAACAGTATCTATTCGACGTATGAAAAAACAGTGAAAACTTATAAATATTAATTATTTATATAATATTCTATGATATAATTGGACATATCGATGTGTATCATACAAAGACAATGATAATTGTAAATTCCTTTTATGATCTGCGTTGGTCTTCCTTTGTGCTTACCTTTTGTTGGTTGGATTTTGTAAGTTGCGGACGCATATCAAACTGAAAGAAATTGTAATTATTTGTTAGTTATTACTTGAAAATGAGTTCATTATTATTATAAATATGAGTGAATAATTATGTGTAACTTTAATTCCTCTCTCAGTAAGCATTTTCTGTGTCAATTATTTCTTTCCGCTGCAACGAGCGCAGCCATTGATGATAGCCATTTGTATCGCGTTTTTGTCTGTGTTTTCCTTAGAAACAAATCAAATGTTTGCTTGATGAGGTCTGAATACTGCACAATATGAAAGTGTAGTTTATAGCGTTTAATAAACATTTTAAATATTTACTTATTTGCTCTAACAATAGAAAGTCTCTATCAATTGTCTGCCGCCATCTTAACAATGATCACAGCGGAAAATTAAAATTACGCAACTCTGCAGACATAAATGCTGAACGTAATACAAATGTGTAAAAATAAATGTGCACCGGTGGTTCCGAACTCATTTTAATGAAAACAATTCGAATCAGATTGGTTCTTTAAAAACAGTGCTCATAGCACGATCGTTATAACAAACTTTTCTAGCTGATGTATGGAGCCGAAATTAATTACGCACGAGTTGCGAAGATTATTGTTTCAGGTAACATATTTCAGTGTTTTGCGCGGCTGATATTCGGTGGTTTTAATGATCATTTTGCTGAAGATAACTGTTTCCATCATATAGTTGTATAGAATCTGATGTATGAACTGTGATTTAGTGACACTTACACAACTTACAGACAACACTTTAACACGACGTTAACTTGGAGTTCTTTAGCAACTTGACCAATTCTTTAGCCGGGAGAAAATTTATTTAGTAATTACTCAATGTAATAAAATAAGATTATTATTTTCATTTACAAATTAGTTAAATACCAAACCACTGAATAACCCAGCGAACGCCACACTGGCGCCCAACGTGGGGCCACCAATGCACATTTATTCATTATAGTAATTGAAATTGTGATCTATTACAGGTACGGAGTACCAAAACAAACTATTAATCATTTATGTATATGTGTTAGTCATAAGATTATTTTGTGTCAATTGGTGCTTGTCAGTGATTTATATATTTGTTGTGCTATATTGGTGATAGAATGGTTAAACAAAAGAAAAATAAACCGAATGAGCATACTGATGCAGTGATGACATCAGAGTTTCAGGTAGAACAATCTACCCATATTTCTGTCGAATTATTAGAAAATTTAATCATGAATGATAATTTAGAAACTGATGTCCCGAGTGATAGTAAAACTGAGGAGTTGCCAAAACAAACTGACGCTCCTGCATTCAACCAGTTAGGAATTAAAGACAATATTTCTTCTGGGCAGGGGGCAGAAGTTAGCAATGCTCAAGGTATGTCCATACAGGATATGCTAACAGCATTATTTGAAAAGTTTGCTATTAAAGAGCAGGATGATGAAAAACAACGCGAGCTTAAAGAGCAGGAGCGTGAATGACAACGTCAGCAGGAAAAGGAAAAACGTAGACAGGAAAAGCTTATAGAAAAACAGCAACAGGAGCTCAGGGACCAAGAAAAGGAAAAGAAATTTATGGAAAATATAAACAATATTTTTCTGGGAAGAGATAAAGAAACTGTCCATAGGATAAATCAAGTGTTGGTCGAACGTGATAATGCTATTACTACCCATTTTAAGCAGGAGATAGATGCAGTAAAAACCATTATTGAACCGTTAACAAACATTCCAGTTCAGGTCAATAGTCTTCAGACTGAAGTAGATGGACTAGAGAACCAATTCAAAGCCTTGGTTACCGCTGTGGAAACAATGCAGGAGGACATTCCCTCGGAAATCCGAAAGCAAGTCCGAACAGAAGTAGCCAGGGTACTGAGCTCTGAAAATCAAAACTTTGAAAATCTGACAGTATGCAGTAATGACAACACTGGTACTGACAGGGAAAAGATCGCAGATAATCTAACGGCGAATTTTAATGCACCAGAAGAAGGAAGACCAAATTTTGGTAATCAACCGATATTACCAGAGCAATATGTGACACCAAGGAACAATAATAGTGGAATAGAATGTACTTGTAATAAAGTAACCACACCACCTGCGAATGATAGCAATTCCATGCACTTAACTACTTTGATGCATGAGCAAAGCCTAATTAAGCATAGACAGTTTCAAATATTTAACGAAGAAAGCAAGAAAAACATACATCCAGTAGTTTTCATTCGAAACTTCAAAAGTGTTCTTCCAAAATCATGGTCGGAAGAACAGAAAATACAGTTTGTGATTTCACATATTTCTGGTGATGCTTCGCTCTGGGCATTAAATGCAGCAGAAACTTGCAAGACTTTCCACGACTTTGAGAAGGCGTTCCTTGATCAATTCTGGTCAGCGTCTACTCAAGAGCGACTCCGTAAAATTGTTTACGATGCAGAAATGTACAATCCGAAGTCAGGTTCCTTAAGAAAGTACTTTGAAAAATATATTAACATGACACGGTACTGGGATGAGCCAGTAAACACCAGAGACTTATTGCGAGTGTTAAAAATGTAGATTACCCATACATATTAGAGAAAAATTATTTAATGTTACAGACACCGATCTGAAAGAATTTCTGTCTGTACTTGATTCTCTGGATCTAGTGCAAGTAGACGCCAGAAAAAATTCTGACGTGATCAGCAATAATAATAGTCCTAATAGAAAAAATTCATGGAATGGAAATAATGGAAAGAGGGGCGAAGGTAGTCCAAAGAAAAATAAAAGTAAAGCTTATAGTAACGGAAAATACAATAATAATAATAGTAGTAGGGATCCCTACAACCAAAATTTTGGTTATCCTAATAATAATAACAGTAATTATCAAAAGGCCGAATAACACAAACAACCGAATGGTAATCAGAGGCCGTACCACAATGAAAACCCAAACAATAACAATAGCAACCGAAAGAGACGAAATGACAACAGGTCAGACAGTCCATATAAAGACAAGCCTAAAAATACGCGGGGTGACAGTGAATATTGGCGACAGCCAGGGCCAAGTCATTGGCAGCCGCAGCAAAATTCTATCAATTCAGGTCAGCCAATAAATTATGTACAGGCTATACCTATACCAAGCAATCAATATCCACCGTGGTGGGATCCAAGCAGGCCTACTCCGACTGGAAACTCACAAAATGTTAGAACAGTGGAGGTACCTTCGGAAACAAATCAAAAGACTCAGAAGCCAACAAACTAATTTCGGTCCCTGTAGGCCTTCGCCAGGTGACCGAGGCCAACAATGAAGGCAATAGGTTGACAGAACAAAAAATAAACATGATACGGTATCAGGATGGCAACAGGATCGAAGATGAGCTATATCAGGAACCTGCAGTCTCTGATAAGCCACAAAGGAAAAATATCCAAGCAAGCGTCACCGGAGCAGTAAATGGTGTAACAACTACTATTCTGCTTGACACAGGTGCTAATGTATCAGTTATGAGCACGCAGTTTTTCAAGAAGATATCGGAGATACAGTGTTTGCCGATTTTGCCGGTTGCAAATTGTAAGGTTATAGGGGCATTGGGAAAAAAGGCACAGAGTATAAAATACCAGACACAGGAGGAAGTTTCCTTGGGAAATGATCGCTTATTATGCACGTTCCTACTAAAGGATAACTTGTCATTACCGGTGCTTCTGGGTCTTGAGTTCCTTCGGGAAAGGGAAGCTGTAATTGATCTCGCCCGTGGGACATATGCACGTAAGCACCAACAGCGACCCATAACATTAATGCTGAATCGGGAATTCGGTGAGAACCTTCCGCTGATGAGAAAAATGAATCTTTCTGTCAGCAAACAGAAGCTGTTAGTGTTGCATCATAAGCACCCACAGATGTGTCACAAAAATCGAAATAACGATGCACCCAGCAACGTGAGTGACATCGTCACAACAATAGAAGAGAAGGTACAGGAGGCAACTTGCATTAGTGCTTCAGAGGCTAGACAATTAACAGAATTATTATCCGGATACCTCGAAGTATTCACTGAACGTCCTGGGATCATAAAAGATTACCAGTATAATATAAAAGTGTATCCGCATAAGACCTATTGCAGAGCATCTTACTCGGTCCCCTGGACTAAGAAAAACGAAGTGAATATACAAAGGACCAATCAGAAGTGCAAGTGCACTACTCCATAACTCTAAATATAATGTTTATGGTAAAATAATTAGCAGTAATAATTTGATAATATTATGTATGTATTAGTTTATAAGCTTTTATGTCAAGTATTACACTGCAATGTTGTTGAATTATTTGAACAAGGAGTAGAGAATCCCCATAATAAATGTATTTTTACTTTAAAAGGGAAAAATAACTTGATAAACACTTGAGTGTTGTTGCATTAGATGTGAGGAATATTACCTTTCTATACGTAGGCTAGAAATAATTAAAATGCTTAAATAATATATTTGTTCGTGTGTAAGAATGGATATAACAAAAATATTTTCATAAGATTGAGTCATGTAGTCCCACACACGTAGCGAGTGTTGGTGGTGTGTGAGCCGTGTGACTGAAAAAAATAAATAAATAAAAAATAAAATAAACTGCTTTCACCACTAGTGAAGCGAAATCTGAATGTGTACTGATTTACGTACACGGGTTCATTACAAAGTCATTTAAAATGCTCTTATGAGCAACATTCCGGTTAGATAAACCGAACATGGACATCTATCCCAAAAACATGGTAAATAACAATCCCAATAAAAAAAGTAAAAAATAGAAATATATAAATATATGTATCTGTAATAAAAACGGAAATGTACTGTTATCTGGACAGTTCAGTAATGATCTCATGGTCAAGATAATGTAGCAGATTCTGAAAGTTTTATATTGTCTCATGTTCATGTGACAGTGTAAAATTTTAAATTTTGAACTTATGTGCAAGTGTACCAGACCTCATTACTTGAAAAGTGTCATTTAAATATAGATTGTTAAGTACTGTGGAAAACTACTGACAGCAATCAGAACAGTGAAACGTGTTTCGCAGGAACTAGTGGACGCGTGAAGAACTGTGATTTACATTGTGAATAATGATGAACAGTGATAAAAACTGTGATCACGTAACCTTATGAACGCTCTTGGAGTGTCAAAGTTAGCAGCAAAGCTATGAACGTTGAGTACTGTTGACTGTATTAATAATTAATTTGAACTGATGACCTTTAGTAGTTTGACATGAAGCGTCTCCGCGTGCCAAATTTAATGTGACAGACTGTACAGCCAGCCGCGCGGCAAAACAATAATGCAACGTTGGCTACGCAGCGCGTCGCGAAAACATTTACATTCCACTTAAGTAAACGAAGCACACTACGGACACTTGTATGATTAACGGTGCAGTGTACAAAATGTGCATATTGTGATAAACGTACATGTGAATCACTACAATGTGTTGAACAGTGTCAAAATACGGAACATACTCCAAAAACAGTCTAATTCCATCCGTGTGAATGCAAGTGAAATGGACACTAATAAACTTTTCCACAGGATGAGAATAGTAATTATCTTGTCACTGATGCTTATATTTTGATTTTCATGTACCAGCCTTAAACTGAGGGACGTGGGAAAGGAGAAACAAGACCTGCTGCAGCGCGACTTCTAGCCAGCAGCAGATCCAAACCTCGATGCAGCCGACGGCAGCAGACGCCCCACCGACTCGGCCAGGGGCGGTCCAGCAGCAGCCACTCCCTGTCTGCGGTCCAACGGCTCGACACGGTGGCGGTCTTACGACGTCAGCAGCAAATTCTTATGACATTCGATAAATGAGTGACTTTGGAAATTTTATGATATACCACCATGAGAAAACATTCGTTATCTCATATGTTTACAACAGAGTCATAAATTTGCATTTCCAGCATATTTTATTACATTCATGTCAAGCCTGACTGTTAAAAGTAGGTGTCTGTATTTTCTTGAAGCCCCTTGGACGGTTTTACTCCCGGTTTTTCGAGTCCAGTGAACCCAAATGGGGGGGGGGGGGGGATAAGTTAATCCGGGAAGTTCCGCAGCAATTTCCGAGATAATACAGTCACTGAAGTCATTTAAAGTACTCGATTCAACTATAATTTTATCATGTCTAAAACAACATTGAAACTAAACATATGCATCTTGAGAGTAGCAAATCTATGTGGATTACATGCACTGATAAAAAAAAATATACAATAGATAAACTAATTTTTTTCTCAGTTCAAGGGGCATTGTAACATCCACGTGATAAATTTTTGGCTACGGTGCGACAAGAGGAAATTATGCCTCTAAAAGTTACAAACAGTATCTATTAGACGTTTAAAAAAACAGTGAAAACTTATAAATATTAATTATTTATATAATATTCTATGATATAATTGGACATATCGATGTGTATCATACAAAGACATTGATAATTGTAAATTCCTTTTATGATCTGCGTTGGTCTTCCTTTGTTTTTACCTTTTGTTGGTTGGCTTTTGTAAGTTGCGGACGCATATTAAACTGAGGTCTGTTAAGAAATTATAATTATTTGTTAATTATTACTTGAAAATAGAGTTCATTATTATTATAAATATGAGTGAATAATTATTTGTAACTTTAATTCCTCTCTCAGTAAGCATTTTCTGTGTCAATTATTTCTTTCCGCTGCAACGAGCGCAGCCATTGATGATAGCCATTTGTATCGCGTTTTTGTCTGTGTTTTCCTTAGAAACAAATCAAATGTTTGCTTGATGAGGTATAAATACTGCACAATATGAAAGTATAGTTTATAGCGTTTAATAAACATTTTAAATATTTACTTATTTGCTCTAACAATAGAAAGTCTCTATCAATTGTCTGCCGCCATCTTAACAATTATCACAGTGGCAAATTAAAATTACGCAACTCTGCAGACATAAATGCTGAACGTAATACAAATGTGTAAAAATAAATGTGCACCGGTGGTTCCGAACTCATTTTAATGAAAATAATTCGAATCAGATTGGTTCTTTAAAAACAGTGCTCATAGAACGATCGTTATAACAAACTTTTCTAGCTGATGTATGGAGCCGAAATTAATTACGCACGAGTTGCGAAGATTATTGTTTCAGGTAACATATGTCAGTGTTGTGCGCGGCTGATATTCGGTGGTTTTAATGATCATTTTGCTGAAGATAACTGTTTCCATCATAATCTATAGTTGTATAGAATCTTTTGTATGAACTGTGATTTAGTGACACTTTGTAACGTGCGCGTGAGGCACACAATACTCGTTATAGCCTGTACTATGGTAAGTGAACGGGGTTCACCTTATGAGAGAGAATTTTTCTATCGATATCGACCGCGTGTACCTGAATGGTGGCTAATCAGACTTACACCCACTCTGTAAATACAATGTTCCGTCAAGTAAGTTCCAAATGCAATTACACGTCAAGATGGACCAAAAGTAACACTGAAGATGCTACCAATTTGATAATAATACGGTCGCCAGCCTAATTAGGCATTAACTGCGTTTCTTCCCTTACACGTTGGTGTATATTCATGCAAAACAACACATAGTAACACTGCATAATATAGTAAAATTTTAGAACCAGAAAATCTATTGAACTGGTAGTTTCACGTTCTGTACTGATATGGAAAAACCATGGATACATAACACTACACTATAAAGTATACTATAAAACTTCGTTTTCTACGGATCTGATTAAAATCGGGCATAGGTTACCCTAGAAATAGTACTTTCGAGCCACACACAAAATGTCAATTTTAATCAAGATAAAACACTGATAAATTTTAGCTTTTATATTGACTTTAACTTTTGCTGGTCAAACCAATTTAGAACACTTCAAAATTCAAATGAATAAAAGGGGGTGTGGGAGGGACTCTGAAACAGTATAAAAAAATTGATTATGGAAATTATTATGCGTTCAAGAGTTCCAGTATATGAGTTACTACTCTGTTTTTTTTTTACTGTTCATTTAAATACCTTTATATCTGTCTCGAAATAATTAAACTTCATTACTATATCAATATTAAAGTTATCTTTCAACTTCGTTAGATCTTCGTTATTCATTTACTGGTCCATTAACAAAACAGTTCTTTAAACATCTTTCTAACATAACTAGGTCTGCAAGTAATTATTATTAACACAAAATTTAATTTTTCATTTCGGGACACTCGGATTGCACAACATTTGGAAAGGACCCTGTCTAGGTTAGTTGTGAGGATAATTAAATGAGGGGAAAGTTCTGGTAAATTTAGGTTATTATTGAACAGTTCACTCTATGGTCCATACGAATGAAGTACCAAAAGTTTCAACCTGCTTGTATCGACTGTAGATAGCAACGACACATTACATAGTGGTAGCACTACTCTGTTTGGTGATCAGTCAACACAGTTCATCAATAGTTTTGAGATTTATTCTATAAGAAACGATGTATCTTTTCCTCTACCTCTCCTGCTTCAACGTAACTAATTTAAGCTACCCCGTCTAGCTCAGTTCCCGTGTACGCTCCTGGTCATCGTTATTTCTTTACCACGCCTAAACGTTATCACCTGCGTCGTGTATCTCACTTAAATGACATGAGTATTCTTTCTTTTTAACTCTAAGCCATTAGCTACATCGACATAGAAATACGAACAAGAAGAGGGACGGGTGATGTAGACGTTAGCTGTCATCTATTAGTTTTTGAGCGGGCCCGCACGAATCCGTCAGGTGGATTTGTGTCGAGGTCCGGTGTGCCAGCCAGGCTGTGGATGGTTTTTAAGGCGGTTTTCCATCTGCCTCGGCGAATGCGGGATGGTTTCCCTTATTCCGCCTCAGTTACACTATGTCAGCGATTGCTGCCAAACACTGTCTCCATGTACGCGTACACCATAATTACTCTACCACGCAAACCGCAAACATTTGGGGTTACACTCGTCTGGTGTGAGACATTCCCAGGGGGATCCACTGTGGGCCGAACGGCACAATAACCCTGGGTTTGGTGTGGGGCGGCGGTGGGGTGAGTGGACTGCTGTAGCCTGTTGTGGGGTTGTGAACCCCTGAGGGCTACGGCGAGGACGAAGCCTCTTCTTCGTTTCTAGGTCCCCGGTTCTATACAGTACAATACAAAAAAAAAAAAATGGTTTAAATGGCTCTGAGCACTATGGGACCTAACATCTAAGGTCATCAGTCCCCTAGAACTCAGAACTACTTAAACCTAACTAACCTAAGAACATCACACACATCGATGCCCGAGGCAGGATTCGAACCTGCGACCGTAGCGGTCGCGCGGTTCCAGACTGCAGCGCCTAGAAACGCTCGGCCACACCGGCCGGCCACAGTACAATACAATGCACCCATTAGTTCGTGTTGACTGTACCTTTTTGTGTATTGTTCATGTTGACCTACTCCTTGTGTTGTCCCTGAAATTTTATATCGTTAAATATTTGTGTCCGCGATTTTGAAGTCGCCTCACCTACCTACCAATGAATTCCATGTAATGGCTCTCATTTTAGGAGCTTAATATGCTACGTGCTTCCTTACCGTCATCGAACTTCTAGTCCTTTGCAGTAAAATTAAAAATTGTATACCTAAACAATGCGAACTATGGCGGTTTGCGCGAAAAATAACAACCGAGAATGTCTGGAGGTGGAGGCGAGTAGAAAAAGAAGCAGAAACATGATTCGGAGGCTGACGTATGAACGCTTGTTAGATGTCCGTGGGTCTAGATGGCGCGGATGAAGTGGCGGCCTTCAAACGCGGCTTCCATTGCCTCGAGGTCAGCTGACTTCCGTCCTGCTTACCACAAACGCTGCTAGTGTTGGCTGCTGCGCGCCTGGCAACGCCCAATGTTTGCGTCGTCTCATCTCTGGAGGAAAACCTGCACAGCCTGAGGTATGAGAAGCATCTCTGATCATAGCACCTTGCTGGTACCTAGCAAGTGAAGTATGATGTTTGTTTGGTATCTGTTTCTTATTGCGCTCATCATAGTCGTTTGCACCCTGTAATACTGATATGCGACGTTGCATTGGTAGGTGCTTCTCAAATAAAGAAGTGTAGCGAATCAATAGTGGCTGTCACAAGCAGAATATCCGGATCTGCCGTTTCTTACAACGAATTTAAAAGCAAATCCAACGGATGTATTACGCAAGAACGAAGTGCCGATTGCTAACACGCGACTGCAGATTGAAACGGAACGCTGAATAGACTCGCTATAAATTCGAACATCGCTTATTCCGGATGTCACAGACCCGTTGCTAAGGTTCTTTCCTCAGAAAAAAAGGTATGCCTATCTCTTTCGGTTAAAATTAGTTGTAGATAAAGTGTCAGGCAAGAGCTGACAGTGATTCTTCTGATTTTCCCAGCGTACAGAGAAAATCATCACTTTTTCAAGGTTGTACCTTAGACGTCATCACTTTCTATTTCCTTATTTTGGATCTCAAATTTCTTACCATTTGCAACCTTCACGTTTCCGAACAAGCATGTAATTTGATTCTTGAAATTTTGCCAGTTGTCAAAAGATCGGAACTGGAATCAAAGCAGACCTCAGAAATAGTTAACTAAGAACTGCATTTGCAATCTCATGGTGGCTGGAATATCTCCTAAACAGAAGAAAGTGAGGTCTAATTTAGAATTTGAATAGGAAGACATTATAGAATTATAGTCCATGAATAAAGCTCTCAAGACTAAACATTTTCCTCCCAAAAGTTTGAAGGTCTGCTGCACATTTTGAATGACAATTTTCTTTGTCCGTATGCGTTGAACAAAGCATTGGGAAAGTAACAGAGCTATTTTTGGATATTTGACGTGCTTAAAAACCTCTAAATGTAGATACTTTTATAACCGTAACAGTAGAAATACCAGGTTTTGTAAATGACAATTATTGTTTTTTGCTTGGAAAACATCACAGATAACATTTACCTGCTTCGCTCATACTATTCCCGGGTAATTTGCCAAACGTATTTGTCATAAGCTTCTACTTTTTCCTAATGTAGGTTTGAGAGGAGTCGGGCTTACTTCACCTTGAATCCCGTAAAATAGCGAGTCAAGACCATGGAGCGAATGGTAAAGTGTTCTGGTTGAAAGATAGCTGGGAATATTTACAATCGTTCATACAACTGTAGAATATATTACGCTACAATACAATAGGCTCGTCGTTCAATCTTACAGTTTAATCTCACGTAAAATTACACTATGTAGCCAGCGTCTTCTTGAACGCCTTCAACCACGCCTGCAAAAGGCAAAACGAGGTTCCTGTGCTCGCCGGGTGTTTCTTCTTCTTAAAAACCATACTTTTATTTCCTCTTTCGTTTCAAGTAATTCTAAAGCATCGACCATTTAGTGAGAAAAAAATTGTTGAAGGACAATTGAGTTACGTTAACATAATGGATATAACTGCAATATTATTTAACTTATTTTGTGTGGGCCAGAACATTTTTACACATAAATAGAAGCGTCTTTTATTAAAGTTGAATACAAGGTAAAACTTCGATATAAACCCTCTCTGTGACAAATTTAAAATGCTGAGTCTCTTGGGATCTAGGCGAAAAGAGTTGATTCGTGAGGAAACCTTGTAGCAAAGGTCAATTAAGAAGCTGCTGACCCTGACATACACTCTCCCACCACTGAATTTACCAACGGACCAAGCGAAACAGACGCTGAAGTAAGTCCTTAAAAATGATCTAGTAATTGCCTATTGTGTTGTACGGCAGAGCTGCAGCTTTATGACGTACCGTTGAGCAGTTTGGTGCTCTCACATTTCGTAGAGAAGTAAGTGACACTTTGACTATGGCATATATTTACAGGCACAGGTTAACAAATTTAAGAATTCAATTGGATGACTGTACATTTTATCTTGGTCACCAACACCGGTAATCCAGCTGTACTCTACATTTTTCGCACAAATGTGTGACAGTACGTTGCTCAGTGATTGCAACTTGGCTGCACCATTGTCTTAATACACAGTATGACGCTTAAATATCAAACAGTTGGTGCTATATGCGGGTCAGTTCATACGAATAAATATCTTGAGTGAAATGACTGCTTTACAGATTTTTAGAGACTGACTAACTTCTGTTTCTTTTGCCGTTAAGTACATTGTCCAGTTATAACAGAAAAATGGGAAACTCATGTCCGTTCTGAACAACAAGTTCTTTCCTCTCATCTCTTTCAAACTATAGGCAATGTCTGCGCGGTAACACTAGAGGAAGGTGCTGTATTGTCGCACAGTGTCTGAATTTTTTCAGGGTCATACTGGTCACCTCTGTTGCCTTCATATATCGTCATATAGACAAATAGTCCCCAAGCCATTATACAGCGCAAGGCATAGGGTAAATCAAATCAACGTTAGATTACCCTTGTCGTACTCTTTTCGTGTCTTGTCTGAAGCGACAGTAAAGTAACTTAGTGCCTGTTTAAGCACCCGGCTCTTTCCCCATATCGTTATCAAGATCGCTACACGAGTCATAATGAGGACAGCAGAACTGTTGCACAATCTGTCTCTTTTGTAAAACCTCTTCGCCAGTTTTGTAAAGGCCTCGTCGCCACTGCTGTGGAGACCGAGTGGCCACTATTGTTACGGTAGGCTGAGTTAGTGATGGCTCTGAGCACTGGAACTTCTGAGGTCATCAGTCCCCTAGAACTTGGAATTACTTTAACCTAACTACCCTAGGGACATCACACACACCCGTTCCCGAGGCAGGATTCGAACCTGCGACCGTAGTGGTCGCGCGGTTCTAGACTGTAGCGCCTAGAACCGCTCGGCCACCCTGGCCGGCCGAGTTAGTGAGTTCGTGACACGGTTTCTGGTTCAGTACACAGCTAAGACAATTTCTTCCTGCCACAATTACACAGCTATTCCCCAGGATCAGGTAACGGGTTAGGAGAGCGAAGGTTCTACAATAATCCAACAAATTAGTAATAAAGTCACACAAATGAGTTAAAAAGGTTTACTGATATTTGTGACTTGTTTAATAATTAAGTCTGTAACACTACTTGTACGAGCACAAAAAGGCCCTCAATGGCTAAGTGCAAAGTAAAAGTAGGAGTTTGAGGAAACTAAGCATACAGTTTTAAAGTCAGAGTACTACGCGGCTGTTATCACACCGTTATGTTTCAGCGAGAGCTATCTTATATTTTCTTCTTACTTTTTCTGTTGTGACATGACACTAAAGTTTACTCAGTGCACTGTGTACACCCATAAAAAATAATTATCAAAGGTATTGGCCGTCAGGAAATACACGCGTTTGATTTCTATGTGTGGTTTCATTATCAGGCTCAGAATAACGCTTCTGAGTGTTTCAAGCAGTTCCGGCGAGTAATGGTTTTTCGTTGCTGTACTCCGTCAGTTAAAAGTGCGGCACTTGCTTCAAAAGCTCCAGTAACGTAGAGGCAGCAATAGGAACTCGCTCAGAATGAAGACAGTGTAGCATTACATGAGTATGTCCAATATAGTCGGATCTACTTTGCGTCACGTGAATGTAGGGGAGTCGAAACAAGTAGTAACCCATGACGTCATATCAACTTGAGATTTTTTTATACATGTAATTCATTTCTAAATTTTATTGGTTATTTGCAAAGTAAAGAATTTAATTATGAACAATATTCAAGTCGAGTGAGGATCTTCTGTAACTTTCATGACTGGGCATAGAATTATTAATTTACAACCGGAGTTGATTTAAAAATTATTCTAGGGAACCACGGCCCGACTTTGGTGCAAACAAATCGCGCGCGAATTCTCAAATATCGGCGCGGAGTTTAAGACACGCCGCTGGACATCGGGCGTTATCGTCGTGTGTAGGATTCAGTAACATTAATCGCAATTTACGGACATTAGCTTGATAATAACAACCAAGGGGTATATGATTGGCATGGTAATCGTCTTGATGCTTAAAGCAAACGAGAAGTGATTTACTGTCGGGATACGACAAATATTAATCATTGCATAGTCAGCTTGTTGATACGTTGCTTAGCAACTCATAAACGGACAGGGATAGAATTACTGAAACGATCTTTTAAGTATCAATGACCACTACACGCACATCAGAAACCAATTACTCTAACTGTGAGTGACTTCTGAATTGGATGAGTTTTTTTTATTTCAGCTAATTGTTATTAATAAACTTCTTTCGAGGTTGAAACTTCATCAATGGTGTCGCGCTCATTCAGTTTAGTAAATCGATAGATAATACTAGCTACGCTACTATTTATAGTTTCAAAATAAATAAAAGTACATACCTGTCCCCTTTTACTTTAACTAAGCATTTTAAATATTTTATATTATGTCGACAGGACGAAACGGATATCGTAAGATGACTTTGTATGGCATAAAGACTTAGAGGTAACATAACCTAAATGGTGGATAACAGTAGTAGTTGCAGCAGAAAAGAAGCATTTACACACGGTCACGAAAAGTTTAAAGTGACGTCTCTGAAGCCAATAAACGTCAGCGAAAGGGTGAGAAAGAAGAAGAGAAGGAAAAAGAAAGTGGTGGGGACGATTGAGAAGTGTAAAGAGAAAGAAGGTTAACTGGAATAAAATGAAGGCACTCGTTTTACTGTTTGGCAGAGAGAAAATAAGCTTTTGTGCATCCTCCAGCTTTTTGTTGTGTGACACAAGACTTTCCACTGCGCGCGGAGTTCAAGATAGCTTGAACGAAAGGCGGACAATAACAGCAAAGCAGTAGTTTGCGAATGGTTTTGTAACTTGGACGGGCTGAACTAGGGTACTGCATAAGTGATACCTTGTGTTAAGACTATGATGAGATGGAAGGTACCTGACCGTTGATATGGGGAATAGTGAAGTTCGGTAGAACGAGTGAATGCGCAAGTGTACTTTCACTTCCTGTGGAAATGTATTCCGAAATTTCTGGAGGCCTGAGAGACAAGCTGAAATTTTCCTCCATCTAGCGACAGTATTTTCTGTCCGGATGGACGTGCTCATCCACCGTTTTCTGATGTGAAATTGGGCTCATTCCATGCCAATTCAACGCACCTCTCAACCTGACCCTCTCGGATTTCTTTCAAATTTTGCTGCATTCAGTGACCCAGATAAGAGATGAAAAAATACCAATTTCCAGATGTGTATTACAAGTGTGAAGAAAGTTACAGGTCTGCAAAGTTTGGAATTAGTGCGAAATTTACATGCGTATGTCACAACATAAGTGACTATAATTCATGTTCTAATTCTGTTACAGTAATGAAAATGGTACCATTGGAAAGCTAACGAATAGACCTTTACATTGATATGCCACATGGCAGATTTCAGAGAATTTTCATACTATAGGTCATTGACCTTTACCTTTGATCTTGAATATCTCAAAACATCCAATCTTCAATTGTTTTTTGAAAAAAATATATTTAATTGCTCCACTATGTTACTATAAATATGGTACATATCAAGAGGGAACAGCAAAGGCATCATGCGCAAAAAAATTATTTTGTTAACTTAACTACACCATCAATATGCAGTAAGCAGATATGTATCCAGTTTTTTCTATAGCACCAGCAAATAGCAGTTACTTTTCTTCAGACCAGTTCTTTAACATTCCTAGCTGTGAACAGATAATGAGAGACACTTTTATTTCAACCAAACAACATTAGTCTGTTTTAGTGAACAGCCTATCAGAGAGACTTTTATTTCAAACAATCAACATTAGCCTGTTTTAGTGAACAGTCAATGAGAGACACTTTTATTTCAACCAGTAAACAGTAACTTCTTTTAGTGAATAGCCAATCAGAGAGACTCTTATTTAAACTAGTCACCATTAGTCCACTGATCTCTATATTATGCAAATTTTGTTTCGTGTGTTTTATGGCTGTGGCTTGTTTAACAAAGTGCAGTGTAAGTGTTGTAAGTAGGCTGTTTATATTTTCTTATTGGCAAAGTTACGTAGCGCTCTATATGAAAATCACTGGCTGTGCTGTGTGCAGTCTGTGGCTAGTTTGCATTGTTGTCTGCCATTGTAGAGGGGCAGCTGGATGTTAACAGCGCGTAGCGTTGCGCAGTTGGAGGTGAGCCGCCAGCAGTGGTGGATGTGGGGAGAGAGATGGCGGAGTTTTGAAAAATGTCATGAACTGCTGTATATATTATGAATCTTGAGGTAAATACATTGTTTGTTCTCTATTAGAATCTTTCATTTGCTAAGACTATCAGTAGTTAGTGCCTTCCGTAGTTTGTATCTTTTATTTAGCTGGCAGTAGTGGCACTCGCTGTATTGCAGTAGTTCGAGCAACGAAGATTTTTGTGAGGTAAGTGATTTCTGAAAGGTATAGTTTAATGTTACTCAGGGCCATTCTTTTGCAGGGATTTTTGATAGTCAGATTGCGTTGCGCTAAAATTATTGTGTGCCAGGTTAAGCACAGTTTTGTATACATTTTTCTAAGGGGACGTTTCATATGTCGACCCTTAGCCGAGGATACCTCACTGGAATCTTCTGATTTTTTCTTGTAGTTTGTGTATTTAGTGTAGCTTTTGTTTATTGCTAGCGCGTAATTGTAGAGAGAATCTCCTTTGTAGTTGCAGTCTTTCATTGTTGTACTGTAAAACAGTTGTGGCATGCATGTAGATTTGCACCAAGTATTTCGCAGCTGCGCTTGTAATTAACTACATATTATTTTCAGTGCTATGTTAATGTGTTCTCTTATTTTTGCTATTCAAATTGTGCTTTTCTGTGTTATCGTGTGAAATATTGTGACAATAATGGCGTGTGAAAAACGTAACACTCGGCTCCAAAGTAAGCTGAGAAATGACAGTGAAGACGAAAGCAGTGTGTTGGCCCCACCATGTAATGAATTAACTAATATTCAAAGTAGTAATTTGGTAACTGTGCATAGGGAAATGGAGCGGGCGTCAAACAATGGCGTAGGCAGTGAAACAGGTAGTGAACAGGGAAGCATTATCGATCGATCGGTCGGCAACAGCTCGCCTCAGGAATCCGAAATGATAGGACACAATTTTGCAAATACTGTAGATTCAGGTTTTGCGTCCTCACCGTTTTCTCAAATGAGTCAAGACACATTTTCCGCTTGCCAAAATGTGAATGTTGCCGGTGCAAATTCACTGCCGAAAAGCACTGAGGAACATGTTTCAGACACCAGTGCATTGTTATTACAGTTAATGCAACAAATGGGACAAAGGCTACAAAAGTTAGACACAACGCTTGAACAAAATCAGAAACAAATGGGACAAAATCTTCAAAAGTTAGACACAATGGAACAAAATCAGAGACAAACACAGCAAAAGCTTCAAAAGTTAGACACAATGGAACAAAATCAGAGACAAACACAGCAAAAGCTTCAAAAGTTAGACACAATGGAACAATACCAGAGACAAACACAGCAAAAGTTAGACACAGTGGAACAAAATCTTAAAAAGTTAGACACAATGGAACAAAATCTTCAAAAGTTAGACACCACACTTGAACAAACACGTGAAGATTTAACTACTGAGTTACATAACATCGAATCGAAATGTCGAAAAATCTGTAATGACGTAAAAACACAAATTTGTGAGCATTTCCAACCTATTTTTTCGCGTCATGAAAATGCATTACAGAATCACGAAGGAGCCATAAAAGAACTGCAAACTATTGTTCATGAAAATCATGAGACCTTGCAAGCTAAAATGGACTCAGTTGCATCTACAGATTCGGTTACGCAACTTGCAAAAACTCAGGAAAACTTAAAGGACACAGTAGATACTCTGAAAATTGGTTCAGAAAGACACATGGAGGAAATTAGTTCATTATCAGAGAAAGTAGCCGAACTTTTGGATCAGGTCACTAACTTATCTACGAAGGTAGATGATAATCTGAATGACACAAAACCAGTAGTCTTTAATGACACAGAAGAGTGCGAACAAATTAGGAAATTCAAACAAAATCAGAATCAAATTAATATGCAACACCAAAGAGAAATCCGGGAAGTACAAGATCAGCTGACACAGGTAATACAAGAATTACGTATTTCAGAGGACACTCGCGCTCCAACACGGGAAGAGGGACATAGAAATACGGAAAAGCCACAAAATAATAACACAGGGCATTTCGGTAATTATGAAAGAAATTGGCAAGGTACACCGAATTTTGAGATGGAACCGCCGACACGACGTAACAATGACCGATATGCTACTCGCCGACACGATGATTTTGATTATAAGCTGTTCATTACGACACGTAAATTCAAAACGTTTAAGAATTCTGCCAACGACATTCATCCACAAGTGTGGCTCCATCAATTCTCTCATTGTTTCCCTCCCAACTGGTCATTGGAGCACAGGTTAGAATTTATGTGTGGCTACTTAGAGAATGAACCAGCTGTAAGAATGCGATCGGTCATTCACGATTACCACAGTGAAGGAGAATTTTACCATGCCTTCCTCTCAGCATATTGGTCTCAAGCCACACAAGACTGGGTAAAACATAGCATCATGATGATGAAACACTTTGAACAATCTGAATTTTCCAGTCTTGTCAAATATTTTGAAGACATGTTGCACAAGAATCAGTACCTGTCAAACCCATACAGCCCCTCAGAACTCATCCGCATTTGCTTAATCAAATTACCTGAACATTTACGGCATATTATTTTGGCAGGACGTTGCAAAGACGACATTGAAGCTTTTCAGGGACTGTTACAAGAATTAGAAATTGACACAGACAGTCGCGGGATGCGAAAACAGGAAAACAATCACTACAGGTCACATCCGTCACAATTCCGTGACGACAGAAACAATAACTGGACGCGACAAGGCTATTCTCACCACACAAATCGTGACCAAAATAGACACCACCCGTATGACAACCGTTGGCAGAGTAGTAATAATTACAGGGAAAGATCACCTCTCCGCAGTAATGACTATGACAGACATAATCAGAGAAACAGACAATATGGGAACCAAAATAACTATTATCAAGGGAGACAGAATAACTTTAGACGCAACGGTCCAGCGCGTAGTTACGATTCAGGGAGAAATTCTCCACCACGTGACCGACAAGAAAGAAACTATGGAATCTACCGACATGACGACAGATGATATGATCGTAACGACAGACCTGAATTGCATCAGAACTGGCGAGATTTAAACAGAGCAGAGCACTCTCGTCACGATGAATTTGTAGGAGTTAGGTCTCCAAATCCCAATAACAACGCGTGCCAACAAAGAGACAATAGGCAGTGACTTACTCCGCTGGCAGCCACAATACTTACTTATGAAACTGACGACGCAGCTGCCGTAGCTAGTAATTACGTAAAAATGGAAGACATTAGGGACATCTTACTCCAGGAACACGACGTAAAACATAACAACATTGCATATCCTGTGATTCACATTACTGTAAATGACGTAAAATTTACGGCAGTACTTGACTCTGGCAGTCCCATTTCAGTAATTAGTGAAACAGCTTTTAGCAAATGCAACAAATCGAACGATTGCCCCACACTTCCGTTACGTAAGATTAAATTACAAGGTGCAATCTTTGGAAAAAGTCTAGATGTACGCCAACAAACCAATTTAGAATTCTTTTGCCAAAGGCACAGCTTCTCTATGAACTTTCTTATTGTTCCATTATTGTCGTCGGAAATTATACTGGGAGTAGACTTTTTGAATGAATACAAAGCAATCTTAAGCTTTCACGATGCTGAAATAAGTTTAGAGAAAGAAGGTAAGTCAATAGCTTTGAAATTTGAAGACTGGCTCTCAAACCATGATGAGGAAATTAATCGGCTTTACCTTCTGTCAGATAACAGTTCGGAATTTTCTACGGAACTAGACACTAACAATCACTCTGCAAGTACTGACAGGGATGACATCGACGGCATATTTGAAATTAATGAGTTAATTCAGAATAAAATTCAAACAATTGAGAATTGTAATGACACTGATAGGCAGGACCTTTTTGAGATTTTACAAGCACATTCCACAGTTTTTACTCACAAAACAGGAACAATCAAGGGATTTCAATACCAATTTCGTGTTCGCGAGCATACTAAATTTTGTGTTAGACCATACGTAATTCCAGCACATTATAGGGACCGTGTTAGAACAGAAATACAATCTATGCTTGACGAGGGCATTATTGAGCCTGCAGTAAGCTCATACAACAATCCGTTACATGTTGATGAGAAGAAAAATGGATCGATCAGACTTGTCTTAGATTCGAGACAAATCAATTCTATCATTATTCCTGAAACAGACAGGCCGCAGACGATGGAAGAACTTCTTCAAAATTTTAATGGTGTAAAAGTGTTGTCTTCCATTGATCTCAGATCCAGCTTTTATCAGATCGAACTTCATCCAAAATGCAGAAAATACACAGCTTTCCTTTGTTTCGGCGTTTGTTATCAGTTTCGGAAACTTCCTTTTGGTTTGAACATTTCTTCGGCAGCATTCATTCGTGGGTTAAATTCCATATTACCTGAGTTCTTAAAACGTCACATCACCTTATATGTGGACGATATTCTAATAGCAGAAGCTTCATGGGAACAACATAACGGCATCCTCAACAGTTTGTTACGTATTTTTGCAGAATCTGGAATTACAGTTAACTTGGAAAAGTCTGAATTCGGTAGGACAAGGTGAAGTTTTTGGGACATATTATTTCTTCTGAAGGCATTCAGCCGGATCCTGAAAAGTTAGAATCAATCAGAGCCATTCCAGTTCCATCCACAAAAAAACAAGTCCGTAGTTTTCTAGGTCTCGTAAATTTTTACCGTCGTTTTCTGAATATGCAAATTCTAGTTACACCAAAACTTTGTTCTCTCACTGGAAAAAATACTATTTGGAACTGGGACGAACAAGCACAGTTGGAATTCAATTCTTTGAAAGAAGCGTTACTTCACGCGCCAATACTAGCTCATCCAGATCTGTCACAAGGTTTCTGCCTTAGCACGGATTCTTCTAAAGTCGGTCTTGGTGCCCACTTATTTCAAGAAGCCATAGAAAATGACACTACTGTTCAGAAAACCATTGCTTTTGCTAGCCGAGTGCTAACAAAGTCTGAAAAAAATTATTCCGTTACTGAATTAGAAGCTTTAGCTATCGTTTGGGCATTTAACAAATTCCGTTTCTTTCTTTCTGGTAAGCACGTAAAAGTATACAGTGATCATCGTGCACTACAATTTCTTATGTCTTCAAAATTAAATCATGATAGGTTAAAACGTTGGGCACTGTTTCTGCAAGAATTCCGCTTCACAATAGTCTACATTCGCGGCAAGGAGAACATTGTTGCGGACGCGCTGTCACGCGCACCGGCTGGGCTTGAGAAAAGTAACACAGAAGGCAACCTCGAGAAAAATTTCAGTATTCTTTACATTCAGAAAATCGCCTTTGAAAACTTCATCACCACATCTTTAAAGGACATTGCTCATGAACAAGATAAAGATCCGATTTGGAAAGACATCAAAAGTAAATGGCATGAAAAGACACACACTCAGATTCGGCATAATTACCTGGTTAGAAACAACATACTCTTCAAACGCTGCACTGTTGATGACAAGCTATGGGTACTTTGCATTCCAGACGATTTTGTTAATAAACTCATTTGGTACATTCATTTCAGCTACGCACATTTTGGCTCACGAAAATGTTATCATATTCTTCGAACGACTTGTTATTTTAACAATATTGAAAAGCGAATTCTAAGAGTCTTGTCTATTTGTAAACTTTGTCAAAAGGCGAAACCGCCTACTATCTCACATCGTGCTCCGTTGTTTCCAATTATTCCTTCTAAATTAAAAGAATTTGCTGCTGTTGATCTTTTGGGACCCCTTGTCAGGACATCGAATGGATTTTCGTACGTTCTAGTCGCTGTTGAACTTACTTCAAAATTTGTTTCTTTCACTCCGTTACGTAAAGCCACTGGACAGTCTGTATCCAACGCCTTTGTTAAAAATTTCTTACGTGAAGTTGGACACGTTAGTAAAGTCATTTCAGATAACGGACCGCAATTCAGATCTGCTGTTTGGTCACGCATGCTTCGGAATCATAAAATCAAACCTGTTTTTATTTCATTGTATTCACCACATTGTAACCCGTCTGAACGGATTATGAAAGAAATCAATAAGCTTTGCAGACTTTATTGTCACAGAAAGCATCAGCATTGGGACAGATATTTACACTTATTTCAAAATGTGCTGAATGAAATGCCGCATGATTCCACTGCTTTACCACCTAATCTTGTACTGAAGAATGTAGAACCTCCGAACAGAATCAGAGAGCTTGTACCTTTCCCGAATACACGTAAACTTCGACACAAAGACATAATTGATTTGGCTCTTAAAAATATAAAATCTGCAGCAGACAAAAGGAGAAAACTACACGGTAAAGCAAATGCAAAGAAATTATATATTGGTCAGAAAGTTCTCATTAAAGCTCATTCATTGTCACATAAGAAGAAACACTTGAGTCACAAATTCTTTCTAGTTTACAATGGACCTTTCAGAATCCGACGTATACCACATGATAATTGCGTTGAAGTTGAAACTCTGCGTACTAGGAAGAGTAAAGGTTTACACCACATTTCTCATGTAAAACCATTTATTGACAGATAATCTGCTTTTTAACTTAGTCTTTGCAATTTTCACTTCACGCTACTTGTACAATTTGTCACACTGAGAAACTGTTAACATGCAACTATGTTTTAAAGCTAACTAACCATCCAGTCAAGAACATAGGTAACTTAGACAAGTAATTGCGAATGCATTGTTATTGCGAACAGACGACACAGTGTTGTTATTTATACATTCCTCCTTGTTAGTTGCACGATTACGTAACGAATATACGGCTTACATACTTAGAATATATACCAGCACTGTTAATGAAATTTTCATGCAACATTTTTGTTTGCTTGAGAGTGGATTCTGGATTTGAGGTGCTTTCTGTGAAATGCCAGATGACACAGTGGTTAGTTTATGTGACAGCTACACGATTTTATCACGACGCTGCTAATGCGTGACAATTTAAAATTTTCTTTGTAAAGATGTTTAGACATTATGTATTCTGTTTTGTTTTAATGCTCATGTGTGAAGTTGCGTTTCAAAAGTGATTCTGATCTTTTATTTTTGTACTCATGTCATCATTCCTGTAACACTGATGTATATGTTTATTTCTATTCTTTTGTAAAGCCCCTATTACTACAAATGTTATCTGTATTGTTATGTTTTTAATGATGTATTTTGTACCTTTGTAATTGTATTCTTATGTTATATAATTGTAATTGACGCCAGTTAATCAAATTAAGTAACTTGTAAGCATTCATTTCACTGCACACATTTCTGTTGGTCATAGTATATGGACAATATATGAGAAGTAGGGACTGATAGTGTTTGCACGTGTGTTAATAATTCAGCAAGGGACTGGATAACAGCATTGCTGGTTCTAAGGACAATTAGAAAAAAAAAAAACTTTGTGAGTGGACAAGTGGTGGTTTATGGACTTGCTATATTCTCCGCAAGACTCTTCGATGGTGAATGTGCACCTGCACAGTCGCAACAGATGGCTGCTGGCCGTCTCCACAAGGACTACAGTGGGTCTGCATCTTTGATGACCCACCAATACCATTATTTCTACAAGGACTGCAGTGGGTCTGCACCTCTGGTGGCCCACCAATACCATACTTTCTACCAGGACTACAGTGGGCCTGTCCACAATTTCTACAAGGACTACAGTGGGTCTGCATCTCTGGTGGCCCATCAATACTCTCTACCAGGACTGCAGTGGGTCTGCTCTGTGATGACCTACCTACCAATATTCGTCAGAACTTCGAATGACTCTGCTGTGGGTTTGCTCCATTGTGGCCCATTACCTGTCAGCATGTCAAGAGTCAGCACTGTCTTTCCATTGGAAGGACACCACTACTTCTTCAAGACTGCATGGAAATCCACTACTTCTGTGTGCAATTTTTTTACTAATGAGACTTTGTGAAAAAAAACTGTAATTACTATTATGATGAATGATCAGGACTGTCTTTATGGACTGTGAGAAAATTTTAGCTTTTGACCAACATTGTATCAATAAGTGTGTGCCTTGGATATCTTTGTTAGTGTAATTATGAAAAATTTTATCAAATCATTATTGGCCACTGGCCAAAAAAAATTTGTAAAATTTTTTGTGGGGAGCATGGGGGCTATGTAAGTAGGCTGTTTATATTTTCTTATTGGCAAAGTTACGTAGCGCTCTATATGAAAATCACTGGCTGTGCTGTGTGCAGTCTGTGGCTAGTTTGCATTGTTGTCTGCCATTGTAGAGGGGCAGCTGGATGTTAACAGCGCGTAGCGTTTCGCAGTTGGAGGTGAGCCGCCAGCAGTGGTGGATGTGGGGAGAGAGATGGCGGAGTTTTGAAAAATGTCATGAACTGCTGTATATATTATGAATCTTGAGGTAAATACATTGTTTGTTCTCTATTAGAATCTTTCATTTGCTAAGACTATCAGTAGTTAGTGCCTTCCGTAGTTTGTATCTTTTATTTAGCTGGCAGTAGTGGCACTCGCTGTATTGCAGTAGTTCGAGCAACGAAGAGTTTTGTGAGGTAAGTGATTTCTAAAAGGTATAGTTTACTGTTACTCAGGGCCATTCTTTTGCAGGGATTTTTGATAGTCAGATTGCGTTGCGCTAAAATAATATTGTGTATCAGGTTAAGCACAGTTTTGTATAAGTTGTTCTAAGGGGACGTTTCAGTGTGTCGTAAAGTAATATTTAGTAAAAAATGGATTTCAAGTCCGTTAAGGCAAGAAGGTTATGCAAGATTGCAGAAGAATTTAAGGGATGTTCAGGAGTGGACGATAAACAAATATCCTAAAGTATTGTTAGATGGAAAAATTTGCAGTAAATGTAGAAAAAAATCTCGGAAAACCCAACAGTCAGTGCTGATGTTGCTTCAGTTGTGCCAGATACTTCCAGAGAAGATTTAAGTGAAGATGAAGTAGCATGAGATCTGGCACTCGATGCTTTAAATAGTAGCCTTCAATATTTAGGTGAATTTCCTGTGAAGAAAAAGAGGCTTCAGCGTGAGACAAAGTACCCAAAGCAAAAACAGAAAAAATAGCCTCTGTGTTGAAACGTACTTATGTGGCACAACCGGAAAAAGAAGAGAGTGAAAATGGAGAAAGTGAAATTATCACCCAGCTGAAAGATAAGTTTCACAATTCAGACCGTGTATGCGATAAAACACAAATTCTAACTGTACTGCCAAAGAGTTGGAGTATAAAGAAAACTATGAAAGATTTTCTGCTTCAGATTGCATGGTATGGAGAGCAAAGCGGTAGCCGAATATCGTATATTAGTGACACCAAATCCAAAGCCAGTTAAGACATTATGTGAGAAAGCTGTTCAGTGTGTACGTGACTTTTACTGTGATCGTGACGTGAGCCGTATGATGCCAGGAAGAAAAGACTTTGTGTCTGTGAAAGAAAACGGAATTACAGTACATAAACAAAAGCAGCTAGCGTTGCACAACCTTAAGTTTCAAATGGCTCTAAACACTATGGGACTTAACATCTGAGGTCATCGGTCCCCAAGACTTAGAACTAAGTAAACTTAACTAATCCAAGGACATCACACACATCTATGCCCGAGGTAGGATTTGAACCTGCGACCGTAGCAGCCGCGCGGTTCCCGACTGAAGCGCCTAGAATCGCTCAGCCACAGCGGCCGGCCAACCTTAAGGACCTGTATGCATATTTAAAAGATAAATACCTAGATATAAATATTGGATTCTTCAAATTTTGTGAGTTTCGACCAAAGCACTGTGTATTTGCCAATGCCAGTTTTAACAAATAAAAATAAGATAATAACATATAATAAAAATTTGTAATAATAATAATTATTGTGGTTTGTTTGGATAAGTAACTGAGAGATTAAAATTTACGCCGTGAGTTTATCGAGCCTCGCACGTCCGAAGATGTACGGAACGTAGCCAGGGCTCATTATATATTTTTTGTAGACAAAGTCTGATATCTGACCTCAGCTTCAATCATGACAATGGAGTGACTAAAACTACTAAAACAGAGAAAAGCATACGATTAAATAAAACATATATTCATTACAACATATACATTACGATATGAATGTCACTTACGTAAAATTATAGGTAAATAAGTACAGATAAATCACAAATGAGAGCGACTTATTAATTCTGCGCCTCTTTTCTGCAAATAAGTATCAATATGGCTAACTGGGGAGCCACACAATATATTACGTTCTTGGACAACGAGTGTAGATGGACATAAGAGTGTAGATGCCTACTGGCTGAGACAAGAGAGCGGTGTTAATTCATTTATTTTGTTTCCTCTTGTCTTAAAAAATCGATACATATAATCTAAGTTAAGTAACTTAAATATCGTCTCTGCTCGAGTGCAACTGGTTCCTTAAACAGTGAACTCATGCTTTTTGTGTGTGTCTTGCACCAAAATTTCAAGTTAATAATGGAAGGTTGTAAACTTACAGCACTAACAAATAAGTGAAGAATACATATTATCATCATACAAGCACTGTGTACCATTTGTTACATGTAATCTTGCACTACCAGCATGTTTCTTAGGTTCATATCCCTATTTTCCAGGCGTGACAAGACTGATTATCTGTATGGTCTGTTTGGTAAGAACTGCATTTATGAAATTGCATATAAATGTTGTTTAATTAGAGGCACGGTAGTTCTAGAGGCTATAACAAAATCAACAGGTGATTTTATTGAGGTGTCAGCATCATGGTTACAACAGCTCCTACTGCACTCATTTATCTCCCAGCAGCAGTCACATTTCTGTAAAATCATTAAAGAATGTCTAAAAGTAAATGAGTTTCTTGTTCTTTGTGATTTTGCAGAAAATTACTCCTTCACCAGTCAGGATGAGGTACAAGGATTCCACTGGAATAATTCACAGGCTACAAGTCGCCCATTTGTAGCTTACTAAAGAGACTCAAGCACTAATTAAATACGACATGTACCATACGTGGAAATATCTGACTGCCTTCGGCATAAAACAGTGTGTGTTTATTCTTTCCAGACAAATTTCATCAATTTCTTAAAATGTCAGTTTTAAAATCCAAAGCACATTCATTACTTTTCGGATGGATATGCTACCCAATATAAAAACAGAAAGAGCTTTATGAATCTGTCCTACCATCAGGAAGATTTTGATGATACAGCAGAATGGCATTTTTTTTTTTTGCTACAGCGCATGGTAAAGGACCTTGTGATGGGGGTAGCAGGGACTGTAAAGAGATTAGCAAGACTTGCCAGCCTCAAGCGACCTTACGAAAATCATATTTTGACTTCACGACAGTTGTTTGAGTGGTGCAAGGAAAATATTCTTTCATGTATCTTCCATTATACATCGGTTTCCCATCATGATAAAGATACAGCCAAGATGAAACAACGTTTCAAAAATACAACGACGATTCCAGGTACCCATAAGTTTCATTGTGTAATACCTGTTAACAAAGGTTTAGTAAAAACAAAGACCTATTCTGCTTCTTTAGTGAGTAGAGAAGAGTCAGTGATTGCTATGGTGAATGAAATGCTGTTAACAAATATACATGGATTTGTTGCCTGTATGTACGACATATGGTGGGGTGCATATGGGGTGCATATGTCTTACAAAAATGTGAAGAAACAGATGAAGTAAAGGTCAACTTCTTGCATCTACATGGACCATGTCCGTCATTTGTGTTTTCTGCCAAACCAGACACTTGTGTCATCAGAAAACGTGACATTATCACAAGGATGGATCCAATGATACCAACTGGAAGGACATACAATCTCCATGCATAAGATTTGGAAAACATTAACAATTTAGTTGGAGAGTTGTGATGAGAGATCTAATAACTTTTCATTGCCTTTTCATTACAACTGTAATGTAAATAATGTAATGTAAATAATTCATAATACTGCTATAATAATGTAAACCATATTTTTGTACAATAAGACTTGTGGATTGTATTTATCATAATTTGTGTTTCATATATGTATGTTGCCTTCTTCATTTCGATAGTGTATTCATCCTGACAAAATAATTTTTGTGCTTGATGCCTTTGGTGTGCCACCTTGATATTTCCCATATTTATAGTAACATATTGGAGCATTTAATATATTTTTTCAAAAAAAATTGATGATGGGGTATTTTGAGATATTCAAGGGCAAAGGTCAAGGTAAATGAACTTAAGTATGAAAAATCCTCAGGAACTTGCCATGTAGCATATCAATGTAAAGGCCTATTCGTTAGCTTTCCGATGGTACCATTTTCATTGCTGTAACTGAATGAGAACCAGAATTTCAGTCAGTTATGTTGTGACGGACGCACGTAAATTTCGCACTTATTCCAAACTTTACAGACGTATAACTTTCTTCACAGTTGTAACACACACTTGCAAATTGGTATTTTTCCATCTCTTATCGGGGTCATTGAATCCACCAAATTTGAAAGGAATCTGAGATGGTCAGGTTGAAAATGTTGCTTTACTAGTCTACGTTGAACTGGCATGACCCATTGGGTGCAATCGAGATCAGTAGGAGATAATTATTGGCAGAAGTCAGATAAAATTATTTTTACTGGGATACTAGTGTCATTTGTAACCCCATTATATTTAATTTTAGTTCTGGGTATTGCGCACATCTCACGACTGACGACAGATTGTCATTCCTCCGAATGATAGTAGTAAGACACCTTCAGGTAAGGCACTTAAATTGGAGGTAGTCGGCATGTAGATAGAGTATGTTTACAGGCGCACAGAAATTACAAAATACCATTGACAGACAAGAGGAACAAGAGTGGGTCCATGACTGACCCCTGTAGCACTCCTAAGATAGCGTGCTTCTAGGAAGACTTTTCGTTTCCACAGACAATACACTGCTCACTGTTCCTCAAATAGCTTTCGAACCACTTAAGCACATTATTTTGGAAACTCCTACCTGTCAGTTTTTTCGAAACAGTATGTCAGAATGGACGGCCTCAAATATGTGTTTTCCTGAAGTCTAGTAGCGTAAATATAGTGTCATCACTGTTGTCATTACATATTTTAGGTCATCTGTTACCTTAATTACTGCAGTGATCGTGTTATGGTGTTTACGATAGGCAGACTGGTATTTATCATCGCTCATGTCATATTACAGATAAGCCCTTGTTTTAGTGTAACGCTCTTGGTTACAAATGTGTCCTAATATTTTGCTTCTAATCTACAGGAGCCCTAAACGTCTGGATGGAACTGATTGTGATTGCAAGAACCTCTGCAGAGGCAACAGTCAAGATATTTCGAAACTATAAACATGCAGATTCGTGGTCCCAGGATTTGCATAAGAGCACTGTGTTGCACTCGAACAAATGCCGTGCTTATGAAGGCTGTAGAAATGTCTTGTCAAATTAATGTCAGACGTATTTCTCTAAAAATGTAAGAGACCGTTGTAACTAAACTTTCACTATTTGAGAGGGCTCCAATGACAAACTACTGATCGTGGGACAGTGAAACATAATGGATACATTTGTAAGGACATGCGGAAGAGAAATAACGAGTACACTATTGAAAGAAACATATTTTCATTTACACATGAGTTATTAACATTTGTTAATTGCGTACAATATTTACGATTCGCGTTAGGAACGTTCCTTAACGTGACGACTCTCTGTATCCATGACAGCCTGGAACCGCACTAGAGATTGTTCTGCTTCTGTCCGGAACAACAATGGACCATGGAATGTTCTGTTGTGACACAGCTGATACTCTGCTCAGATCGAACATTGTGTCCAACATTCTTAGCCGTTAACTCCTTTACCAATTTATCGCCGTTAATTGGAACCTCCTAATCATGTTCTTCTATCCCGCTGCGGAAAGAGGACCTCTCCGAATTCCTTTAGCGGTCGATCCTCGCGAATAGCGATAGCATTGTTGCTGTTGTTTTGGTAAAACAACTTTACGAATAAAGTCCAGTTCACCTTGTCCAGACTCATGTTGACTGTCTGCAACTTTAATGCACACTGACGCTGGTGTTCCAGTCCCACGTCGTCGTACCGGTACCATCGGCGCATAATGGCAAGTCATATAACTAACTCTGTTAACAACTAAAATCCTGCAGCGCACCGTCTGAACGTCATTCCTACAAAACTGGGTACCCCTACGGCAAACAGTTTACTGTCTTTACAGTCTACGTGGTTCAAGTAACGAAAATTCAATTATAACCGCAATTAAGCACCCGATAACACAGTCACTCGAATGAGAAAGTTGATGGAAGTAAAATATATGCCACCCAAAAACCAAAATTATACGCCAGCTTCATACACATCTCGGAATTCGTTCCAGTGCTACGAGGAACGCAAACAGATCTTACTCAGAGCAGCTATATCAGACATAAATCATATTTTCTTCGCAATTAGGCTGTATGCGAACCAGCTAATGAAATTCTTACACTAGTTGATCAGATTTTATTAACCACTAGACACTGATGTGGCAATCCTCCATAAACGTGATGTGCTATTTCATAAGTATAGTACAGTTTTTAAAGATGCATATCCTTGCCCTGTAACTCCTGAGAAAAACCTAGTACACTAAAAGATGACTGTATCGCCCACAGGCCAAAAGTCAAACAAAAAAAGGAAGAACCTGAGAAATGCATCTGCTTCCTTGACGTACTGTGTGCATACTTGCTTCTTTGCAGAAGTTGCGCTCAGGGGTCTGGGAGTATTATTAATTTCCTGTACTACGTTTGAAGTGCTGAGTTTTGAACGGGGCTTAAAATCTCCTATCGAATACATGATTAGTGAGATGTAACAGAGGAAGCCTGCTCCATGTGATGAATACCACTCATTCGTTGAGTTGTGCGTCTTCAGAAACGTGGTTCACGGCGAATGACGTGATAATTCGTAATAATTATAGTTGCTCTTCTACTTGTGAAATAATAACTTTGACATTACGGCCTGTCTCCTCAACCGCCATAGCATGTGAAATACAGAAATTAAATAACTCAGCTTGATCTGTGAAGATCTGATGTAATTGATATCTGTAGAAATTTAAGAGACATGACTGTAAGTGAAGTATCTGGTAGTTCTATACATGGCGCCATGAACTGAAGTAGTGACCGTAGCTTACGCAGTGCTATTAATTACTGTCATGATACAATTTCATCGATAAACAGGACGATGCCTTTCTACCATTCCTGACTTCTGAGATTGTTATATCTTGGTAAGCTAACCACGAAGTTAGGTTGCAACCACTTCTCGCCAGAACCAGTGCGTGAGTGAGGTAAATTGCATAGGTCAGACTTCCTCTGTTAGATCTCACTGATAAGGATTGTAACTCCAGTTTACGAACTTTAAGAAACCAAAGCATCTATATTGAATAAGAGGAACGGTATTTGGATCCAGTTAGCCTTGGACAACCTTACTTATTAATGATAAAAAAAGCTTGAATATCTCATTAAACATTGTTTGAGATGAAATAGTTACGTGCTTCACTCTGTTTAACTGCCTGATATTAAATGTACTTAAGTTAGCTCTCAGTATGTTGACTACTATTCTGGAATCGTTTGTTATTTTTTCAGGTGAAGGGTACACAACAGTATGGAATCGCCCAACGAAGCTCGACCACCGCCTCCTTCCTGGATCAATCAAAAATTCATAGAATCTGCAATGATAAATAAAACTGGAAAAGAAGTATCTGTAGATTCAATTAAAGTACAGTACGCTTGTCCGGAAGGAGTTGGCTATACAAGTTTGCTGTTCAGAGTAACTGTCCTTCTGAAGGGGGAAGACAACGAAGAAGAGGCGAAAAAGGAATCACTACTAGTCAAAACAGTTCTTGATTTTGGTCCGATGAAGGAACTGATGGAAAATTGTCAGGTGTTCAGAATAGAGACGCAGATGCTGCATGAGGTGCTGCCGCAGATCCACAAAATATTGGCGTCGTTGGAGGGTGAGGACTTCCAGCCTCTGACAGCTCGCTGCTACGACTGGGGTCAGCAGCCGGCAGACTTCCTTGTGTTGGAGGACCTGTCAACAGCCGGCTTCAGGATGGCTGAGGGAGGTCGGCCTCTGGACTACCAGCACTGCAAGATGGTCCTCCGAGCATACGCCAGATTACACGCCGCCTCGGCGTTTCTACTCGACAAACAGCCACATTACAAGAGCGTGTTCGCTAGTAGTACGTTCACAGACAAGCGTACTCAGGACTATTTCAGATCAATAGGGTCTAAGATCATGTCTGCACTGGCAGATGAACTGAATAAGTGTCCAGGGTATGAAAAGTATTCTGAAAAATTCCGGGGATTTATAGACCGATATGCTGACAGCATATTCGAATTATTTGAGCGAATGAAGGAGGAGACCAAGCTACTTGTAATGGTCCATGGTGACTGCTGGAAGAACAACGTGATGTTTAAGTACGTGGAGGGAGCACTGTCAGATGTCAGACTTGTTGACTTTCAGGTTAGAATACCTCAAAACTTTTGTTACACGTTCTTTCTTCATGAAGCTTAACTCTTTTTCCAGTAACTGTATGAATAGACGTACCACGCCTCCTGTGTGGCTGGTCCCGGCGGAGGTTGGAGTCCTCCCTCGGGCATGGGTGTGTGTGTTTGTCCTTAGGATAATTTAGGTTAAGTAGAGTGTAAGCTTAGGGACTGATGACCTTAGCAGTTAAGTCCCATAAGATTTCACATACATCTGAACATTTTTTGTACCATGTCTCTAATAAAATAGATTATTTAGACGGATAGTTGGAGACGTCGGTCGGCACATACAAAATGGCCTGTACGTCTCCCAGCGTTAACAGTTCTTGACTTTTACCTGTGGGGTACATTTAATAAGTTGATTACAAGGGAACAGCGACCTCCCCCGAAGATAAAAAATGCCATACAATGCGGACCTAAGCAAATTCCAGATGTAATTCAATGTGCAGTAATGAATCCCTCGAATCGCTTTAAGCCATCTAACAGCGCAAAAAGTCAACATTATGAGAACTTCATTTGACAGTCACAGTACTAAACTCGCGAACCGTGCCTGAGCTGCGTGTGTTCACGCATTGAGGCAGTAGGGCCGACGTTTATGAAACCCCTTCTCTTGACGACAAGACGATAGTTTGTGGCGTTGTTCTCTTCTTAATGTCAATTTCCATGCAATATGTCACTGGCGTCATCTTTTTAGGCTTTTCCAAAGCCACAGAAAAAGCGTACAATTAAAAGAAATTAAAAGTCCCCACGACAGCTAAAATTACTTACATGCGTCAGAAAATTCGCCGTTTTGCCCGCTTTAACTTAGATCGATTTATTTATTTATTCATTCTGAATATGTCTGTGATGGTCTGTCCGAGCTGCCTCGCCGTGCATACTCACGCATTGCCAAAAATAAAAATTGTGTTCTGCTGCAAATAATTGTTCGTTTGATGTTGAGGCCTCAGAATGTTTACCTTATGACGCACTGTAATATGCCAGAATGATGTATCAGTTTTTAACATGTTTCGCTCTGTTGGTGACCCGATTACAACGTTTTAGCAAGTAAATGCCTTAAGTTTTTGGACTTGAAACACACAGTCTAGCCTTTGATACCATGCTAAGTTCCCTCTGCCATGCACTTTACAGTGCTTGCAGCGTGTGTAGATACAAATAATCGCGGGAAAAGCCCACTGTGCGTCAACTGTTGTAGCTGATGGCCATCGCTTTTTGATTTTTAGTGGACGACCTGAGTATGGCCACTTGAAACCACGAATTGTGTTTGGCACTGGCGGTGCTAATATGCCTTGAAATTTTTGTCGCTGCACTTGGAAGGGGAAAGACCACCTATGGCAAAGCGAAAGCGGAGACCAAGAACAAAAAGGATATTACGATAAAGAGATGATCGCGAAGCGCATACACCGCTGATAAGGAAACTTTCCCAGGTGTAAAAATAATGACCTCGATGAAACTTAGCGGGTATGTAGAGGGGTCAACATAATGATATATATTTTTTCGTTTCTACCAGATTTCGCTTTTAAGGCATAAAAGACATCCCCAAAGGTAATTTGGAATATTGTGTTAAGACTGAATATCTTAAAAACCATGAAATATAAAAAAATTAATAAAAACTAAAACGTAGTTTACTTTCTTGTTAACTGTGTAACCAACTACTTTAATAATCCGAAATTTCACAAAATATCCCATCATAATCAATTAATACTGAAAAATAAAAACATTTTGTTATAATATAAATGAAAGAAGCTTTCTTGTCACATCCATCCATGTGTAACGAAGCTGGTTTCTGAAATAAAGGTTTTTGAAAATAATCTGTGCACAATGTACTGTCGGAGTATTTTCGACATACCTAACTGAAACCTCATTATTATGCTAATTACTTGTTTTATTTATTCTTGTTTTACATTTTAAACTGTTATGTTATGTTCTACTCTTTTTTTTGTTTGTTAGTGTGCCGTTTCACAAATGTATATTTTGTTAATTGAAACAATTACTAATTCGTTATCATGTTAGAAAATCAGTAAAATACCTAACTGAAACCTCATTATTATGCCAATTACTTGTTTTATTTATTCTTGTTTTATGATTTAAACTCTTATGTTATGTTCTACTCTTTTTTTTTGTTTGTTAGTGTGCCGTTTTACAAATGTATATTTTGTTAATTGAAACAATTACTAACTCGTTATCATGTTAGAAAATCAGTAAAATAATGATAATCTGTCGATAAATGGTTAAAACATAAAGTTTTTTATATCTGGCATATAAAATAAACGAAATTTCCGTACATAATATACACGACGGAGAATAGAATATGATAAAAAATTCAGTAGGATTTCAAATTGTCTTGGGTGGTACTCTAAATATTCTGATTTGTATTAGGCATATTTCAATATGTTGGTAAACCCGTGCTACGAGGAATGGTTATATGCTAGTGACTTCAGCTAGAGTATATTGTTTATCAACCAGAGACTGACTGCATAATCATTAAACAAAACTATATCTCAAAATCTTCTCAGAAATTTCTTCCAACACTGAAGCCTTATATGTCGCACGGCTGTGCAAGCGCCGTCGAACGCTTTGTGATCATTAAATGAACAAGTTCCTTGTCCTCGGGTGAGATGCTCAAAACTGACCACCACTAGAATTTAACAATAATACAGATTTTTCTCCCGGACTGGGGAAGAAAACTTCTGTCAAATATCTTTTGACGTGGTCAGACGTTAGTTTATTAGACTTCGGTGCAATCACAAGTTCATTTGGGGCTTCAAAGAAAGATCCTCGTATTCTTAGCCCGAATTCACCATTAGATTCTTTTAAAATTATGAGAAAGGATGTGGTCAGTGAGAGGAAACCGATTTGAGCTTCATACCTGAGAACGGGGAAGCTGTTCATCTGGTGATACCCAATGGCCTGACAGAACACATATAGCTACGGGATGTATACTGCTTTCGATATTGGAACAACTTTGTGAGAAAAATTTTTGATCTGGTTCCACTGAATGTTATGAGATCAGTCTCGACTTGAGAAACATTATATGCTAACTATTGTCACTGGTACATAATAAATTTTCGCCGCCAAGGTTTTCCGACGTACTGAAACAAATCAGGGTGCTTTGAGGATTGCCCACAATTACTTGGGAATTCTGCTGAATTTTGTTTTATATTGTGTAGTCCATCGTGTGTATTACGTGAAGAAGTTTCGTTCATTTTATTTTTGTGGTGTGAAGGAAGCGTTATGTTTTAAGCATTTATTTACAGATTAACATTACTTTAATGATTTTGTATCATAATAATGAGTTACTTATTATATTCAACTAACAAAACACATATTTGTGAAATGATAAAATAAGAAACAAAAATGTAAATTTAAAACGTAAAATAACAATTTGAAACGTAAAACTAAATTAAGAAACCAGTTTTATTACAGGTGGATGGATATGCTGTGAAAGCTTCTTTGATTTATGTTGCAAAAAAAAAAAAAAAAATATAATAATTTTTGAAAATTAATTAATAGTGGTGGGATATTTCGCAAAATTACAGTTACACAGTTATAAAGAACGATAATTACAATTAAGCCTTTATATGAACGACTTTTTTCTTATAAAGAACGATAATTACATTGCAGCCTTTATATGAACGACTTTTATTCATATTTCATGATTTCGAAGATATTTCCTCTAATCCTTGAATGGTAAACTATCTTTCAGGTAGCGTTATATCCCTTAAAAGCCATATTTGACAGAAACGAATAACAACGTACTGCATTAATTTGACCGCTCTACATATCCGCAAGTGGCATCAAGATCGTTTATTTACACTTGGGAACGTTGTCTTGTAAGCCCCGTGTCGCTGAAACGCGGTAACTTACAGAGCGGTCGCGAGCTACAATATCGGCCAGCGGAATCGTGTGTGGCGCTGCGGGAAAGCGATGATAGCGCTCATAGCTGTAACAGCTCCGTCTTGTGCCAGAGATCCAAATCCATGCTCTCCAGCAGGCTTTGAAAGTCACCAGGTCGGGATACTAGAGCGAAGTACAAAATTACTCCTCGTCCTTTTTAATTTCATTTTGTTAACAGGATAATTCCCCAAGTCACGGAGAAAGTTATTTTTACCATTTTAAATCCCTTCCCCCTACTCATATAGGCGAAAGACCATATATGCCTAAGCAATCACAACACTGTTGCCTGATCCAGCACCACCTACGTAGGAAAGGGAGACCTGATCAATGAACACCTGAGTGGTTCTTAGATTCGAGGTAGCTCTGTAATTGCTTTCATTGTGGGCGCAGGAGATATCCCTCCACTGTTAATTAACTAAGAATAACGAGTTTTGGCTAATTATATTCAGTTCAAAACAGATCACTGCAGACAAACACAGTGCACAGTCGTCTGCATCAAATTTTGATTGACATTCACCAATAATTGAAAAATAAACCTTCTCTGGCTATGTCCAGCAACTATATAAAACGTTGTCAAAAATGAGTTGTGGCCAGTAGACATCAATCTGAAGACGAATGAGGTATTCTGTTTGTGTGTTATTTGATTAATGTCATTAATAAAACTACATATTACTCCCACCTAATACGTAACAAGCAGAATTCGTTCTTTTTGCAGAAGACATTTGCATGTTAATCAATCTAAAGATACTTAGGGAATGGTTCAAATGGCTCTGAGCACTATGGGACTTAACATCTTAGGTCATCAGTCCCCTAGAACTTACAACTACTTAAACCTAACTAACCTAAGGACATCACACAACACCCAGCCATCACGAGGCAGAGAAAATCCCTGACCCCGCCGGGAATCGAACCCGGGATACTTAGGGAAAAAGAAGAATTGGTAGATACTTTTTTAAGCGCATTATTGAATGGTATTCTATAAAAGGTCTTATGATAAATTTCTAAAAGACGGCATATTCACTTTTATAGATACTACACCAACGGTAAATTCAAAAAAAGGTTTGAAATTTCAAAGTTAATTGATGACAATTTAAACTGAAAACAAATTTAACGTCATAAACAGCTCAGTTCTGCCACGTTTGCACTAACAAACATTGCAAATCTTGGGGAGAGACAAATCGATGAGTTGACGTATCTAGCATACATCCATTCAATAATGTCCAGTGGAATAATGTCATGGGATAGCTCATCTTTAAGAAGGAAAGTTTTCACAACTCACGCGCTGTAAGGATAATATGTGACACTCGCTCATGATTATGTTTTAGGCATCTGCTCTTGGGGCTACATCTTTTTACTACTGCATCACTGTATTTCTGTTCCCTCATTAAGTTTGTTGTAAGTAACCCATTACACTTCACTAAGAACGATGGTATTTAGAGTTACAATGTCGGAAGAAGAAGAAGTAGTATTCATTATTTCATATTAATACACTACTGGCCATTAAAACTGCTACACCAAGAAGAAATGCAGATGATAAACGGATATTCAGTGGACAAATATATTATACTAGAACTGACATGTGATTACAGTTTCACGCAATTTGGGTGCATAGGTCCTGAGAAATCAGTAGCCAGAACAACCACCTCTGGCCGTAATAACGGCCTTGATACACCTGGGCATTGAGTCAAACAGAGCTTGGATGGCGTGTACAGGTACCGCTGCCTATGCAGCTTCAACACGATACCACAGTTCATCAAGAATAGTGACTGGCGTATTGTGATGAGCCAGCTGCTCGGCCAACATTGACCAGACGTTTTCAATTGGTGATAGATCTGGAGAAAGTGCTGGGCAGGGCAGCAGTCGAACATTATCCAGAAAGGCCCGTACAGGACCAGCAACATTCGGTCGTGCATTATCCTGCTGAAACGTAGGGTTTCGCTGGGATCGAATGAAGGGTAGAGCCACGGGTCGTAACACGTCTGAAATGTAACGTCCACTGTTCAAAGTGCAGTCAATGCGAACAAGAGGTGACCGAGACGTGTAACCATTGGCACCCCATATCATCACACCGAGTGATACGCCAGTATGGCGATGACGAATACACGCTTCCAGTCTGCGTTCACCGCGATGTCGCCAAACACGGATGCGACCATCATGATGCTGTAAACAGAACCTGGATTCATCCGAAAAAATGACGTTTCGCCATTCGTGCACCCAGGTTCGTCGTTGAGTACACCATCGCAGGCGCTCCTGTCTGTGATGCAGCGTCAAGGGTAACCGCAGCCATGGTCTCCGAGCTGATAGTCCATGCTGCTAGAAACGTCGTCGAACTGTTCGTGCAGATGGTTGTTGTCTTGCAAATGCCCACATTTGTTGACTCAGGGATCGAGACGTGGCTGCACGATCCGTTACAGCCATGCAGATAAGATGCCTGTCATCTCAACTGCTAGTGATATGAGGCCGTTGGGATCCAGCACGGCGTTCCGTATTACCCTCCTGAACCCACCGATTCCACATTCTGCTAACAGTCATTGGATCTCGACCAACGCGAGCAGAAATGTTGCGATAAGATAAACCGCAATCGCGATAGGCTACAATCCGATCTTTATCAAAGTCGGAAACGTGATGGTACGCATTTCTCTTCCTTACACGAGGCATCAGAACAACGTTTCACCAGGCAATGCCGGTCAACTGCTGTTTGTGTATGAGAAATCGGTTGAAAACATGTCAGCAAGTTATGTGAATGCTCTGAAAAGCTAATAATTTGCATATCACAGCATCGTATCCTGTCGGTTAAATTTCGCGTCTGTAGCACGTCATCTTCGTGGTGTAGCAATTTTAATGGCCAGTAGTGTATTTTCGCTAGCACCAAAAGAGGTGCATAATTCCATTAATATAATTTTTGCTCACTTACCCACGATATAAAGCTTCTTACAGACAGCAAAATTAAATTAGAAAACAAAATGAAAAAGTTTGTCCTTGACATTTTGTATTCCGCTGAAGAATTTCTGTTTATTTAGTACGTGAAAGACGGTGTGTTGGAAATTAGTAATTCACTTCCGCATTATAGGAAGAAACAATTTGTAAATGGTTAGTACGCAGCCATATTTACAAGTATATAGGAATGTGTAATAAGAGTGCAAAATGACTCATTCCACATCACTAAGATGAATCGTATAAATCATACGTGGAATGTATAAATATGCATAAATAACGCACCATGACTGGTAATTTGTACATCAGTTCGCTGATTCGACAGGTTGTGCTGCCGTTCATGAACAGCTTTCCAGGGTTTGTTTTACAATGGGATAACGCTGCTGTTGTAACCCAACATTCTCTAAAGATTTGCTTTGTCCTGTTCGATCACCAAATCTGTCTCCAAACGAGCACATATGGGACGTCATTGGAGGACGACTCCAGCGTCATCCACAACCAGCATTAAGCGTTCCTGTATTGACCGCCAAATGCTACAGGCAAGGAATTCCATTCCACAAATCGACAACCGGGACCTGCACGACACAATGTACGCAATATGCGTGCTTGCATTCAGCATTCTGGCGGTTACACTGTTTGTTACAGAACCGTCAATTCACCTTTGGAATGGCTTATCTCGTGTTTGTATTAACCTCTGATCTAGTAACGTTAATCGCTTAAGGGGGGTAGGACGTCAAACGTGCCGATTTGGAGCAAGAGAGGCACCACAGGACATTTTAATTTCCACTGTCTATACTTTTACAAGTAAATTCATAAAATTTTGTCAGCATGACCAGGAAGGATTCAGGATTCACACTCGTAGCAGCGGAAGTTAAAAAACATAACAAAATTTTTTTTACATGTGAAATTTCATCATTTTTTCGCTTACTATTGGCTGCATTTGTTGCTATAGGTAGACTTTTCTTCGTAAGTAAGAGAGACTGTTCGATGAATTTTGCACATCATACAAACCATACTTACAGGTGTCTGAAACTCTAGAATCTATTTAATTTATTAAAAAATGAATGAGCTGTTACGTTATAAACTTTATGTTTAGAAAAAAATCAAATTTTGTAGTTAATTATCTCAATTTTTACCACAGTTTGTAATAGATTTGGAAAATTCTAGAGTTTCATACACCTGTAAGTATGGTTTGTATGCTGTGCAAAATTCATCAGAGAATCTCTCTTACTTGTGAAGAAAAATGTACCTATAGCAACAAATGCAACGAACAGTAAGTGAAAAAAAGATGAAATTTCAGATCTAAAAAAAATTATTTTGTTATGTTTTTGCACTTCCACTGCTATGAGTGTGAATCCTGAATTCTTCCTGGTCATGCTGACAAAGTTTTTTGAATTTATTTGTAAAAGTATGGGCAGTAGAAAATAAAATGTCCTGTGGTGCCTCTCCTGCTCCAAGTCGGCCCGTTTGACGTCCTACCCCCGTTAAACATGTTGCCTACACTATTGTATTTTTTGGTTGTGTGATTTTTTTCCATCAGTGTAGTTACATTTTAGCATATGTACTTTGAACGAGCGTTAATGGGAATGTTTGCAGGTGTCATACGTGACCAGCCCGGCCTCGGACCTGCAGTACTTCTTGTACGCGAACGCCAGTGAGGGGGTCCATCGCCACCACATGGATGACCTTCTGTGCGAGTACCACAACACGCTGTCGGGCATCCTTCGGTGCCTGGGTATGCAGCAGGAAGCTGAGGTCTTCACTTTAGAGGAGCTGAAACGGGACATGGACCGCTGTCTAGTTATGGGATTTCTCTTCAGCTGCATGAGCGGCTTTGCTCTGACTTCTGAAAAGTACGGTGCAGAATACGTAAAGGCATTCAACGACCCAAAGCACGCCGACGAAGCTCTCGCTAAGATCTTCAAGAATCCTTATTCGTTATCTTACATGAAATACCTGACGCCAATTTTTGACAGTAAAGGAATTTTATGACAATTTGTAGCACGTATAGCTATTAAGATTCAAATAATCTAACAGTTTGTAAATTTCTGTCTTAGACGTTCTTCTATCTCACTGTAGGCTATGAGTAAGTGGATATGATGTCTTGCAGAGGCGTGCCTACTGTGTTACGTGATTAATTCGCATTTATTTCTTGAGGATTTGTATATAAGTAGTAGGACAACTCTTGTGCTCCAAAATCCCTTTAAAATATGCTTGGTATCTTTTTTATTCCATGGGTTATTTTTGAATATACTGATATCGAGAGAGTTCTGGATGAAATAATTACAAACGTTGCAATCCTTCAACGGTTGTCGAAAAGATATAGTCGCCATTTCTTATGCTGGTGAGCACTGGTACAACAGTAATCGTATACAGAGTAACAGAATAAATCTCATGTTGTACGTCAATCATTCAAAGCGAAAGTTAGGGAGAGTCTTATACCTGGAGGATAGTGTATCTAAGAACACATCCTGGTCGGCGGTTTAATCTAGTGACTGAGTTTAGAAACCGAAGGACTGTGCACTAGAAACCGTCATAAATGTTTCCGGCATTTTCCACTGTTCTTGTTATCGTGAGACATGAGATTGTGCTCTGTATGCAGCGTTTATAAATATTAAGAATTCTACATATTTGTGGGCGAATTATATTAAAGCTATTTAATGGCTATTGTTAATTCGTTAACAGAGTTCTACACTTAGTAAAATTCTGTATATTTTCAAAACCAGTCATGTAACGTGTGGACAGTGAAGCCGTACATAGTAGGTCGTGCACCATCTTGTACCTTGAAACGTAATAAGATCTTCTATCATGGAAAAGTGGTATTTGTAAATGAATGGAGTTCGTATCGTGTCTTATCAATCTTCACTCTCTTGAAAATGGAAATCTATGTTCGCTGTCAATAGCTTCTGTTTCAACATATTATTAAATTATAACTAGTTCCTACTAATACTTCTTAATTTGATTTCAGTTACAGATTATTGATGTGAAGTAGAGAAATAGTGTAACATAAAGACTATTGAAAACAGTATTGACAAGACCTTCCCGACTGAAACACTTTTAAATTTGAATAGAATATTTGGTCCTTGGATACTACACCATGTTGTACCTTGGAACAGTGTTTTATGTTTAAACAAAAGTTATTTTTCCGGAGTAATTATTTTTAATTTCAGATTAAATGCAGGACATATAAACTGAATGCTATTATTTCATAATGGAATAAGAAAATACATCAAACCTCTATTACAGGGGTGACTGGAGGCGAAAGGCTGGAAATGTTGCAACGCGCAACACTGTCCCCTATTGCTTAGCAGGCACAACATTCACTGCCACCAAGTAACGAAGCCGGAACAATACGGAACAGAACTTCTGTTTTAAATTAAAATCCATGAATAGTTTTAGCCAGTTTCGGATAAGCTGTGTCCAGGTTAAAAGTGGTTGATTTTGCCTACCTGTGGTGTCGTCGCAAAACCGAGTGTCCAATTCAGCCATTTCCTCTTAATGGCAGGAAGACAGTTTACGCCTGTCTTACACGGGGGCAAACAAAAGCGAGCAAGCATCACTGAACCAGACTTCTCTTAACTTTAAATGGTAAGCTAACGCGAGAGAACTGCATTCGGTCGTGTTCGGTTCGCATTCATTGGAATTCGGCCGTGTTCCGCTGGTTGCTTGTCTTATAGCGAACCATCAAAGGAAGTTCGCCTATTCTTTGTTTCGGAGCTAGCAGTATAGAAGATTTTCGTCTGGTATCTTGTCTACTTTTGTTGTTTACATCAGTTGCGTGAGCGATGGATTGGTACGAAGAAAACATGACCTTCCTGATAGAAAAGTATAGATATCTTGGGAGCTTCTGGAACCCAAATGATCCACAGCACGAATGCCCAAGGAAAATAAATATGGCTGGTACAAAATTTCCGAGGCACTCAAAGATGCAAGAGGGGAGTGAAAAATGACTGTAAATTTGTCAATACCTGAATATGGTGGGAACGGAGTGAATGAGCACTACCTTTGTAGCTCTTTTTATCAAAGAGAAGAAATGTAATAAACTTTCTTGAAAGTAAACAAGTGCTAATTTTGTATCAAGTATGCTATTTCAAATTAAAAATAAATTAAAAATTAAGAAAGATTTGATCATTCTCTTCTTTATGTTGATGATAGCTGTAATTGAATGGCTGATATGTGATTGTTTCATTAGAGATTTATGGTGATGAACAGATATGGTTTACGTAAGAATACTGTACGTTCTCTCTACCAAACTATATACCACATTTTATCAAGTAGCCCGTAGTATTAAAGTTCGACCCATACTGAACCTAAAACGTACTGGTTGGCCATTCTAGGCTCATTAGCCCAAATTATCGGGAATCCCTACCATCTTCAACCCTAAATGGAACAAATATCAAGTACTGGCATTCAGCAAAGCTAGAAGTAATAGAAATGAAGTTCCATGCTTCTTGACAGAGCGTAGGAGAACGATGCGGGAGACCCGCACCGCCGTACTAGGCAAGGTTCTAATGGAGGTGGTTTGCTGTTGCCTTCCTCCGACCGTAATGGGGATGAATGATGATGATGAAGACGACACAACAACACCCAGTCATCTCGGGGCAGGTGAAAATACCTGACCCCGTCGTGAATCAAACCCGGGACCCCGTGATCGGAAAGCGAGAAAGCTATTTCGAGACCACGAGCTGCGGATTGTAGAAGTAATAAAAGTTGAAAATCTAAATTGGACTGGGCACGTAATTACAATGTCCAAGAAAGCATAAGCATCTCTCCATGCGCTACAAAAATATTAAAGGCTCTTCCCTCTTGAGCTGAAAAAGAAACTTGTACAGACATTTATACTTGAAATTAATGATTAAAGCCATGCTATCCTGCAAAGATTTTCTCAGGGAAGCCCACGCCGCCTGGAATTGATTATGACTACTTATGTTCGACCCTTTGATCACATTTCATCACAATATGCACAGCTAATCTTGTTGCATGCAGACAAGGGCAAAGATTTCCATACCTTCTGTCTTATGGACGAACACTGTCCCTCATATCTCTCCTCGACCTTAACGCTCTTGTATGAACAACATGGCAGAAACAACAGTTCTCATCAGAGAAAAATCCTTTTTAACTGCGTCTTCAGCTACTTTCTCGAAGTCCTTCTCATTAGCAAGAACCTGACTTCGGAATAAACTGAACAACATCTCCAGCTTCAGAAGACAGTTAATGATATACCTACTAAAGCAACAATAAAGATTACCATTGTTCCTGTACATACTCTTTACTGTTGTTCATCCTTGTTTCAAACCAGATTTCCCTCCTTTATTCTTAGCTGGTGCAGTCTTAAATATCCTTTCCCCAGAACGTCGTATGTCGGAAAACATCTATTTTGTATACCTATAAATTCTCATTATATCTGCCACTATCATTATTGTTATTATTTTGTTGTCATTATTAGTATTACCACTATTAGTGGCAGTAGTAGTACAAGTACTGCCAGTTCAAAAATGGTTTAGATGTCTCTGAGCACTATGGAACTTAACATCTGAGGTCATCAGTCCGTTAGACTTAGAACTACTTAAACCTAACTAACCTAACGACATCACACACATCCATGCCCGAGGCAGGATTCGAACCTGCGACCGTAGCAACAGCGCGGTTCCGGACTGAAGCTCCTAGATCCGCTCGGTCACAACGGCCTGCTATACTGCCAGTATTAACTTCATTAATTCATAGTATACTTATTCACACTACGCTATGGACACTTAAATAATTTTAATACTGTTTGTCATACACTCCTGGAAATTGAAATAAGAACACCGTGAATTCATTGTCCCAGGAAGGGGAAACTTTATTGACACATTCCTGGGGTCACATACATCACATGATCACACTGACAGAACCACAGGCACATAGACACAGGCAACAGAGCATGCACAATGTCGGCACTAGTACAGTGTATATCCACCTTTCGCAGCAATGCAGGCTGCTATTCTCCCATGGAGACGATCGTAGAGATGCTGGATGTAGTCCTGTGGAACGGCTTGCCATGCCATTTTCACCTGGCGCCTCAATTGGACCAGCGTTCGTGCTGGACGTGCAGACCGCGTGAGACGACGCTTCATCCAGTCCCAAACATGCTCAATGGGGGACAGATCCGGAGATCTTGCTGGCCAGGGTAGTTGACTTACACCTTCTAGAGCACGTTGGGTGGCACGGGATACATGCGGACGTGCATTGTCCTGTTGGAACAGCAAGTTCCCTTGCCGGTCTAGGAATGGTAGAACGATGGGTTCGATGACGGTTTGGATGTACCGTGCACTATTCAGTGTCCCCTCGACGATCACCAGTGGTGTACGGCCAGTGTAGGAGATCGCTCCCCACACCATGATGCCGGGTGTTGGCCCTGTGTGCCTCGGTCGTATGCAGTCCTGATTGTGGCGCTCACCTGCACGGCGCCAAACACGCATACGACCATCATTGGCACCAAGGCAGAAGCGACTCTCATCGCTGAAGACGACACGTCTCCATTCGTCCCTCCATTCACGCCTGTCGCGACACCATTGGAGGCGGGCTGCACGATGTTGGGGCGTGAGCGGAAGACGGCCTAACGGTGTGCGGGACCGTAGCCCAGCTTCATGGAGACGGTTGCGAATGGTCCTCGCCGATACCCCAGGAGCAACAGTGTCCCTAATTTGCTGGGAAGTGGCGGTGCGGTCCCCTACGGCACTGCGTAGGATCCTACGGTCTTGGCGTGCATCCGTGCGTCGCTGCGGTCCGGTCCCAGGTCGACGGGCACGTGCACCTTCCGCCGACCACTGGCGACAACATCGATGTACTGTGGAGACCTCACGCCCCACGTGTTGAGCAATTCGGCGGTACGTCCATCCGGCCTCCCGCATGCCCACTATACGCCCTCGCTCAAAGTCCGTCAACTGCACATACGGTTCACGTCCACGCTGTCGCGGCATGCTACCAGTGTTAAAGACTGCGATGGAGCTCCGTATGCCACGGTAAACTGGCTGACACTGACGGCGGCGGTGCACAAATGCTGCGCAGCTAGCGCCATTCGACGGCCAACACCGCGGTTCCTGGTGTGTCCGCTGTGCCGTGCGTGTGATCATTGCTTGTACAGCCCTCTCGCAGTGTCCGGAGCAAGTATGGTGGGTCTGACACACCGGTGTCAATGTGTTCTTTTTTCCATTTCCAGGAGTGTATTAACATTGTTACTTCTTAGATACCTGTGATGCAAAAAAGGTGTTGTATATGTGAAACCCCGGTCCGATGTAACAGATGGTCTGATGCCCTTTATCAGGTGAAGTGGGTAGGTTGTCATACGGGCCGACTTGGAGAAGGACAGGCAGCACAGGAGATTTTAATTTCCACTGTCTGTTCTTTTAGAAATAAATTCATAAAACTTTGTCAGCATAAATAGGAAGGATTCAGAATTCACACTCACAGCAATGGAAATTTTATTAATTTTTCACTTACTATTGGCTGCATTTGTTGCTATAGACACACTTTCCTTCATAACTAAGAGAGATTCTGCGATGAATTTTGCACAACATACAAATCATACTTACAGGTGTGTGAAACTCTAGTATTTAATTTATGAAAAAATGAATGAGCCGTTACATTTTAAACTTCAAGTTTAGAAAAACCTCAAATTTTATAGTTAATTATCTCAATTTCTATCGCGGGTTTTAATTGATTTGGAAAATTCTAGAGTTTTGCATTAACGAGTATGTGTTTGATAAGCATACCAAGTTTGAAAGAAATAGGATATTTATTTTGCCTGTTACATTGACCTAAGTATAAAAATTTGTATTTTACGGAAAGTGGCCGTTAAAGTTTCTGCTTGTATTTGGAACTGTCCAGCACCATAAGCAGATTCTTTTTCATTTTATAGATCAGTTTTCTTCCTTTTCACATTCCTGTGATGCATTCTTCTTGATTTTATCACCTCCAAAATTATTTATCGGCTTTCACTACACGCTCTCTGTCTCTTGCACACAAAGCTTTGATGCAGTTCATTCCAAGCTTAGTTCCCATTTTCTCTAAAACATATGTTCTGCTTTGCACATCACCATTAAAATATGAAACTGCATCATAAACACCAATAGCAAGTGCGTTTCTTCCCACAAAAATCGTTTTTGGCAATCTTTCGCATACGCATTGCTTAGAACTTTCATTTCTTCAATAAGTTCATTTACAAGGTCCCTGAATGTAGGTTCGGTGGCTTCCCTTACAGCAGTTGGTAGAGAATTCTTGTGATGATATTCCTCACTTACAAATGACAGAAGAATGGTGTGCAGAGGGGTCTGGCGCTGCATCTTGGTACGCATAGGACCAAACAACGTGCCTTATACTCTCTCAAATATATATGTTTTATACATCAAACTATTCATGAAGATGTGGGCTACAAAATGGGCATATTTTTGAAAAATCGATTTTTTTAAAATTTGTGACATCCCATCCACCCCCCATTAAATAAATAAAAAATAAAGTACATGTGACAGGTGTCCGCCTCCGTAGGTCTGTGGTCAACATGTCTGACTCCTATGGAGAGGCCTCGGGTTCGATTCCCACAACTGCCAGGAGTTTTTTCCTTGTTGGGAGGACTGGTACGGGGTGTACTCAGCTCTTGATGTCAGCTCAGGAGTGGCTTAATGAGAATTAGCAGCTTCTAGCTCAATAAAGCCGGCAACGGCTGGGCGAGTGTTATGCTGACTGTCGACCCCAACCGCATTCAATGACGACATTGACATAGGATGACACGGCAGTCAGTCAGCCCCGATTAGTCCTCCAGGTCCAGAATACGGAGCTTGCTTTGCTTAACATTCACAGGTCATATGTACGAGGGGCTATCCAGAAAATAACAGAGCATTTAGTCTATCGAAGCTGTGAGCGTGGCTAGAGACGCCATCTTGGTGCCATATCGTTCCTATATGCTTTATGCATGCAGCGGTGATAGCGTGTGGTCTGCGTTTCAGCTACAATGTTTTCTGTGACGTGTTAAAATGTACGCTGCAATAGAAGACCACGCCACCTGTGAGGCTCTGAGCGCTATGGGACTTAGCCAGCCGGAGTGACCGAGCGGTTCTAGGCGCTACAATCTGGACCGCTACGGTCGCAGGTTCGAACCCTGCCTCGGGCATGGATGTGTGTGATGTCCTTAGGTTAGTTAGGTTTAAGTAGTTCTAAGTTCTAGGGGACTGATGAGCTCAGCTCTTAAGTCCCATAGTGCTCAGAGCCATTTGAACCATTTTTTGAACTATGGGTCTTAACTGCTGAGGTCATCAGTCCCCTAGAACTTAGAATTACTTATACCTAACTAACCTAAGGACATCACACACATCCATGCCCAAGGCAGGATTCGAACCTGCGACCATAGCGGTCGCGCGGTTCCGGACTGTAGCGCCTAGAACCGCTCGGCCACCCCGGCCGGCGCTACCTGTGAGGTTCGTTCTGTGATTATGGTTTTGTTGGCAAAAAACTGCAAACTAACGGAAATAGATCGTGACGTTTGTGATGTGTGCATAAACGGAATAATGAGTGAAAGCTGAGTGATGCATGGTTCATTGAATTTAAATATGGTCGTACCAGTATTCACTATGAAGACCGCAGTGGTAAACCTAGCCTTGTTACTGACGAACTGGAGACGACAGTCAACGACAAAATTCGTGAAAAACGTCGTTTCACGATTACGGAACTTTCGCAACATTTTCCCCAAACCACACTGAGTTTTTTGCATAAAACTGTGGCGGAGAAGCTTGGTTACCACAAATTTTCTACTAGGTGGGTCCCAAAAATGCTAACGGAAGCCCATAAAAAAATTAGACTGACTGCAATACCGGCCTTCCTCGAAGATTACGAGAAAAATGGTAAGAAAGTTATCGGTCCGATCGTAACTGGGGACGAGACTTGGGTCAAGCATGTCAGTTTTGAAAAGAAATGGCAGTCAACGAAATGGTGACACACGAATTCTTTCAAGAAAAGAGGGAAATGTTTGCAAATGCTGTCAGGAAGAGAGGCCTTTGCTGCTCTGTTTTGCGACTCTAAGGGAGTGATTCTTGCTGATGCCTTGAACATGGTGAGAATTGTCAAAAACTGACGAAATTAAGGCAGTCGATACTGAACAAGTGTCGGGGAAAATATAGCGCCAAAGTTTCGTTTTTCACGACAACGCGCGACTACTTGCGGTCAATCATACCCGAGATCTACTACGGGGTTTCGGATGGGAGGTGTCTGATCATCCGCCATAGAGCCCGGATTTGTGGCAGAGCATCTACCACCTCTTCCCAGCAATGAAGACATAGCTCGCTACACAACGCTTTTATACTGATGTCGAACTGCATACCGGTATAAATCTGTGGTCGCAATCGCAAGCGGCAGATATCTGCAGAGACAGTATTGAAAATCTTATGCCACGGTATGATAAGTGCCTCAGTTTGTATGCCGACTATGTAGAAAAATAGCTTCAGAGTGTAACTTTAAAATGTACATAAAAATCTTAGATTTTTCCATGTTGTTAATTTTTTACTTCAGAACGTCTGTTTCTTTCTGGATACCCCTAGTATATTTAGTATTTCATTATTTTATAGACGTTATCTTTCATACTCATACATTAATAAAAGTAGTGCTTCAAATCTGTCGTTTCCGTAGTGCAGATATCAGAAACTGTCTGAGATACAGCAGCTTCTCACATGCGAAACCTTCACTGATATAAACGTCTCCAATTGCTAACACCCAGAATAAAAATATTAGCCTTTCTTCAGATTATGCAAGCTGTCGGCAATCAGTGTTCTGCTTCTAAATTTTCTCCTCAGTTGTAATGAGAAGCCAGCGAAAAGCGACAAGTGACCTACGCGCAAAGTTGTGGAACAGAGTTAGAGAAAGCTGGAACTGCAGTTCAGTGTTAAGTGCACTACTCCCACGCATTTGACGCTTACATAGAATTTATGACACCAAAAATTATTCTTTTCCTGTGCTCATTTGCTTACTTCATCGAAAACAGTGCTCTTTGTGAAGAATATTAGCGTCCAGAAAGAATAAAGCAGCGTTTGTTCGTTACCTTCTTTTCTCTACGTTTCCTCTAGTCTAAAAGCTTGTTCACAGAAGCAAGTGAACGGTAGTGAACACTAGCGAGTAGTCTGCAAATGTTCATTCGCTGATTTTCGCTTCCATTCATTCTGCTGTAGAACAAGATTTCTAAGTCTTTCGTCCTGCTGCTATTCTTTCCGACAAGAACCATAGTTTTCACTACTCGAGTCACTGTCGTCTCTTCATTTATCCTCGTCCGTATCACTATGTCCACTGGATTTTCGACGTAATTCCTTCCATTAATGAGTCTCTTATTCCCTCTCTCTCTCCCTCCCCCCCCCCCCTCTCTCCCCCTGTGTGTAACCACGGATAAAGAAGATTAATTTCGACGTTGACCTCATGATAGCACTCTAATGGTAATAATTTCCCGCCCATTAAGATTTTACGGCACAGTTACATTCCAGCATAAAATATAAATGGTCTAATGACTTTATTCCGTTAGTTAAACAAAGAATATTTTATTCCTTTTTCGAAAGCAGTCTAATGTTCATAGCTATCATCTCGACATGCAAAATGTAAATAATATTGAAAGCCAACTTCTACCCTCATAGTAAGCACATAATCAGCTTATCTGTGCCAAAAACAGTCGTCTATACATTTTCCTAGTGTTATAAAATGACTCCAATTTCAGGCTCACATTGTAAGAATCAAGAGAAAGTATGTCAGGATGTATAGTACTCCAGGAACGAAGAATGTCGATTTTCACTACCAATCATAGCCCACCAAACGTGTATAATACTGATGAATAATGGCAAAACTGCGTAGGAACTTTTCTCATATGCTAACAAAAATCTATCGGTACTATCACAAATCTAACTCCTTCTTTACCATGAAGTCCTGTGACATATTTAATCCAAGATGTATCATAGTTTCTCGTGTGATTTACAAATTGTTTAAAACAGGAATATACAGGCATAAATGAACAACAGAATGTGTAATTTGGCGTCATGTGAGTTCGCCTAGCATTGTCACGTGTTTGATTTGTAATGCATTCAGCCGCAGAAGTTCTGCCTACAACAGGCTGAAACGTTGTAAACCAAATATGCAACTGGATTTCAATAAAAAGATGTCTCCACCTGTACAACTAAGAAATACAGTGCAGTAACTTTAAATGTTTTGAGAGGTTGTAGCACTGATAAAACCAAGTGTTAAAGTTCACGTAAATAAGTATCTACTTTACAGTACGCATAGGGTATCGAGTATTGGAATGTTCCACATAAATGGATACTACTGCTGTTTCAATAAAATTATTTTGGGTCGTTGGCCTATCACTACACGTTCCTTAATCAGGGCAAAATGAGTTAGTAACTCAGAAGAATTTTGTTGAAGCAGTCTAGGCCTCAGAAGCCAACGAACCTACTGCAGAGTTTCTTCTGTGTGTGAACCTATAAATGAAAAATCACCTGACTCCGATATGGAAAAGAACATACCGAATAGCAAAAACTCCGAACAGATATACTGTTCACCTTCTTCATCTTCCTTTACTGTAATAGATTCTTGTCGTTTGGGGTTATCTATGTTTTCGTAATGAAAGCGATGCTTTCCACATTGTGAGCGTCGTCTTTTGTACATATTTTTCGTTTATATTTCCTCAATCTCATATTTTCTCAACGTAAAAAGTCTGTTGAAGAAAAGAAGTTCAAACAGCACTATCCCACGTTACAGGATTCATTCACACAACAACAGAGAAATAAGACAAAAACAATGACGATGTACATATTTTCACATAACTACTGTTCTGAGCGACAGAATTCGCGACTCTACAGTAATATTACTCTGCTAACCAGGACATTTAGCGGAAAGAAACTAGACCATGGCTATGAACATTAGCATCTGAGATGGTAGTGCAAACTAACAGGAAAAGTTGGAAACATAGTATATGTATTATGCTGTCTGAGTAATGCAGAACTCTGACATTGATTATTATTCTATAGTAAATTTCCTTCCATTTCATGGCAGCGCAAAATCAACTTACATAGCAAATGTCAGTATTGTACATAGTAATCTCCATTCATATATATGACACAGGTGCCTACATCACATCATCATTTCAAAACATTGCTGTCATATTCAATATAACACTGAAAAACATAACAGAGGAGTACCTAAAGGTACTGAAATAAAATGTCTAGACAGGTGTTTATTACACCTGTGTGTTAACTGTAATAAAATGTTAGTAATGATTCCTACACAATCGACGCGGTACCTCATCTGCGAGCAACTGTAAAATCGTGTGTAGATAGACTGTAACGTAATGATCTGCTGACAGTGTGGTCTCTCATCACAGTTATTTCAAGAGCAAATGAAAATTCTCAAATAACTCGATCGAACTGTTGAAGTCTCTTCAGCAAGTAAATTCAACCATCTGACACAAGGTACTGAATGTCGAGATCCGTCAGCCAATATTATCTCTTTCTGGAAGGAAAAATAATAAGGTGGGGAAAATTGCTGAAAAAAAACAAGATAAACGGAATGAACACTACGTTTAACCAATGACTCATTGAAGAAAGAAGTGGCATTTTACAACGGCACTACAGCTCGCTTCTTACTTCCCTGTTTCTTCTTCTTAATGCGTATTCTGATGTTCAGGCAGTGACACTGGAGAGTCTATATAGAAAGACTGGAGAATAGTCCGCCATGTTTCTCACAGCTTGCACTCCCGATATACAGGGTGTATGAAAATGAATCACATAATTTAAGAAAATCATAACTATTATGTTATTTGGGATAAGTACAAGTACAATGTACTGTTGGAAAGAGCAAACTTACACAGTTCCAGCTAGGTACCAGCAGTGTGCGCACACTTCAGTTCTAGCAAGACTGGTGTCGGGACAACAAAAAGCATTTTGTTGTCTACGTTTTGCGCAGTTCTGGTCAGTAATAACCGTTCAACGTGACTTTCATACTAGGTGTGGTGTGGATTCTCCACCAGCAGAGCATTAAATGATATCATGAACAATTTCGAGAAACGTGTTGTTTGTGTAACGGCAAATCCCAGACACAGACTTCGAATGTATCCGCCATAGTTCATCAAGGAGTCCGCAGAACCGCAGAAATCCCTTTGCCGTGCAGTTCGACAGCTCAGCATGCGCCCGATGTGCGTCTAGCGTGTGTTTCGTCGACGTTTACACATGAAACCAAGCAAAAGTCAGCTACTGCAAGGTGCTCGTGAAGGTGACAAACAACAACGTGAAGAGTTCTGTAACTTCGTTCTTGGGAAAATGGAGGATGACAGTTTTCTTCCACGCTTAGTATTTAGTAACGAGGGAACATTCCATTTAAATGGAAAGGTGAACCGTCATAATGTGATAATATGAGGCACAGAACTACCACATGAAGTTCTGCAACATGAGAGGGACTCTCCAAAATTTGTTGCGTTTTGTGCAATCAGGGTAAAGGTGTATGGTCCATATTTCTTTGCCACGAATACTATTACAGGAAGCAGATATCTCGATATGCTTGAGAACGTTGTTTTTACACAGTTGGACACTGGTTTGAACCAACAGGATGGGGCACCGCCACACTGGCGTCTGGAGGTGAGAGAATTTTTAAATCAAAAGATTACTGAATGATGGATCGGTCGCACTGTACCAAATGATTGAGTCTTACACGACTGGCCTCCAAGGTCACCAGACTTGATTGTATGTGATTATTTCTTGTAGGGGTTTATAAAAGACTGTTTATGTGCCTCCTTTAGCAACAAAAATGAATGAACTGAAACATCGCGTAACAGCAGCTGTGGAAGCCATAACTCAAGACATGTTCCCTGCAGTGTCAGAACAGTTTGAATAATGCACTGACATATGCTGTGAATCTCAAGGGAGCATATTGAACACCTATGAAGGGGCATGAAAAAAATTGTTGTTGAGTTTCCTGGTCATCAAAAAACAAAGTTCATTGTATACATTCATTAGTTTCAGAAATATAGATGTGCCACATCGAATGATTCTTTTTGGTACACCCTGTACGTTAAGTAGCGTCGTAAAGTGAAATGCAGTCACATAATGACAATAAGCTTTCAGCGATTTGATAATGCCAAAACGGCATTTGTAACGTATTGTTTGATAACAATAAGGAAACAACATTTAAATTAAGGTATGTATTTAAACGAATTAAAAATGAAACGTTCTACAGCAAAGCGCTGTATCTACATATCCGATGAGTGGAACAATTAATGAAAGAATAGTCACAGGATAGAGTAGCATAGAGAGCTGCATCAAACCAGTCTCAGGACGGATGACCACAACAACAACAACAGTCACATAATTCCATTTTCTGTAAGTAACTATGACCAGTTAGACATAGCTTTGTTTCATTTTAGTACTTCCAACTGGGATATTTATCATTGAAGTAGTAACCAGTCTTCTCTTGTTTTCGCATAATATATTCTAGATGAAACTCAGTGGCTCTAATCAAGATTTCTTAAGTACTGGGGAATCAAAAAATGGTTCAAATGGCTCTGAGCACTATGGGACTTAACACCTGTGGTCATCAGTCCCCTAGAACGTAGAACTACTTAAACCTAACTAACCTAAGGACATCACACACATCGATGCCCGAGGCAGGATTCGAACCTACGACCGTAGCGGTTGCGCGGTTCCAGACTGAAGGGCCTTAGAACCGCTCGGCTACTCCGGCCGGTTACCGGGGAATCAAGACAACGTTTTCTACAGTACATTTCGAATCACTAAAATATTATAATCTTGACACACTGCTACTTCCTTGTATGGGTATATCGCAAGCTGTATAAGAAGTGAAATAAAATATCGACGGAAATATTTAAAAAAAAATATTTGTCACTGTATTCATGAATACACTAAAAAACATCAACACGCATTTATAAAATTATATTCAGCAATAGTTTTCTACGAGATTTTACGCAATAACGGAGAGATAGTTTTAATGATCTATAGTATGTATTGCTGGAATGACAGTAAGATAACCGTTCATAAGTAAAAATATGGAATATATCCAGATATTTTAACAAAATAAATACTGTACAGTGCAACCCTAAGACGTTCCTAAAAAACGGACACTATGTATCATCATAGTTTGGACACTAATAATGGCGGATCACAGGACAATATACTTACTCCCTATGGACAGAAACAATTTGTGTCAACTCGATTTCTAGTTTCCTATCAAGCATGGCTCTGGTCTGATGTTTAAGCTTCTGTACGGGATCACAGTACAAAATACTTACCCCCTATGGACAGAAACAATTTGTGTCAACTAGAAATCGTTTCCTATCAAGCAGAGGGGTGGCCTCGCATAGCTGTGGACTGATGTTTAAGCTTCGGTACGCTGTTATGAAGCTAATCAATCGAATATGTGCAAGCGTATGCCATTTATGATCACTAAATACAAATCCATAGCACCCGCATATCAACTATATTTAATGATTGTGGGATACATAATCGACTGCGAGACGTATTTCCATGTAGTTTCTCAGTGTTGTGAAGAAACTTCAGGGATTTGGAGGGGCGTTTCTCGGAAAGAAAACAAATCAAGTATCGTAGAAACATTTTCTGCAGTTGTAACGGCTTCACAAGACACAGTAACCAATCAAAAAGGGAACTGTCGTAAGTCTAAGGTAGTAACTGAAAATAAGCTTTCTGAAATATTTACTTTTCAATACTTGACTGCAAAAGGGTTTGACAAAAAGGAATATGTCGGAAAAAAGCCCAATCGACTACCATAAAAGGAGCTCTACAGCCATTCACAGTAAGAGTGAAAAGAAATATTTGTTTTTATCATAAATAAGTACACTTTAGCTGTATAATTCAAGAGAGACTTACGATACATGATTAAGAATATATGTATGTGTGCATCAGTAGTAGATACAAACGGTTATTACACAATACCTTTAACTATACATCGGAAAGAATACGAATCGAGTACTGTAAAAAATATATGGGGACACCCATAAACAGTATGTGTTTTAAAAAAGTATTTATTATAAATAAAAGTATTGATAAATTGACTAAATTAATTCCCTGCAAAACAGAAGAGGTAGTATTTTGTTTCTGAAACACAGCAAATATTAAAAATATAATTTCTTTCGAAATCAACGAAAATGTAATTACAAATAGTGCCAAAAAAGAATGCAATTCAAAATGCGCACCAAGAAATGGCATCACATCAGCCATTACCATTACGTAACTGGATGGAAAATCTTCTTGAACCGAATTCTGAGGATATAGAACTGATAAAAATGACATTCACTATCATAGTTACTTACAACACATTAAACATTTAATGATGAGACATAGACTGACTGAATTATCACAATCACCTACCGTTAGCAGTACACAGGATAGAGTCGTATAAGGTACATGTTTCTGGATCCTACCTTGCTATGATGCGCAGCCGACGGCATGTTATATCTGTGAAGATTCTCTTTTTATGTTTGCAGCTTGGAACACAAGGTAGCGCGTACAGTTCTCGTCGATTTATAAGAATCACTATACAAATTATTTGCGGCGTTACAGCCTCTCGCTAGCCCGCTGAACAAATTATCGCAATATTAATAGCCTCGCAGTAGCGTCGTGGTTAATATTAGACACGTCATAAAGACGTGGTTCCAAACCATCCGCGCTCGCCTCCTTTAACAATCTGACACCGCAGTGTTTTTTTTTTTAATGAGAAAACACACTGACATTAAAAACATAGCTTCTGTTGTCGCACTGATAACTGGCAGCTCAGAATTTCTCACCAGTTATATCAGGTAACATCTCTCCAATATGCACGTTCTCGCACGGCTTGGTGAGCTAATTTCAGCTCGAACTTCTGTGTTGTGCTCACTTCCATATTATTTCACTGTTCTCTACAGGCTATATTCTCCGCCTTCTGACAACTATTTAATTATAGTTTACAGTGGAGTAAATAATAGTATAACAGATTTTTCTGTACTCAGTATCTGCACCGACTAACGTGGAAACTAAACAGGAACGACTCTAAAACAAAACTTTCAACTGTCTGACAAAAGATGCTCATGCGTAACATTATCAGTGTAGAAAAACTAGAATGACTAACATTGCGAGTTTAGACAAACAAAACGTTGAACTAATTTCACAAGATAACACAAACAAGAAATCGGTAACAGATTATTTCACTGCGAAAGCTCAGATATCCCTTCCATAAGTGATTTCCGTGGGTAACTGTGTCGTGCTGAAACATTGTTTTTTTCTTTTTAGCACTGGACAATGCACTATGTCATGGCGGCTGTATAGTAAGTGTGTGCAGGCAATGGGGTGCTTCGCAGGACTACCACTGTCAGCTACCCTGGCAAATGAAAAATCGGTGGCCCTGCTCCGAACACTTAACTCTGAGTACTCGGTTGTGTGGAGGTCACTACTAATATCAAAGGAATGCAGCTACGCTGAACACATTTCGACTCACGACAATTAAAATACGGGCAAAGTGGTGGCACGACAGTGTAGAGCGCAAATTTGTCGTTGACGTGTGATGGACTGGTCGTAATAGTAGGCACAATAGCAAATAATTCTTTCGCCATGGTGGCCAAGCTCTATTAGTTTACACACACTAGCCACACTGCTTAAGGGGGACGAAATTCGTTTATTTTGTATTTGACTCAAGTTACATAAATAATATCTTACCTATTTTTAAATTTTTAGCAAACCATCATCAGATGAAGAAAGGAAAGTGAGAGACTAAAATAGTGGAAAACTTAGAAACAAATTAATACAACTTGCATACACAAGTATATGAACTTCAATGAGTTACATAGTAACACATCAACAGAACAACATAACATATGTACTCGTATAGTTGAAACTTAAAGACCACAATAAATTACGTGGCAGTATTAAGCAGGCAACTCTTACTTTGCAAATACAAGATTGAAAATTATTCACAATATGAATACAGGACAGTTATAATTAAATTGTAGGCATTTGACTCAATGTAGACGCAAAGCTGTTTAGCACATAGGTACACAGCTTCATAGAAATTATGTTCAGACCGTGCATTGCAGAATTTGCTTTGTTAACAGTGTTAGTGACTTGACTTGCCGTTAGACTCCAGTACTGGTACGGCGACATAGGGTTGAAACACACACATCATTGTGCATTACAGTTGTAGACAGCTAACATGCGTCCGACCAAGGTCAGCAGGACTTTTCACTTACAGTTGTTTTATCGAACCAAAGGGAATAGTGCCATTCCTCTTCGCGAGTATCGGCACATTAAAAGAACACTGAGAGGTCCCGTTTCCGCACCGGGATTGAAGAACACGATTCGGAGGGGCGAAGTAACTGGCGATTTGGGAATTGCTTCTGGCAGAGGCCGCCGACCAGCAGTGCCAAAAATGGTCGAAGTAGTTATTATTGCCACGGCTGAGGATGCTGGACGCAGTACGCGATATTCAAGCATTGCACGAGCTGTGTGACGGCAGCTGAACACTCAGTGGCCCGACATCCCACCTGGGATGTTTTAGGTGGAAGTGACGCAAGTCTCTAGTGCGATTCCAGGCTGGCGTGGATGCAGATTGTCGTCATACTGATAAACTTTTCTGATCTAGTTCATAAACGTAATGTGCAGTTAACAAATGTTACCCTCACATGAAGAAATTAAAACGTATTTCTTTCAAAGGTTTATTCGCTATTTCTCATCTGCATATGCTTATGCATATGCTTAGAAAAGTTTACGCACTTAACAGTCAAATACTGAAAATTTCTTTAAAAAACATAAAAAATAAAAAGAAGAAAGTAAAAAAGTAATACCACAAGGTTATATTGCCCTACGATCACTCGTTTACCTTGGGTATCCTCTTAAGTGACGAAGTAGAAAAAGTTTAGTTACTACCACCCTGTAGATTGCGAGACAAGTGAAAATTAGTGAACAACCAACAATCAACTGGCACAGGTAAGCTGGGCATACACTAGACATACGATAGATGACGACTGGTTGCTTTCTGGGTTCCGAGTTTATCTTTTACATTATTTGTCCACTTCTTAATTAATTTCTTATACATGTCAGTGACGTAATTTGCTTTATATCCATTAGTCATTGCTACCTGTTTTAATGTATCAAGTTCGTCACTGTACTGGTCCCGTTCTTGGGCTATACTGTCTAATCTGTGTACCTTGCAGCATAAATATTCCCACTTATATTCCGGTGGATACATAAGACTCCTCATTATTGATAGCATCTGAAGAGTCGCCCGAGGGTGGGCCATGAAGCTACGCTATTATCTTGTTCGCGTCTAAGAAATCTAAGAAATTAATATTTTGTTCTTTCTCTCTTTCTGACGTAAATTAGATTATAGGGTGAAGTGTATTCAACTTCTCAGTAGCCTCCATTAATTTCTCTACACTAACATCTTGCAATATGATTAACGTCGACTTAACTATTACACAGTAGGAGCTCATTTTTTCCTTAATCTCTTGGTGTTGGCTGGAGATCGTTACTGTCCAAATCATTCATAATATTTACAGCCATTATGCACGACAGAGACCTCCTTTTGTTGCTAAATCTTGGTCTTAAAACTGAAGTAACACAATATGACAACTCTACCGTCTCCATTACCTGAGTAATCTACCCTTATGCTCATGGTGTTACGCTTAAGCAGATTATATCCAATAAGATAGACTGTCTCGTCTATTGGCACGTTCCTAAGTTAATGGACCACATCGATTAACGGCAAAACAGCTACTGACGAAAATTTGCTGTCTTTAATACTATGAGCGAAAACAGTAATGTTTTTAATATTGTGTGACTCTTTGTAAGCAGATACCTTCTTCAACTTGCTATCGAGCGATTTATTAATTTCCTGGTTCACCCCTCCGATACTTCCAACAAGGCACTTTGGTCTGTTTTCTTAGTGAAACTTTATCTGCGCTCCTCCTGTCAGTATTTGTGGATTCTTTTCTTTAAGTGTTCATCTATCAGCTGGCTCGAACAAGAAACATGACGCATCTACACATATCATGTTTTGTGTGTGAGCACAAAACTTCTTGAAATGATCTTTTATAGCCTCCAGTATCATTATTACTACCGAACTCTGTCGTTTTTTGGACAAATTACTGTTCAAAAACGATAACGGCAGTGGTATCTTCATTTGCTTTTAAAGCCATAGAATTGTTGCTTCTTATTTAATCATAAAAATGCTTGTCCTTTCTTCCTCTGAACTTCGATACTTACCTTGCATTTACTTGTCTGAAATTATTTTGGTGTTAATTCTTATTAAATTGTCTTCGTACTTTGTAGGGTTAGCTTAATTACATGTTGCCCTGACTTCAGCTACAGTACTCTTAACGTTCCTGAAACTGAGGTCATTCTGAAATTCATGTTGCAATCTTATTTTAGCAAATCAAATTTTGGTCGGTCAGTTTCATGTCAGCCGAGACACCTAAAGGATCTTGATGCGAGAGATTCACGCGAAAATTTATTGCCCTTAAGAAACAAGAATATTTTCTTACTTCGCTCCTAATACACTCACTGATGTGTGCGCAAGTAGATTACTTAGTGGCCATGTTGGATCACAAATTACGGTACTTAAAATGACAATTATGGGTCGTTAATTGCATCCTAAATAAACATATTAAGAATGCAAGTGAGCAGTTGGTTTGCTTTATGGTTATAAATTACACCAGTTTGTTTACATACGTATGATCGTCCACACCTGGCATGTTTCCCTATGAACTGTCTGCATGATGTTGAAGTACTCCCGAGACCAGCAGGATGGCCGTCTGTGCCCTATAGAACATGTACTCGATCAACTCGGACGTCAACTCGTCCCCAGCGTCAGCATACGGCACCTAATGCTGCCAAGTTTTTTGTAGATGGGAGTTGATGTTGTCATATCTCAAATAACATCGCGTACCCTCTCAACCCGTGAAATTTCATCCTTTTCCTCTTCTCATGCTGTGCGCATGCTGAACATCTTAGAATCTTTGTGCACATCCCACCCCGAGTTGGCAGCGCTGTTAATATTGTCCGTATGCGTCTCTTATATCCAAAGCAATCCATTAAATTTCGGAATCTCTGTTCACTTCTTGGGCTATACAGAGAATACGAAACACTGAATATGATATAATATTCATGCCACATAATTATTGCAAGAAATGTTGCTTGCAGAGTAGTATGAGTACGTAACACATGAGATCAGTGAGTGTTTTTGGAAAAAGAGACATTTTGTCTATGGAGTGCGTGACTGATTCTTTTGTAAAAATTTTTTTGTTTATTTGTAGACGCAATCACATGTTTATGACACAGTCATGCCGGTTTCGGCCATACAATGACCATCTTCAGATTCTAAAACAATATAAAAGAAAATTTATATTAAAACCTAAAAATTAGTGCAATATTTAACCACGCTTATTAGTAATCCAACTGAATTTATGCGAAATACATATAGTTCATACCTAAAGGCGGCATACACTGAACGCAGGTTTATGTGTTGTCAAACTAGCTTTAAAATGTAAAACAGCGGTCGTATATAGATATAAAAATTTTGTTAGATTTTGTTCACCCTCTTTGCGCTAGATGCGCTCTTCCTCTATAAGATAGTCTTAATTTTTCAAAAGCCTAAAATATACAAATCTACTATTAATATTAGGTTAAATGTACATAAAATTTAAAATTACAGAATAGATAGTTAAATCAGTAAAATAACATTTCAGAACAAGGAGAAAACATTACTGTAGATGAAAATAGTAGTAGCACTTGTAGAGTGTATTTCTGACGCCCGATTGCGCTGTATTTCCGGCTATTGACTGTTTATGCCGTTGTCCATAGGTACGGCAGGGACTACACGGGCAGGACGACGAGTGAAGTGCTCTGCTGCAGGTGGCTGGCACGCTCTTCCACCTCAGAGGTCGTTGACATTTGCTGCGGCCCGCACTACACAGTGCAATAGTCGACCGCCGGAAGGCTCCATCCTCAGCTGAAGCACGTATGTAGTAAACAGGATTCGCTCGAGTGAACAGATCGTCGTAAATATTGAAGAATGCGTCTGTTGCAAATTCATTCTGTTCATTGAGGAGTTTGTCAGGTTCTCTGCGTCTCGTAACATAAATCTCCAGTTGTTCTAAAATATCCAATCGTTTAGTTTTTGTAACTTCATGTAGAATTTGGAGCTGTTCGTCGATGTTACCATTATTACCACCCTTCTCTTGCATATGTAAGACTAGCGTGTGTTCTTTAAACCTTACATCAAAGGACCTGTCTGTCTGTCCGATACAGCTTATTTCGCATTCATGACATGACATTTTGTAGATCCCCGATTTACTATATTTATTACTTTTCCGTGGCAAGTTATGACGCACTAGTCTTTTTAAATTATCGTAAGTCCTAAATGCAATTTTAACCCGTTTCTTCGGAATATATGTTCGATTTTATCTGATGTTTTGCCTATATATTTCATAGTGGCGTACTTATCCTTTTCGGATGTCGGTTTTACCTACCGTTTCTCGCTCCTTTTTATGTTCTTGGCTCTGAGCACTATGGGACTTAACATCTATGGTCATCAGTCCCCTAGAACTTAGAACTACTTAAACCTAACTAACCTAAGGACATCACACAACACCCAGCCATCACGAGGCAGAGAAAATCCCTGACCCCGCCGGGAATCGAACCCGGGAACCCGGGCGTGGGAAGCGAGAACGCTACCGCACGACCACGAGATGCGGGCTTTATGTTCTTTTTAATTTTGCTATGTATGGAGTTAACTATATCTGGGTCATAATCATTTGCAAGGGCGACCTGTCTTAATATGTCAAGTTCTTTTTTCGCTTCAGTTTGACGGAATGGTACAGCTCATTAACGCAGTCAGTCCAATTGTAAACGAATACTGTCATGCAACAAGTATTAGAAAACACATTATTAGAAATGAGACAGTCCTTAACACTTGTAAATTAAACTTCATTACAGTAAGTCGTATTACATTCATTAAATGACATGACAAGTTGTTGTTTGTGATCCGCATTTTAACCCACTGTTAAGCAAACGAAGCTTGTGTGTCTGATCGAGACTCATCTAGTGATAAAGAAACGTAAAATACACTCCTGGAAATTGAAATAAGAACACCGTGAATTCATTGTCCCAGGAAGGGGAAACTTTATTGACACATTCCTGGGGTCAGATACATCACATGATCACACTGACAGAACCACAGGCACATAGACACAGGCAACAGAGCATGCACAATGTCGGCACTAGTACAGTGTATATCCACCTTTCGCAGCAATGCAGGCTGCTATTCTCCCATGGAGACGATCGTAGAGATGCTGGATGTAGTCCTGTGGAACGGCTTGCCATGCCATTTCCACCTGGCGCCTCAGTTGGACCAGCGTTCGTGCTGGACGTGCAGACCGCGTGAGACGACGCTTCATCCAGTCCCAAACATGCTCAATGGGGGACAGATCCGGAGATCTTGCTGGCCAGGGTAGTTGACTTACACCTTCTAGAGCACGTTGGGTGGCACGGGATACATGCGGACGTGCATTGTCCTGTTGGAACAGCAAGTTCCCTTGCCGGTCTAGGAATGGTAGAACGATGGGTTCGATGACGGTTTGGATGTACCGTGCACTATTCAGTGTCCCCTCGACGATCACCAGTGGTGTACGGCCAGTGTAGGAGATCGCTCCCCACACCATGATGCCGGGTGTTGGCCCTGTGTGCCTCGGTCGTATGCAGTCCTGATTGTGGCGCTCACCTGCACGGCGCCAAACACGCATACGACCATCATTGGCACCAAGGCAGAAGCGACTCTCATCGCTGAAGACGACACGTCTCCATTCGTCCCTCCATTCACGCCTGTCGCGACACCACTGGAGGCGGGCTGCACGATGTTGGGGCGTGAGCGGAAGACGGCCTAACGGTGTGCGGGACCGTAGCCCAGCTTCATGGAGACGGTTGCGAATGGTCCTCGCCGATACCCCAGGAGCAACAGTGTCCCTAATTTGCTGGGAAGTGGCGGTGCGGTCCCCTACGGCACTGCGTAGGATCCTACGGTCTTGGCGTGCATCCGTGCGTCGCTGCGGTCCGGTCCCAGGTCGACGGGCACGTGCACCTTCCGCCGACCACTGGCGACAACATCGATGTACTGTGGAGACCTCACGCCCCACGTGTTGAGCAATTCGGCGGTACGTCCACCCGGCCTCCCGCATGCCCACTATACGCCCTCGCTCAAAGTCCGTCAACTGCACATACGGTTCACGTCCACGCTGTCGCGGCATGCTACCAGTGTTAAAGACTGCGATGGAGCTCCGTATGCCACGGCAAACTGGCTGACACTGACGGCGGCGGTGCACAAATGCTGCGCAGCTAGCGCCATTCGACGGCCAACACAGCGGTTCCTGGTGTGTCCGCTGTGCCGTGCGTGTGATCATTGCTTGTACAGCCCTCTCGCAGTGTCCGGAGCAAGTATGGTGGGTCTGACACACCGGTGTCAATGTGTTCTTTTTTCCATTTCCAGGAGTGTATTAAAGTGTTCACTAGTATCAACTTACAAGACTGAAAATTAGAACCGGGAAATAAATGACGATAAGTTTACCACTGCACCAGGTACCCATGAAGCTAACATTTCCCCTGAGAAGTAACTACGAAAGGTATCTAATGAAGTACAATGCGTAAGTGTGAAACGCCATGAAGTAAAGTTGTGGTGACGGAGCACAATCAGATGTCATATATTAAATACGTTCAACAATAATGTGATATTCGAATGTGAAATGATGATACAAATGATTTTTGCTTGGCAGGGACTCGAATCCGCCACCTTTCGATATTGTGTTATAACTACGAATAGGTATGAAATAATTGTTGTTTCTTAACCAGCAGCGAGATGTGCATATGTTCGACTAAAGGTAACGCAACAAATAGTTCTGTGCTCCTAGGACTGCAACCCTACTGGCGTTGCTGACCCCACACGAAGAGGTGTCAACTATCAAATTCCCTTTCACTAGTAGTTAGGATCGCGCCATTCATACGAGTAGAGATCTGGAGGAGATTGGCATCGTGAGGAAGCAACGAAATAATGCAATAGCGTCATCTCCAAGGGTTCAAATCCACTGAAAAACTGGACTCAGAGATGGAATCCCACTCCAGTGCCAATATTTTCAACTAACTAAAATAACATTACCAGTGTAAGAAAGAGTGCTAGAAACTGAGTTTGTGCAAGCATAGACTTCCGCCCCTGATAGTAAAAAATAATCAAACTCTGTTTCAGTCAGTTGCGAATGGACATTATGTAACGTTGCGTATTATATAATAGTATGTTTTAACACGTTCCGTGGCGGTTTTGTATGGTTAGTTGCTGTAAGTGTATTTAACTATGGACTTATTTTATTTTGTAGTGTAGCTTGTGCCTTGACAACTTGAATATTTTCATTTGTGACGTTATGAATGTGGTCGTTCGCAGAAACGGAGTAAAGTCTAACATTTGTGACGTTGTGTTCAGTCTGTGTTTACTAAAAGGGTGAAAGAAATAGAGGCAATTCGAACCATCTGCATCCTATGTGCAATGAATGCTACCGAGAAAGTCAAGTTGTATCGTTTCAAGTACGATAGCTTTGAGATAAATGAACCACTACATTCAGGAAAACAAACAGTCATTGACGAAGGACGTTTCTGCAGTTTACTACCATTGTCAACGACAATGTATCCGATAACTGGCAAGTGTGACTACCAGTTATCCTCTGTGGGACACTTACCCTCAGTAGTCATATTAAGATTAAAAGAAAGGAAGGACGATTACAGTACAACTCGTCGAAAACGAGATTAGAGGCGAAGCAGAATCTCTGTGGGAAGGATGATGTAGGAAGTTGTCTGTGACCTTTCAAAGGACTGATCCTGACATTTGCCGTAGTAGATATAAGGTGGTCAACATCAACCTAAATCAGCGCGGGGCCTGATGGCAATTCGAGGTATCGTACAGTAACTACTGCGAGAGGTGTAGGGATAGCGTTTACGATTAGTAATCAAAACGTCCTCGGTCACATGTTTGAAACCCTCCACTGCTAAAGCTGCTATTAATAATCAGCAGCCGGCCGTGGTGGCCGAGCGGTTATCGGCGCTACAGTCTGGAACCGCGCGACCGCTACGTTCGCTGACAAGGATTTCTGATCAGATAAGTATAGGGTAACAGAAACAGCAGCAGAAAATGGTATAACGGGAATAGGATTCGTTATTTATAGGAAGGTAGGGCAGAGAGTGTATTACTGTGAACAGTTCTCAGAATCGACAGAAAACCAACACCGAAAACCAACGTCTCAAGATGAAGATGAAGAGCTGGTGTATGAAGATATTGAGAGAGTAACGATACGTAAATAGCGATGAAAATCTAATAGTCATAGGGCACTGGAATGTAGTCGTAGGGGAAGGAGTGGAAGAGAAGGTTGCAGGAGAATATGGGCTAGGGACATGAAATGACAGAGGAGAAAGACTAGTTGAGATCTGTAATAAATTTCAGCTAGTAATAGCGAATACTATGTTCACGAAACACAAGAGGAGAAGGTAAACTTTGAAAAGGCCGGGTGATACGGGAAGATTTCAGTTAGATTACATCATGGCCAGTCAGAGATTGTAAGGCATATCCAAGTGCAGATATAGACTCAGATCACAGTGTAGTGGTGATGAAGAGTAGGCTGAAGTTTGAGTGATTAATCAGGAAGAATCAACACGCAAAGAAGTGGGATACGGAAGTACTAGGAATGACGAGATGCGCTTGAAGTTCTCTAAGGCTATAGATATAGCAATAAGGGATAGCTCAGTGGGCAGTATATACAGAAACACAAGTCGCCTAGGAATGACATAAATAGGAAGTGCAGGGAAGCTAAGAAGAAATAATTGCATGAAAAATGTGAAGAAACCGAAAAAAAATGATTGTCGGAAGGACAGACTTAGCGCACAGGAAAGTCAAAACAACCTTCGGAGATATTAAAATAAGGGGTGGTAACATTAAGAGTGCAATAGGAATTCATTTGTTAAATGCAGCGGAGAGAACGGATAGGTGGAAAGAGAACATTGAAGGCCTTGTCTGATGTGATAGAAGAAGGAACAGGAGTCTATTTAGAAGAGATCCAGTATTAGAAGAGATCCAGTATTAGAATCAGAATTTAAAAGAGCTTTAGAGGACTTAAGACCAAATAAGGAGAAGGGATAGATAACATTCCATCATAATTTATAAACTCACTGGAGGAAGTGGCAACAAATCGACTATTCACGTTGGTGTGTAGAATGTATGTGTCTGGCGACATACCATCTGACTTTCTGAAAAATATCGTTCACACAATTCCGAAGACTGTAAGAGCTTACAAGTGCGAGAATTATCACAGAGCCAGTTTAGCAGCTCATGGTCCCAAGTTGCTCGCAAAAATAATAGCGAGGAGAATGGGAAATATAACTGAGGATGTGCTAGATGACGATCAGTTTGGCTTTAGAAAAGGTAAAGGCAAGAGAGAGGCAAATCTGATGTAGCAGTTGATGATAGAAGCACGACTAAAAAAAATCAAGACATGTTCATAGGATATGTCGACCTGGAAAAAGCGTCTGACTATGTGAAATGGTGCTATATGTTAGAAATTCTGAGAAAAATAGGGGTAAGGTATAGAGAGAGACGGGTAATATACAATATGTAGAAGAGCCAAGAGGGAATAATAAGAGTGGACGACCAAGAACGAAGTTCTCGGATTAAAAGAGGTGTAAGACAGTGATATATTCTTTCGCCCCTTCTGTTAAATCTGTACATCGAAGAAGCAATGATGGAAATTAAAGAAAGGTTCAGGAGCAAAATAAAAATTCAAGGTGAAAGGATACCAATGATACGATTGGCTGATGACATTGCTATCCTGATTGAAAGAATTACATGATATGCCGAATGTAATGAACAATATAACGAGTACATCTTAATGACGAACAACAAAGTGACAGATGATCACTCTGTGAAGAACCAGGAATCTCAGGTAGAGGTCCTGGTACCCGAAGACTGGCGTACCGCTATCAAGGCGAAAGTGGGAAACCTGTATGACATTTTGGGCATGACGAAGGTTGCCTCTGTCTGGGTTGTGCCACTAGCCACAGCCGTCCAAAAAGCCCACCAAACCGACGTATCACAGGTAATGTCGCATCTGCGTCAGGCCAATCCAGATGACTTCTTCAGTCGCCTAATCACCATGGATGAATGCTGCGTGACGAAGACGAAGGAGAAGGGCAAGCAGTGGAAATGTGTTGGTACACCACCACTGAAGGAGGCAAAGACCCAGCCGTCATCTAGCAAGGTGATGCTTGTGGTTTTTCTTTTTGGATTGCCATCGCGTGGTGCCAACAAGGTATACTCGTAAGGGACAAACCGAGGCTGTAGTGCGTTTAAATTAAGTTGCGACTTTCGGCAGTGCACTACGGAGAGAGTGCAGGGAAGTGTAGTTGCCAGCGTTTATGGAGCAGGCCAGCAGGCAGCGATAACACCATGCCTACCTTAGGTCGCTGCTGCTAGCAGGTCGCCAGGCAAACATTCTTGGGAGACGACAATACTGAGCAGAGCAATTACGTCAATGAATATTGTATACATACTCATAATCATAGTGTAAATGGAGCGACACCAAATGAAGAATCGACAGTCATCTTCCTCAGGACTAGACTGGTACTGGAGCTTACGGGAGCTGACTGAAATGACCATTACTTCAGCAGTCCTTCATGAATCCATGTCTCTAAAGTACATTCTTGGTATGGGTGACAAATCGAGAGCAGTCGTGTGGGGTAAAATTTGCAGCGCCTTGCTTTAACATCCTTTCAACCGCGCTGGGGGGTAAACTTCTTGTTGTTTCTTGCCTCATTAGCATTTACCTGGGCCCATATATACTCAATCGGATTCAGATGAGCGTGACATGGAGGATGCCTGACTGCACTGTGCCCATTAGCATTAGGCAGTTTGTAGACCAGGTAGCGCAGAGTTTTTGTCTTGTACAGCGTTACTTTAACACCATCTTATTCGTGCCATGTTCGATTTCACCATTGTTTAACGATGCTTTTGCCGTCCTTCCTGCTGTGCGCTTCGTCCATCCAAGTGTCGACGTGTGAACGCATGAATCCAGTCTCGTCCAACTACACAATTTCTTTGAACCAAATGCCGTCACGGCTCGTATATATGGCATCTGCGGGCCACTATGTCACATCTCTCAGTGATAAACGTCCGAGACGAAAATTTTTCGTACCGGAAACGAAGCATGTGAAGATAATTTTGTAGTGACGATTTACTCCTATTAAAGCTCCCCTTCTTAGAGACTGAAAAGAGGTTTACTGAAAGTGAGGGATCCCTTGCATTGATAATAAGGATATAAATGTCTGATCATTGCATCGTGCTGGAATACGTCCCTCTTGATTGCTCATCTGTTGAAACTTATTTTCTTACCTGGAGTTTCTAGTGGATAACCTTCTTTCCTTTTCCTTCCCATTTCACAGCAGTTCTGTTCACTACTCTTGTAACATCTATCATCGGACTTCCACTATTGCCCTTAGGTTCAAAATAACTGTGTACAAGACAACCACACAAATTCGCAGCCTTGACCACGGAGCGGAATTCCCCTTCCAATGTTCGATATCTTCGCAGCCGATGAATGTGACCTTGAACGACCACTTTTATTTTAATCTCTTGTTCAGACATGCTGCGCTGTTGTTATTAATGCTACCCCAACAAAAAACACTCGTTCACAGCACCTTATGACTACATAACACTTCGACACTAAAAATTGCCAATTCTCAAAGAGAGCTGACGTTCACGATGGATTTAACATGTGACATCACGCGTTATTTTATCCACTGCGTGGCAACGGGGCGCTTTACCAGCCGAACCGTAGGCGACGTGGTAGGAAAGCCGGCTCGTCACTGGCGTTACCTGGGCAACGTCGTCGCTACCCCTCCGGTGAGTCAAAGATAAAAAGTTGCAACTTACATAAAACGCACTATACTACCGAAATCACTTGACGAGGTTATGGGAGGCTGTCATGGTGAAGTGTGGCAAGAACTTTTCCAAGAGGAAGATTTTCGTACAGGACAAGGCCCCTAATCACTCGGCAAAGGAGACAATCGCTCATGCTGCTTCTTTCAGCTATCAAAGTTTTCAGAATGATGACGAGGTGACTATTGAGATGGAACAGCTGACCAATCCAGATTCACACATATAAAATCATGTTCCCAGCCAAGTGACCAGTCGTTGGAAAAAAATGCATGGAAAGCCGAATAAGCAGAGAGGGACCGACGCCATAACTCAATTTTCGAGGCAATTTGGCTACACTGTATTTCTAGCCCTCGTAAACAGATTTTGCACAATGCCTCTGTATCCATCCATACATACTACAAAAGTGAATATATGTTCCACATCAAATAAACCACTGTAAACCACTATACCGATGTGAACCAGACTTAGTTCACATATCAGTTACTGTCTGAAAAAAAAAAAAGGCCGCTGGAGTGAGAACCACCTACTTAAGGAAGGTATGGGAAATGGGGGCGAAAAAACATTGTATAGCGTTCGACGAGCAACTACCCACACTTTACTCGTCCGGTATTTCACAATTAGAGCACTCAGTGACTTTCAAAAAACTTTACACATAATTTCAAACCTTTACAGAACTATTTTTGCTGAAAACCCACACAAAATGATGAAATGAAAAATTTGTCGCAGAACACATTTTCGCTGGTCATGAAATAAAACTGCCGCCTGAAATATGACGTTTTAATTTATTACTTCTTTACCATTCACTGTTTTCGCGACACGTTTTACAGACACTATTCAAATATATCATCGAGTGTACCACAAAAATTATGTCGCTGTACGACACATAGTTCAGAAGATGTGACATCATAAACATTGATATGAGTGAAAAAATATTGAATCATACAAAACCTTTAAATTTATTACTTCGTAGCTAGTAAATCTATTCGCAGCACATTTCGCAGACAGTGTCAACATATGCCGCTGAATTTACCTGGAAAAATATTTCATTGTATGACACATATTTCAGGGGATAAGTTATCATAAATTTTGAGTTGCATGAAAATGAAACTGCACGGTGAAATTCGCTACAGATACAAGTAAATATGTGTACCAATACGTGTGAAATATGTTACATAAACGTGAACTGTATTTGAAATGTGCGTACGCGGGCAAAGTCACAGGTAAAATGCTAAGACTAAACTCCTGGAAAGGTTTCAATCAAATTTGGTACATATACAGTATTAGTTGCAATCTGGAAAGAAATACTGCCGGGATTAAAACGACCAGCCTCCGATTGGTGTGAGAGAAGGGGAGAAAGAGATGGACAGGGAGGGGGTGATAGAGGAAATGGATAGGGACAGGGGGAAGAAGAAAATGGACTAATAGAACAATGGAATAGATGCATAACTGGTAACGCCGCGTACTCACCTAGTGACTCAATAAAAGTAAGAAAAGTGAAACTAGTACATTTACAATGGTTGGGGGTTCTTGTGGGACTGGTCGTTTTCCCAGCCACAGTTCACTTCTGAAATAGTGCCATTACAGACGACAATAATTTCATACAAAGAATAAACTTGCTCTCAGATGTTGAAATCACATGAAGGTGAAAAAACTTCATTAAACAACTCTTTCGCTCCGACTGATTCTGGTCTGGCACATTCGGGAACTCGAGATACACTGCGCAGGATATTATATGCTCTGCGAAAATACAACGACAATCATAGACTGGCAGTGAATGAACGTTCATTAGTACCGGCTCTTGCTTGTTTATCTGTTCTCTCTGTCGGTCGTTACTCGATTAGACACGCCTGGAGCCGTTGTCAACAACAGGGCTGGTAGCATCGCCTGTAGCTGCAATTTCTTAGAAGATTACGTGACGTACTTCAATTAAGAACGTGATTGAGACACAGCACGAAAGCCAAATGCTGTTATTTTGTTCCCTGGACAGTCATTGGATTCAGCTTTGTCCCGTGTTGCTGTACGCTCATTTATTCACCATGTTTTCCTTTTGTTTACCAAAATTACTGTTCTTCTCCTTTTAATTCTTTCCTGTGACCACACAGAAATTTAAAGTTCCATGTTGTGCTACTAAATATTGTGTTGCTTCGCTTGATAGCGCCAAGCCCGACGGTTTACAGCACATTATTTTATTCAAATATACAGGGTGGACCATTGATAGTGACAGGGCCAAACATATCACGAAATAAGCATCAAACGAAAAAACTACAAAGAACGAAACTCGTCTAGCTTGAAGGGGGAAACCAGATGACGCTATGGTTGGCCCGCTAGATGGCGCTGCCGTAGGTCAAACGGATATCAACTGCGTTTTTTTAAAAATAGGAACCCCCATTTTTTATTACATATCCGTGTAGTACGTAAAGAAATATGAATATTTTAGTTGGACCACTTTTTTCGCTTTGTGATAGATGGCGCTGTAATAGTCACAAACGTATAAGTACGTGGTATCACGTAACATTCCGACAGTGCGGACGGTATTAGCTTCGTGGTACATTACCCGTGTTAAAATGGACCGTTACCAATTGCGGAAAAGGTCGATATCGTGTTGATGTATGGCTATTGTGATCAAAATGCCCAACGGGCGTGTGCTATTTATGCTGCTCGGTATCCTGGACGACATCATCCAAGTGTCCGGACCGTTCACCGGATAGTTACGTTATTTAAGAAAACAGGAAGTGTTCAGCCACATGTGAAACGTCAATCACGACCTGCAACAAATGATAATTCCCAAGTAGGTGTTTTAGCTGCTGTAGCGGCGAATCCCCATATCAGTAGCAGCCAAATTGCGTGAGAATCGGGAATCTCAAAAACGTCGGTGTTGAGATCGCTACATCAACATCGATTGCACCCGTACCATATTTCTATGCACCAGGAATTGCATGGCGACGACTTTGAACGTTGTGCACATTTCTGCCACTGGGCACAAGAGAAATTACGCGATGATGGCAGATTTTTTGCACGCGTTGTATTTACCGACGAAGCGTCATTCAGCAGGAGCGGTAACGTAAACCGGTATAATATGCACTATTGGGCAACGGAAAATCCACGATGGCTGCGACAAGTGGAACATCAGCGACCTTGGCTGGTTAATGTATGGTGTGGCATTATGGGAAGAAGGATAACTAGCCCCCATTGTGTAGATGGCAATCTAAATGGTGCACTGTATGCCGATTCACTACGTAATGTTCTACCGATGCTACCACAAGATGTTTCACTGCATGACAGAATGTCGATGTACTTCCAACATGATGGATGTCCGGCACATAGCTCGGGTGCGGTTGAAGAGGTATTGAATAGCATATTTCATGACAGGTAGAATGGCGCGCACGTTCGCCGGATGTGTCGTCCCCAGATTTCTTTCTGTGGGGAAAGTTGACGGATATTTGCTATCGTGATCCACCGACAACGTGTGACAACATGCGTCAGCGCATTGTCAATGCATTTGCGAACATTACGGAAGGCGAACTACTCGTTGTTGAGAGGAATGTCGTTACACGTATTGCCAAATGTATTGACGTTGGCGGACATTATTTTGAGCATTTATTGCATTAATGTGGTATTTACAGGTAATCACGCTGTAACCGCATGCGTTCTCAGAAATGATAAGTTCACAAAAGTACATGTATCACATTGGAACAACCGAAATAAAATGTTCAAACGTACCTACGTTCTGTATTTTAATTTAGAAAACGTACCTGTTACCAACTGTTCGTCTAAAATTGTGAGCCATATGTTTGTGACTATTACAGCGCCATTTATCACAAAGATAAAGTGGTCCAACTAAAACATTCATATTTCTTTACTTACTACACGAATATGTAATAAAAATGGGGGTTCCTATTTTTAAAAAAACGCAGTTGATATCCGTTTGACCTACGGCAGCGCCATCTAGAAGGCCAACCATAGCGCCAGCTGGTTTCCCCCTTCAAGCTAGACAAGTTTCGTTCTTTCTAATTTTTTCGTTTGACGCTTATTTCGTGAGATATTTGGCCCGGTCACGATCAACGGACCACCTGCGCAAGGCGTTTTTTACACTGTACAGTTACACTAACGTGACCATCGCCTATGTTTCACGTCGACGTGCAATGATCACTCACAGACGGCAGCTGGCAGCACTAGCAGTTGAGTGTGTAGGAGGTGTGTTGGAGGGGGATGCGGACAACAGTGCAGTCGCTGCCGTCATGAGGATACTGGGCGATTTATCTGAGGTCCAAAAGAGCATGATCATTGGCTTTCGGGCCAAGGGTGGAAATATTTCCGAAACTGCTAAATTTGTAAACAGTTCTCGTGTCGCCTTGGTTGAAGTATATGGTGCATGGCAAAGTGACACTATACAAAACCAGCGCCGAGGCAACTGTGGCGCACCATTAGTCATAGATGACAGGGGTGAGATATGTGCAGGCGAATAGATATGCAGCCGTTGAGCTACTGATCGCCCAAATGAAGCAAGAGGTGACTCCTCCACGACCGTTCAGCGAACGTTGTTGCATATAGGCCTCTGCAGCAGGCACACGATTCATGCACCCACACTGACTGCTATTCATCGGCCACGAAGGCTGGACTTTTCACGCAAGTTCCACAACTGGATGTTGAATGAGTGACGAGTGGCGGCCTTTTCAGATGAATGCTCCATTGGACACATGGTCGTTGGCGTCTAGAGCAATCGTCATGAGGGTCCAAGCTAGAGGAGGGAGGGTTATGGTCTGAGGAATATCTTCGTGGCATTCCCTGGGTGAGCTTCTAATTCTGGAAGGTATAACTGATTAACGTGTATATACCATTGGGGACCAAATCCAAACCCACACGCAGTTTGTTTTTGCTCCTCGCGATGGCATCTACCAGAGCTGTCAGTGAATGTGCTTTGTTCGTAGACCACCAGAATGAGATTACCGTACTTTCCTGACCACCAAACTCCCCGACTAAAACCCAGTCGAGAGTCTGTGAGACCACTTCGATGAGGCAGTTCAGTTCATGGATCCTCAATCGAGAAACCTAGCGCAGCCGGCCACAGCGCTGGAGTCGGCATGGCTCCACATCCGCGTCGGTACCTTCCAGAAACCCATTGAGTCTCTTCCTGCACGTCTCGTAGCGACCCGTGCCGAAAAAGATGGTTCTTCGTGCTTTAGACAGGAGATCACACTAATGTGACTGGACAGTGTATTTATGTTGTGATACAGATTCATAATTAATGCGTATAATGAAAATGTAACGACATAAAAAATTACATGATGTGTAAGAGATAAGGATATACATGACAAATAGTACGAGGGTGAGTCAAATGAAAACTTTAAATTTGAAGTAAAAAATCGAAATTTCGCGCCGTTAGCCTGTAAGTTGGTAAGTGTGCTACAAACAGCATGCAGAATGGTCTGTAGGTGGCAGCATAGTGCAGATGCACTCATACCGTCACAGTATCAGTATAAAGATGGCCGCCCCACTTGCGACTTGCACCAGGGAAGAACAGCATTCTGTTATTCGGTTTTTGCGTAATGAAGGTGTGAAACCTACTGAAATTCATCGACGAATGAAGGTTCAGTACGGTGATGCATGTTTGTCACAGCAGAAAGTCTACGAATTGAGTAGGAAGTTCGCAAATGATGTGACTTCAGTGGAAGATGCTCCTCGTCCAGATCAGGCACAACGAGTTGTGACTCCACAGAACACTGCAGCAGTTGAAGCCATAGTGAAGGAAAACCGCCGAGTGGCACTGAATGACATTGCAGCATGTTTACAGGCTAGTCATGGGTCAGCACACCACATTGTGCATGTTGTGCTCCAGATTCACAAAGTGTCTGCAAGATGGGTGCTACGGCAGCTGACTCCTGAAACGAGAGAACGACGTGTTGATGCTTGTGAAGAACTTCTTCGGCGCTTTGAACGAGAAGGTGATGTCTTCCGTGCAAGAATGGTTACTGGGGATGAAACCTGGGTTCACCGCCACCAAGCGGAAACGAAGAGAGCGAGCAAGGAATGACGCCATTCCTCATCACCAAAACCAAAGAAGTTGCGAAGAGAAGCATCAGCAGGGATGGTTACGCTGACTCTCTTTTGGGACGAAAAAGGCGTCATTTTGGAGCATTACATGCCTAGAGGAACCACTATCGCCAGCGCATCATACACAGATCTCCTAAAAAATCATCTGCGGCCTTCAATCGAATCAAAGCGACGTGGATTGCTGTCAGCAGGTGTCCTTTTGCATCATGACGATGCAAAGCCCCACACTGCCCGTACAACAGTTGCAACAGTCACAGACCTGCATTTTGAGTGTCTTCCTCATCCACCATACTCACCAGACCTTGCCCCAAGTGATTTCCATATGTTTGGACCACTCAGAGACGCAATGGGAGGAAAGAAGTTCCGTTCTGATGAAGAGGTACGCCACGCGGTGCATGAGTGGTTGCGCAGACTACCAAAAGAACTTTTTCTAAAGGAATTTATGCACTTTGTAAGCGCTGGAGGACTTGCATTAAGCGTAGGGGAGATTATGTTGAAAAGTGATACAGCTTTGTACCACTTCTGCACAGTAAATACTATTTAAAGAATATTTAAGGTTTTCATTTACCTCACCTTCGTACATTGATAAGCGAAAAGATTACTATCACTACCCACCGCAAAATTTTCTGCAGACTGCTAGCGTTGCGGGAACATGCAACGAGGAAGGTGTACACTCGGAGCATAGATGAATGAGGACACATCCTAGTGACGAGCAGATAGTAAAATACACTGACATAAGCGACTCTGATAGAGGATAGGTTTCCATTGCTGGATGTCTGACAATGAGCATCCCGGAAACGGTGAGGCTAGTCGGCTGTTCGTATGTTGCTGGGATGAGAATTTATGAAAAATGGTTGAAGAGATGTAAAATCACGAGTAAGTGACAAGGTGTGGACGTCCACACCTCATTACAAAACGTGGAGATTAAAAGTTTCCCAGCTCTGTAAAGTAGGAGACGTGGCGCTTTGTGGCGCATCTGACGACCAAGTATAATGCTGGTGAAGGCCCAAGCTTTTCCGAGCACAGATTTCAGTGCACACTTCCGCAGCAGACATCATGTACGTTTGTTGACCAAAAAATGTCGTCAGTTACGGTTGCAGTGAGACACAAGACGGTTGGAAACATGCTGTCTGCTCGCATGGATTACGTTTCTTGTTGCACTACGTCAATGGTCGCGGACGAATAAGGCGTCGTAGTGGTTTGAGGAGTGTGCTAGCTAACTCACGTTGATGTTTTGATCGCCAAATTCGCTTGATATGAACACGATGGAGTACATCTGGGACCCTACTGGAAGCCAGTATCGTATCCGCAATGACGTAATTTACGGGAATTGTGTGACCTATACGTAGATACAAGGTGTCACATACCTCCGGAAATCTACTATGCATATCTCGAACACATGCAGGGCAGATTCACTGCTGTGTTGTGTTCTAATGATGCACCAACACGCTATTAGGTAGGGCGGTCATAATTGACTCATCGGAGAATTCCAAACTAAGGGTAACAGTATTCGTACTGGTGCATGTAGTAAACAAGAAAATCATCATAAAACTTTTACATAAATTTTACCGTTAAACTGCTTCTTTCATTTCTAGAGCCCATCGGCAACAGAGCGTAGTTCCAATAATACTGTCAATACCAGCACTTTGGAGAGATCATTAATACTACCAGATGCAGTGGCAACAGTTTGATGATTAAATATGCGGGACAGGTAGCGTGCTAATTTAAGTGCTACTTTGTGCATTGGTTCATAGCAGAATTAGACAGCAGCTGGTTGAATGAACACAGTTTTTGTTTCTGTGTTCTCATTGTTTAAAGTCCGTACAGTATTTGTCGGTGTTAAAAGGCACATTATTTTAAGTAACAGTAGAACTTTCTTCTTGCAGAAATTTCCCATTTTTCGTACACCACAGCATGTTATAGTCATTTTGTGTTTCTCGGCAGAATCATTCAATGCTTTTTCGGTAAGGAAGCATTTGCCCCACTATGCATTTTGTGTCTCTAAAGTAAAGGTTCAGAGCGCTCTGCGTAATATAAGACATGTGGTGAACCAGTGGTAGTTCGGCCTGCACTTTGTAAGTCTCTTAGCTTGGTGATTTCCCTTCAGAGATGGCCTCAACGTTATGAAGCTGAGGCAAGCATGGAGTCTAGGTATGGCAGCTGGTACCAACTAGACGGCATTTTCTTCGAATAGTGGCTGTAATCAACTGATAGAACGTCATTTACTATATCGACGGAGGAAATGGGTGCTTTATCGATATGTTAGCTGGTTTCGTGGTTTCAGAGTGTTCAACATGTCTGTTAGCTGCATCCTTGCGGAATACGATCGTATGCATCCGGAAATTTAGACAAAATTTCCAGTATTTCTTTGGGACAGTCATAGTCACAGCCATATTCGTAGTCTATACACAGAGCGTCTACGCATGACAGAGCGTCTACGCATCAACGAGTCGGTGCCGGAATGAATAGGAAACTTAGTCAAGGCGATGTGCACCTGCAGGTTGAGTTTAAATAGACAGAGGGAGACAAAGTGGCCATAACAGCTATATGGGATCAGCGTCTTGTAGCAATGGATTTTTAAAAACTGTTCTAGGTGAATGACTGGAAAGCAGGAAAGAATAAGACAAATATGAAGCCTAATGCACAGTTTTACGCATTTCACTGGCCTTTAGCGAAGCAAGTCCGCGCCATTTCCAAGTATCCGAAAGAACTAGATTCTGAGTAAATTTTTGGCATGTTCGAAAGTATCCAGCGATCAGAATTTTGCACCGTTTTAAAAAGTATGTGAATGATATGAATTTTGCGTAAATTGGCTCCATGCACGTGACTGTCGAGAGAGAAGCTCTGGCACATGGGGGCGAGAAGAGCTACGCGGTGCTTCATGACATCATGTCATGTAAACGTAAACATTTGTACAAATTTGCTTGTTTTACCATATGACTTGCATTGTAATAACTAATAAGTCTCAGTGGAGTGCTATGTGTGAACATACCCATTTGCACAAAGTGCTTTTTACTACATATGATTTTTACATGACAAGTAAAATATAGATCGCTCCTTTGATTTGCTCAATATGCAAAGCTCCAGATAAAGGAACTGATTAAGTGTACAGGAAATGTAGACATTGGAAGCAACGTGGTTGTTCTTGTAAAGCTGAAAGGAGTACAAAAATATACTGGGTAAAGGAAAACGCCCCACTTCGAGGTCGGTATGAGATTCCTCATCCAGATCCAATACAAAAATTCACCTATCAAAATCAGATCGGGTGCACTTTTAAAACGCATATATCAAAATGAGGGGCTGGCCACACTGTCATATCACAGAGCGCACAGGAGTCTACAGAGGAACATGTGTCACCTCTCACTGCCGTTCCGGCCGTCATAGCTTATTGAGTAAGCTGCTGTGACATCAAACCCCCACCCACCTATGGTTCAAATCCTCGCCAGGTTTCTCTTTTTCTTTTTTGCTTTTAGACGTCCATTCCTTAGTTCTTGGCGTTTTTTGTCACATGACAACAGCCTATCTGATGTTAGTGTGATCCATTAAACTGCATGCATTTGTTTACTAACTGCGTAGTGCATAACCATAACTGGTCCTTTCAGGTTAATGTAGGTCGGCTACCCGGTGGAGAACACAGACAATGAATACGTAGATATGGTTTTAGTGCTGGATAACCAAGGTGCTGCTGCCGCTCGTGCGTATGCTGCACGGTACCCTCAAAGGCGCCATCCCGATAAGAATGTTTTTCATCGCCTGGAGCAATAGCATCAGCAAACCGGCAATCTTCTCCCCCAAGTAATGGATAGAGGTCGTCCAAGGAGTAACTGTACTCCACAAACGTGGGACGTGATTCTTGAAACCGTTCACCAATCGCCACGGTGAAGTACCCGTGATATTGCAAGGCAGTTCCAGATATTTCAAAGTCGGGTTGTTGAAGTGTTTCACGATGAAGAACTGCATCCGGGTGCCATGAAGAGTACAGGGTGCAGCCAACTGCAGGTGGCGGCTCAGGTCGGTACCAATGACTTATGTCGCTTTGGATCGGAGGAGATTCTCTCTGGTTTCTGGCGGCTAGTGGAAATGGTAAAGACTGGCAGCGTTGCTTCCGAGATTAAGGCGAAGCTCACCATTTGCAGCATCATCGATAGAACCGACTGTGGTCCTTTGGTGCAGAGCTGAGTGGAGGGTCTGAATGAGAGGCTCAGGTGGTTCTGTGACCCGTAGGCTGCAGATTCCTTGACATGCGCCATCGGGTGGTGGGTTTCCGGGTTCTGCGTAAGAGGTCAGGAGTCCACTACCCACAGGAAGTGGCTACACGGGTAGCGGGGGCTATGTGGTAGGGACTGGGCAGTTTTTTAGGTTAGAGGGCCTAAGGGAACCACAGAAAGGACGTCCGTCTAAAAGGGGGCAGGTAAAACACAGTACGTCAGTTGTCGAAATGATCGGTATTGTAGTTGTAAACTGTCGAAGCTGTGTTGGGAAAGAACCAGAGCTCCAAGCCCTAATAGAAAGCACTCAAGCTCAAACAGTTATAGGTACAGAAAGCTGGCTAAAGCCGGAAATAAGCTCAGCAGATATTTTTTCAAACGGTCTAGCAGTGTTCAGAAAGGATAGATTAGATACAGTTGGTGGTGGAGTACTTACTGCAGTCAGAAGTAGTTTGCCTTGTAGTGATATTGAAGTAGATAGTTCCTGCGAAATAGTGTAGGTAGAGGTTATACTTGACAATCGGACTAAACT